>NW_022196732.1:0-381275 GCF_008641045.1 Pistacia vera | reverse complement strand
AAAAAAAAAAAAAAAAAAAAAAAAATGTTAATGGAAGCACATCAAAGATTATTATCCTTGTTTGTTACACTATTCTATTATCCTATTTGGATTAATTTGTTTACTTATTATGATCATTATTCTGAAAATTAATCCAAATCAAATAATATTTTTTTGTCTAAAAATGAAAAGAGGGAGGATTTGTTTTCAGATTATTCAACTCTATTCAATTCAAAATATTTTTCTGTCCAACTCTATTAAACTCAAAACATTTTTTTTTTTCTTTCTCTTCTCATTTTTCTCACATTCCAATTTGAAAATTAATCCACCTAAGACCACCACTGCCTGCTAGCAACCACTGCCGCCTGACGTGGTCGGAACGATGTAAGACCGGTCGGATCTGGTTAGTCGTATGCTGATCTAGTCAAAATGACCAGATCTATTTGGCTATTTGGCCGTTAACGACTAGATCTCTAGTTATAAATCTGGTCGAAAACGGACATATTGATGCAAAACCAGCCATATCCAATTGGTTGTATGTCGTTCTGACGACTATCGACTGCCGTCTGGTGCCAGCGGCCAACGACTGGTTGTTTTTTCTTGGATGGCTCAAATGCTTTAGTTAATTTTTAAACTTTTATTGTGAAAGTGTTTAGCTAAATTAATAAATGTAGGAGGTTAGAAAAAATCATAATAAATATTTTTAGAAAATGTATCAAACATTATTTTGTCTTAAAAACTTAAAAAAAAAAAAAAATGTATCAAACAACTATTCCAATATTTTATCAAATTTTGATATAATTTTCAAATATTTTATCAAATATATTTTCAGAATGTGATCATATTCGATTTAATCTAACTCAACTAAACTTAAAACACATGCATGTTGTGATATTTTTCCTAATGACAAAAAGCGAAATAAGTATGAAAATTAAGCTAATGTTACAATGAAAATATATATTTATAATATTATTTCTGTTAAGTTATATATAATGATGTTAATTATTTATTAATTTAAACAAAAACATTTTTATAAAAAAAGCCCGGTCAAAGTCTCCCTCCGGAGGCTGACCACGGCTTTCCCGGCACCATAAAACTCACTAGAACAGAGGATACCGTTTCACAAATCTTACTCCCAATCTCAAAATCCAAACACCCTTTTCCCAAACTTTCTCGATAACCAAACAAAAGTTCTTACCAAGAATAAGCATTGCGCTGGGAAGCCCGCCCAGCTTCGGAAGAACAACATTTCCAAGAATACCGGGGCCAAGAAGCTCCAACAGCTCACTTCCATTTGTCAAATACTTGGCGGCCATGAAAAAGAGGTACCCATAAACAACGATCAAAAACAAGTTCCCCAACGCAGTAGTGGAGCAGGGCATGAAACCGTACGTCTGTTTACACGGAGGAAGCTCTGCATCAACTACTAGTGATAAAGGATTAAGAACAATGTGCTGGGGGTTGCGGTGAGGTTGACCCCGTCGGAGAGTATACCAAACGGCATAGATTTAGAAAGGGATCGGGAAAGGACGGTGGTGATGGAGAGAAACAAGAGTGAGAGGAAGAAAAGCAAGATGCAGGGGAGCTTGTTAGCCATGGTGTTGAGTGTTTGACTTACTATGACATAAAAGGACAAACATTTAACATCGTATTTTTTGGCACATGTTTTTTTTTTTTTTTTTTTTTTTGAACTAAACGCCTATTAGGGGACAAAAGTGATGAAAGTTCAAATATAAAAGAATAATTTTAAGAATTTTCTAAATTTGTGGGAGGGGTGTTCAGTGTTGTTGTGTTAAATGGTCTGATGGAATTTGGTGCATAGTCACATGGATAAGGGTGGTAGGTGCATGTGATAAATTCTGATAGCGGATACGTAGATCACAGGTGACCGTTCAGATACAACGTGCTAAATCTGCAACTAAGATATTGTTAATATTTATATACCAAACCTTTTGCTTGATGTAAATGCATTAATTGAAAGGGTTAGATAGACTTACAGTTGGGGGATCGAGAAGAAGAGCAAATCTGAGAAAAATAAGAAATAATTGTTTGTGCAAAAGAGAAGGATAGAGAGAGAGATAAAGAAAAGAAAACCACAAGGTGAGAGAAGAAGATGAAACCACAGTGAGAGAGAGAGGAGTATACAAAGGCAAGGCAGGGGCAGAGGCTGGACTTTGTTTGGATGGGTTGGCTTTAGCGGCCTCTTCTTTCTCTGTGCGTCTGTCATTTAAATAATGTAAGTATTAAGGAGTTCCCCATTCCCTCTTCGCTTTTCCGGTTTTGTCGAGATTTGGAACTGGGCTCTGTGGTTTTAATAAAGAACGACCTCGAAGTCAATAGCTATTGATAAGTTTACAAATGTCTCTTAATAGCAGCAGCCAAATTAAAAAGTGTGGATGCAAGAAAGCGAAACACCTACTCAAGTCAAATTAAGTGGAGCCATATGCCACAGTGTGGGGCTATAATCATGAATCACATGAACTTATTTATGTATTTTATGGTAAGTGGAGGCATCAACCTTATCTCATTCACATAGAAAAGCGGCAAATGGCAATATTTTATTTCTACATGAATGATGCTATACATTATTACATCATACCTATTACATCATAATAACTTCTAACTCATGATTGTATTTGAAAAATAGGTGTTCGTAATGTCTTTCATTTTTATTTAGTACTTATTATCTTGTTTATTATTAAGATTATTTGTTAATACAACATTTAAATTGTATTATTCAAAGTTTTACACTCAATTATATGATAAATGTTCTTAAATTAATATTTCTTAATGTATTATCAATAAATTTATACAATACAAATATGGTATTATTTGGATTTTTTTTTTTAATATACAAATTTTGAAAACATAATGATTTAAAAATAAATAATAAATAACTGTCGGATGAGACGATGGATGGAGTGGTAGTCATCCAAGTGACACATAAGATACCATATTTAAACCCACAAAACCCAGTTCCAAATCTCAAGTTTCTGAAACCCGACCTGGGGTGTCATCGAGCCGAGGGGCCAGGTTCTAGTTTGCTCGGTCCGACTAGTTAAACTGATGGTCTCATCGACGGTCCAGAAAGTTTGAAATCTTGTAAACACACCCCCGAATATATAAGTAGTCCCTGTAGGTTTGAAATCTATCAAATACAACCTTGTGATATGAACCTAAATTGATCTTTCTGGCCGAATTCTAACTGATTTCGACGGCCAAAATTCAATCGGACACCACCACCTGAACCACCATCCTCCACTCTACAAAACCCCTATGAATTTGAAACATGGTAGCCCCCCATTCACTAGCTGTGACACGTGAACAACCCCACGATAGCGGCATCTAAAATTCAATTCGACATCACCATCGACCTCCACTCTACAAGACCCATCTAACCCTAGCACCTGGTAACCCCCCCATTCGTCGATTGTGACTTGCGTATTGGGTTGATTTCTCTAGCCAAATTCTAGCATCCAAAATTCAATTCGACACCATCCTTTGAACCATCGGCCTCCACTCTACAAAAGCACTCTAACTCTAGCATACGTTTGCCTGTGATCAAATTAGGGATTTGGTAAATAGTTAAAAATGGTAAATCGGACTGCAGAGGGCATCGATCACTAGTTGTATTGGTCCGACCAACCGTCCAGTCAAGTCCAGTTTTCAGAACACTGCCAAATCTTGACAAAACTGGAAAGTGAAGAGGAAATGGCAAATTTCGACGTATAGAGAAAGAAGAGAAAGCTAAAACCAGTAGCCAATAAAGCCATCTCGTCCCAATAAAGTCTAGCCCTTGCCTTCACCTTGCCCTTGTATTCTCTTCTCTCTTTCTCTTGAGGTTTCATCTACAGGTGTGTAGAATTTCCACATAAAACGGGAACTGAAAGGTACCCAGGGTGTCGGTTCTGATTCCTACCCCAAACTAACCCTCACAAGGTCGGTTTCGATTCCTGAAGTGATGGAATTGGTACTGTACGATTCCAGTTCTTGAAGTAGTGGATTCGAAAAAAAAAAAAAAAACTGCAAATCCATTAAACCACCCAATACCAAAGGTATATTCATGCTGTAATTGTAGTCAAAGGACGACCACATTAAACCACCACAACTCCAATAAAAAATAGAAAAAAAATAGGGGATTCATCATCATCAACATCATCTTCATCCTAGGAGAAGACTAAAAAAAGCACCAACTGAATACCATCCATGTTTTTTTTTCTCAAAGCCTTAAGCACCATTCTCAAATCTTAATTTAGATCAAAAGGTTCATGAAACAACTCTTGAAATCGTACCATCCATGTTTTTTTTCTCCCTATCTGCTCTTGGCTACCATATGAGGGCCTTGTGGCAACCAGATCTGGTTATCACAAGGTCCAAACGTGGCGGCCAACTGTGGTCAGTCACTGGTCGACAAGAAATGCTGAGGGACAGTAGAAGAAATGGAAGATGAGGGAGAGAAGAGAAGAGAACAGAAACAAAATTGGCATAATTTTATACAAAAGAGAAAACAAGGAAATGAAGAGAAGGTGGAGAAAATAAAGAGAAAGAAGAGAAGAAACTTCTAGAAGAAGGTTTCAAAAAGAATGAGAAATGAAAGAAAAGAGAAAGGAAGGAAATAAATTAATAAAATACAAATTTATATTATTTTGTGAATAGTACTGGGTACCCGGAATCGAAACCTCTGTTCTAGATTTCGGTTCCAAGTTTCTAGGAATCAGAACTGGTTAGTTCCAATTCCAAATCTAAAGAGCTGGCTAGTCCGGTTCTTTTGATTTTGGGTAGGTACCCACTCGTTCACCCCTAGTTCTCTCACCTTGTGGTTTTCTTTTCTTTATTTCTCTCTTTATCCTTTTCTTTTACACACACAATTATTTCTTATTTTTCTCAGATTTGCTCTTCTTCTCGATCCCCTAATTGTAAGTTTATCTACCCTAGTTTCTTTCAATTATGCCCCTCAATCTTATCTTTATTTACCATTCCATTATACGATTTTTCTTTCTCTTCATGCTCTTCGCTATTCTCTTTCTTTTTCTCTCAAATCTCTTCTCTTTCTTTTTCCATTTTTAATGGCTTCTGCTACAGGAACTACTTCACTGTACATGACTTCTGTGTCTTGCTATTTGAAACATACCTAGGTTGTTCCTTTGTTTCTTTTTATCTCATTTGTTTCAGTGTTAGTTTTGTTTTGGTTGACTTGGATCTTTGAACTTCAAAGTTTCGATTTTTGTTTTGTTTAGAATGTAAATGTTGATGTGGGATTGTGGGTGTCGATTTTTTGTTTATTTTCAAATGGGTTATGTTGATTGTTTGGGACGAAGATTTTGCGAGGGATTTTTTCCCGTACACAGGGAACGTAATCGGGGTGGGGATGGGGATTCCCCGTCATCCTGGGGATCCCATCTCTATGAATTAACAGTCTAAAAATAGGAAAAATTTGAGTTAATTCCTTTTTAATTCCTGTGATTTTAGTTTACTTGTTTAACAATAAGGGAGTGTTTGGGTCACCTTGAAGGTTATTCGGAATGTTTAGAAAATATGTTTGGTTGGCTCGAATGAATTGGTAAATAATATGTTTGGTTGGAAGGATAAATGGGTGGATATGTTATATAGATTCCTAAATTGCCCTCCTTTTAAGTATTAATATAATAGTATTTTTTATTATTATTTTTTGAACCTCCTACATTTGAAATTTTGCTAAAACACCTTAGCCATATAAAACTTTGATTTATAGCAAAATCAACCCCACCCACCCTAAACCACTATTGATAGCTAACCACCACTGCTGGCCACCGCTGACAGTCGATGGAATGGCGCACGACTGGTCGTATATGGCCTGTTGTGCATTGGCAAAGCCGAAAATGGCCATGGATCACAAATCCGTGGCCGAAAAATACTAGATCTATGGCCATTTCACGGCGGCCCTAAAACGGCCATAGAAACACCAGATCTGGCCTTTTTGGGCACAGATCCATGGCCAGAAAAGGCCTTACTGGCTAGATTTTGCTAGTCGTGCACCATTACGGCGACTAACACCAGTGGCTGGTGGTGGTGAGTGATGGCCAGCGGTGGTCTTGGGTGGCTGGGGTATTTTGTTAACTTTTAAACTTTTTTGTAGTTGGGGTGTTTTAGCTAATTTCTCAAATGTAAAGGGGCTGGGTAATTGTTATTTGGTAGACATTTGAGAGCAATTGTGTTCGAAATAGTTTTTAATTAAGGGTAAAACGAGTAGAAAAATCAGATTACCTCGGTAATGTTATAATAACACCCTCTAGCAAGGTAATAAGATTACCCCCAACATTACCAATAATAAACACTATTTGCAATAAAAGATTACCGTAATATTTTATTACTTGCAAAACAAACACAAAAATCTTGCAAAATAAACGAAGATTACCCCCGTTATCTTATTTATCCCCGATTCGAACGACCCCTAATGGTTTGAAATACTAGAGTTTTGGTTCTTGTTTCAAAATACTATTATTTTAAGTAATTCTTTGTGCTTATTATATATATAAATATATAATAAACATTCAACAATTAACACTTTGCAACATCAAATTTCAAATTTAATGGAATCACCATGGAATATGATACACTAAATTATAATCATACTCTATTATAAAAAAAATTAATTCATTTTTTATTCTTGGTAAGAACTCTTGTTTAGTTAATGAGAAAGTGTGTAAAAAAGGTGTTTGGATTTTGGGATTGGGAATTACATTTGTGAAACTGTATCCTCTGTTCTAATAAGTTCCCCATCGCAGTTGTGGAGCAGGGCATGAAACTTTACATCTGTTCACAGGTAAACTCCACCTCAAGTACTTGTTAGAGGACTGTGGCGAGGGCTGACACCCCCGAAGAGAAGAGAGAGTGAGAAGAAGAAAAGCCACAAGTGAAGCTTGTTGATGTTAGCCATATTCATTTTTGACATTAATTTGAATTTCTTTTTAAGTATTCATATTTTTTTGCATGTTTTCAAAAAATGCGTAGGGTTTTTGATGAAATGAAATTGAAACCTCGAGGGAGGTGAGAGATGGGTTAAGTGGCAAATGGTGTTTAGTGCATGATCACACTCATATGTTACTAATATCATAATTAACAGATATTGACTCGCTGTGTTAACAATTGCTATTATACAAACTCGTAAGCAACTCATCTCCTTCTTTATCAATCTGAACTGAAAGTTTTAATTACTTTACCAAGTGAATTAAACTTAAGCGGAGAGGGTTGCTAAGTTGATTTTAAGAGTCCTTTTAACATAAACATAAATCAATCAAAATGAACCAATATAAAGAACACCTGCAGGTTTTTACATGGTTAAGAAAAATGCCTACATCCATGGGACCAAGTCCAAAATGAAGCTAATCCACTAAGTTATACTTTTCAGTTTATTACAAAGCCAAAGATTAAGCCTCAGTTGCAAGAACACCCCCTATTTTACAACACTTCAATCTCTACCCTTTAGTCAAACAATGCACTACCATAGCTAGCTCCAAGTACATGAAACCACCTGGTCAACCTTGAGCTCCTCTCAAGGTACAACAACGAAGATGCACTTTGGTTGAGGAAGCTCACCAAGCTTCATACATCAACTACGTAACCAAACGTAGAGAGCAAGGACAAATTCTATGAACTTGAAGAAGGTATTTTTAAGATTACCTAAGCATAGAAACCTAATAAAAGCAAAAGAAAACTTTAGAGAAATTCAGAGTACATTCAAGGATAATATTAGGCTTAAAAATCAGTTGTAGTGGAGAAGAGTTTATATAAGGAAAAACCGGCCAATGCAAAGGACATGTGGCTAACAAGAACTTTATGGATTCAACTTTATAAAAAGTTTATTCCGTTCATCTTGGGACCACCGATAAAAAAGAATAAACTTTCCAGCACATTGTATAACAAAATGACAAGTGTTATGGACCACACAAATATCTCATAAGAGAATAACGACAACTCATTGGAATATTGAAATACAATAAATGTTAACCAAAATATCTGCCAGATGCAGTGTGATCACTCTGACTCAAAGGTGCTCACACGATATAATAGACAAACAACTTAATTGAAGGTGGTCACTTTAACAGAAGATGGTCACACTGACACTGGAAATTTAAACAAAATGATTGCACTAAAGACAAAATGAGGTGTTCATACTATGACGAGTGTTACCACACAAGAGTCATAAGTTGACAAATAACTTATATGAACAAAACTATAATGCTTTATAAATTAAATAATTTCATCATATTATATTTGTTAAGATAAACAACTAAAACTAGAATATGATTGTAAATGAACAAATAGTATTATCGATTCAAGTTTGTGACGTTTAGACTTTCAGTTGGCAACAAATGACTTGATCTGAAGACCATTTTTGCAGTGAAATGAAAGACCTTTAAATAATATATTCATTCATTATTTAAAGAATTAAAGGGTTTTATTACCATTAAGTTAGTTACTCATACTAACAATTTTCTCTGTTTATTTTTTTTGTATAAGAATTAAACAGCTAGGTAACAATTCAATACAAGCGCTTCTAGCTAATAGAATATCATCAATATTTGTTATGCTTGGGAAAATAAGGGCTGACGTGGGGAAGTAACGTGAAGAGTGACCTGCTCCCGTCAGAGCAACACGCACACGTCAGGCCTGCCAAATGATATGGAGCTCACACGTGTCCCTTTCCCCTGCAATAAATCGTGCGAAGTCAGCTTGGGAAGAGAGCAACGGGACATAAAGCCGGATTATATCCTAACAATCACACCAACCCATGGATTTAATGATGATTACACGCTTCAGTTTGATATAAAATGAAGAGGACCCCTTCATTAAGGGGATTCGGCCATTTTCACACTGAGAAACTCTCTCTCTCTCTCTCTCTCTCTCTCTCTCTCTCTCCTGTAAACACATTTACTTTTTCCAACTCTTTTGTAAGTCAGTCCGCTGTTGCGACCTGACCCACACTAATATCAATACAAATCAGTGGACGTAGGACTTGCTACCTTAACATCCGAACCACTTTAAAAACTCTCTTTGCATTTATTTCGCTTTATATACTCATTATCACGTGTGTTTATCCTCCAATCAACGTTACACACGTGACAATTAGTTGGTGCCAAAATCCAGCATCAACAGTTTGGCGCTAGAAGGAGGGGCTGATTTAGTGTCTACCCTTCATCAGGAGAATCTTTGACCTACTGGTCTTACAGCAACAAATGGCCCGCCAATCTGAACCTAAGCAGGTCAACCAGCGTGCTGAAGGAGTCCCCCCAGCCCAGAGGGACACCCCTTCCAACATACCTCCAGTTTCGCAAAATGCTGCTGGGAATACCCCAGCAGCTCCGCAACTAGACCCTGCCATCAGAAGCTACCTGGAGAGGTTCGACAATACTCTCCAGACGGTCAACCAGAGGTTGGACCGTTTGGACCAAGGCATGTCGTCTACGACAGTAGGAGCGGTACAACAGCCAAAAACGCCTGTAGGTCGCACGAAAGCGCAGCAAAGGGCGATAGCCCGTGCCGCAAGCACTGCAGCGCGTAAGCGCAAGGGTAAGCAAGTGGCAAAAAGTAAGCCTACGGGCTCCCAAGGGCCAGCGAATACAAAAGGCGTCCCGAGCAGGGTGTCAGCAAAGCTGAGACTCGGTGAAAAAATGAATCCCGAGCTGTCCCATGCCACGTCGCAGGCAAACCCAAGCGCAAATGCTGGGCGCGGTGATTCCTATCACCATCGGCAGAATGATCCCGATCGTTATGCGGGTGGCCCCCACACCTCGCGGGGCGGTTCGTACCACCGCGAGGGTCGTGAAAATCCCCCGCACAATCCATCGCCTTCACACGCCTCTAGTCAGCGTATGTCAAGCGCGGCTGGAAATATCGACCGAGGCGAGGAGGAATCCGACCTCCGGACTTTCCTGAACCGCAATTGAGAAGGCCGTGCTCTCACGGGTGAAAGCAACCCCCAATTGGCTCCGTTACCACAAATTGAGGAGCTGCAGTGAGCTCTGGACAGGTTGAGGGAGCAGCAAAATGAACAGGCGCAGGTCGCCTCTACATCCCCATTTTCTCCTGAAGTGCTAGCTGCTCCACTTCCACCAGGGTTCAGAATGCCAGATATGCGACCGTTTGATGGAAACTATGATCCGCAGGATCATTTATATGAGTTCAACGACCTGATGGAGCTCCACCAGGTTTCGGACCTTGCAAAATGCCGTTGTTTGGCCGTGACGTTGACCTCTCACGCCAAGCGGTGGTTAAGGTCGCTCCCAGCGGGATTGATCAGTTCGTGGCCTCAGATGAGCATGACGTTCCTGCGACACTTCCAAGCCAATCAGAAGTTTTCAATGCCTTTGAGCTTCCTTAGCAACATAAGGCAAGAAAGAGATGAATCCCTGCAGTCTTACATTGATCGCTTCCACAGGGAACTCAACAAGGTGGCTCACGCTCCAGAAGAGTCTATCCGAACTCTTATAATAGTTGGAGTTCGCCTGCAAACCAACCTGTGGAAAGAACTATAGGCTGAGGACAATATTTCCCTCACCAGATTCTATAACCTGGCAGAAAAGTATCTCCGAATAGAGAATTCGCTGGCGGCACTCCGCTGTCGCGATCACGGCACTTCCAGTAGTACGCCTGGTCGGGGAGATAACAGGCGAGCTGATCGCAAAGGAGACACTGACGATCAGCGAAAAGGGAAGAAACCCAGCTACGAGCAGAAAAAGTTTTATGCTCCTGTTCCTCGTCGCGACCGCGACAGGACTCAATACACTCCGCTGAATGTGTCCATATCTGCAATCCTCGATAAATCCGAGGAGGCCAGCCTGCTCGGTGAGCCCGAACCCATGAAAACCCCTGCTACGGCCATAAGCAGCAAAAAATACTGCCGTTACCATCGGGATAATGGGCATCTCACTGATGAATGCCGAGCTCTAAAGCAGGCTATCGAAGAGCTCATCAAGAAGGGGCACTTCAAGGAGTACATTGATGACTCCCCAAAGGAAAACCAAGGGGAGCGAAAGAAAAAGCGCTGTGATCGCAGCGGGTACGATAGTGTTAACATAATTTTCGGAGGTCCGCACCTCGCGGGAAACACGCGAGGAGCGCAGGAAAGATATGCTCGCGAAGCGCATCATGACCCGATCAGGGTAATGAACACTTCGCAGCGACCTCAAAAAGCCAGAAAGGAGGAACCAATCACCTTCTGCAAGAAAGAGGCAGCTCGCTTGCACCATCCTCATGAGGATGCTCTGGTGATCACGCCCCTGATAGGGTGTCATAATGTCTGCAGAATGCTTGTAGACAACGAAAGCGCTGTGAACATTCTGTTCAAGTCCGCTTTCGATAGAATGAACCTAGTCGAGGCCGACCTGAAGCCAGCCTCGATGCCTCTGTACGGTTTTACAGGGGATCACCTGATCCCCAGCAGAACAATCTAGCTACTAGTCATGCTTGGCGACTACGACGAGGTGACTAGGGTTACCAAATTTTTGGTCGTGGACTGCCCATCGGCCTTCAATGGAATCTTAGGGCGACCTCTACTGAGAACCTTCAGAGCAGTCACTTCCATTTATCATCTCAAGATGAAGTTCCCCACTCCAACAGGGATAGGGGAGGTAAGCGGATCGCAAAGCGCATCTCGCGAATGCTATGTAAAAGTGGTCCAAATGGCCGACAAGGGAAAGGGCATTTCGCGATGTGCTCCCCGCCAGGCTATGGCGATCAACCGGATCGAGCCGCAGCCTGGTCCGACGGAGGATAATATAGATCCGTAAATTTAGGAAATCCCCTCGAGTGGCCCGGTTGAGGATCTGTCCGAAGTTTCGGTTGATCCAAAAGAGCCGAGCCGAGTGCTAAAGATCGGAAGCTGTCTCAACCCTCAGCTCGCTTCCGAGCTGGTAAACTTCTTGAAGGAGAACATTGACGTGTTCGCCTGGTCGCACGCAGATATGGTCAGGATCAGCCCGGACATTATTTGCCATTCACTGAATGTCAACAGTGAAGCCAAGCCAGTTTGCCAAAAAAGAAGGGCGATGGATCCGGAGCGGTACGCCCACTAAAATCAGAAGTGGAGAACCTTCTCCGAAATAGATCTGTTCGCAAGGCTCTCTACCCGACCTGGGTTGCTAACCCAGTCCTGGTAAAGAAGCCAAATGGCAAGTGGCGGACCTGCGTAGACTTCAGCGACCTGAACAAAGCTTGCCCGAAAGACAGCTTCCCCCTGCCAAGAATCGACCAGCTCGTTGATGCCACCTCGGGGCACGAGCTGTTAAGCTTCATGGATGCATACTCGGGATACAATCAAATCCTGATGTATAGGCCAGATGAGGAGCATACGACCTTCATTATGGACCGGGGGCTATACTGTTACAAAGTCATGCCTTTCGGCCTAAATAATTCTGGTGCGACCTATCAGAGGTTGGTCAACCGAATGTTCTCCGACCAGATCGGGAGGACAATGGAGGTCTGTGTGGACGACATGCTGGTTAAATCTCAGGTCGCCTCAGAACATATTGCGCATCTCGCTGAGATGTTTGACATACTCCGGCTTTACAGAATGAAGCTGAACCCTCTCAAATGTTCGTTCGGGGTATCGTTAGGAAAGTTCCTAGGATATATGGTCAATCAGCGGGGCATAGAAATAAACCCCGAAAAGATTCAAGCTCTGCTCGATATGGAGAGCCCGACCAGCAAGAAGCAGGTCATGAGTCTGAACGGGCGAATAGCGGCACTTAGTTCGCTTCATATCAAGGCTAACAGACCGCTGTTTACCATTCTTCAATATTCTGAAGGCCAACAAGAAATTCGAGTGGACTCCCGAATGCGAGCAGGCATTCCAGAGTATAAAAGAACATCTTGGGAAGCCACCTCTCCTCTTTAAGCCTCTTCCACAGGAAATCCTGCTCATCTATCTGTCCGTGTCTCAGTTCACGGTCAGTGCAGCTTTAATACGGGAAGAGGAAAAGGCTCAGTGGCCAGTATATTATGCAAGTAAGCTTCTATCGGATGCCGAGATGCGGTATCCTGAAATGGAGCTACTAGCTTTTGCTCTGCTGGTCGCGTCCAGAAAGCTGCGACCTTACTTCCATGCCCATACGATCAATGTAATGACAAATTACCCCCTCAGGCAGGTCCTCCAAAAACCAGAGGCCTCGGGTAAACTGCTCAAATGGGCCATGGAACTGAGCCAGTTTGACCTAAAGTATAAGCCCAGGTCGACCATTAAAGGGCAGGCTGTTGCAGACTTCATCTCAGAATTTTCCTATCTCCCAAGCGAGCAACAGTCTAGCGAAGTCGGGCAAGAAACTATTCAGAACCTGTCGACCTGGAACCTTTACATCGACGGGTCATCAAACAGGAAAAGAGCCGGTGCGGGTCTTCTCCTTGTGAGCCTCGAGGGGGCTCGAATTCATGGTATTCTCCGGTTCGGGTTTAAAACGACCAACAATGAGTCCGAATACGAAGCTCTGCTCGCCGGGTTGCGACTCGCCAAAGAAATAGGTGCAACCGCGATCAGCATTTACAGCGACTCTATGCTGGTCGTCAACCAAATTTTAGGGGAATACCAAGCCAAGGAAGAGAACATGGTCCGCTACTTGAAAGAGGCTAAGGCCTCTCTGGGGTCGTTCAAGCACTTTGAAATCAGTCAGATCCGCAGGGAGAGCAATTCTATAGTGGACGCCTTGGCAAAGACAGCCTCGTTGTTAGATTCAGAAGTAGCATTCCTGTTCGTTTCGTCGAAGCTCCGACTATCAGCTCGACCGAACAGGCCGTGAATGTGGTTCAGCCAGATTCCTGGATGACTCCCATTGTCCAGTACCTCAAGGATGGGACCTTGCCTAGTGACAAGGTCGAGGCAAGAGTCCTGCGAGTAAGGTCTGCTCGTTTCACACTCATCAGGGATCAGCTGTACAGGAGAGGATTCAGTGCCCCTCTCCTCCGATGTGTAACCAGTAAAGAGGCAGACTACATCATGAGGAAAATTCATGAAGGGATCTGCAGTAACCACACAGCAGCTCGATCTCTTGCGAACAAGGTTGTTCGTCAGGGATATTATTGGCCCCGAATCCAAGAAGATGCGCACAACTTTGTCAAGAAGTGCGATAAGTGCCAGCGGTTCACGAACATTCCGCGAGCCCCATCTCACGAGCTAGTTACTATGTCTAGCCCCTGGCCATTTTCCATGTAGGGGATCGACCTTATCGGCCCCATGCCAGTTGGAAAGGGAGGGGTCAAGTATGCCGTGGTCGCGGTAGACTATTTCACAAAATGGGTTGAAGCCGATCCGCTAGCCTCTATCACTACCATAAAGCTAAATGATTTCGTTTTCAAGAACATAGTGTGCCGCTACGGAATTCCTCACACCCTCATCTCGGATAATGGAAAGCAATTCGATAATGAGGAGTTTAAACAGTTCTGCGACGAGCTGGGCATCCATAAAAAATTTGCCTCAGTCGCTAGACCGCAAGTGAATGGCCAAGTTGAAGTAGTCAACAAGACCATCAAGCACACTCTGAAGGCCAAGTTCGGAGCAGCCAAAGGAAATTGGGCTGACGATCTCCACGAAGTCTTATGGGCGTACAGGACAACTCCAAGAACCTCCACCTTGGAAACCCCTTTTTCGTTAGCCTATGGCTGCGAAGCGATGATCCCTGTAGAGGTCGGGACCGGTTCTCTTCGGAGGGACCTGTACAATGAGGACGAAAACGAAGCACTTATGAGAGCAAGTTTGGATCTGGTCGAAGAGCACCGCAACAAGGCTTCGCTAAGGATAGCAGCCTACCAGCAGCGAGCAAAAAGGTTCTTCGACTCGAAGGTCAGGCGAAGAGACTTCCAGGTCGGAGACCTTGTACTAAAGGAAGTTCTCCTCGGGACCAGAGAGCCAAGTGCGGGGGTACTAAGACCTAACTGGGAAGGTCCACACCGGGTTGACAAAGTGATCAGACCAGGAACATACCACCTCAAAAGATTGAACGGCTCCAAAGTGCCCCGAGCTTGGAATACTGAGCACCTCCGGCCATACTATCAGTAATCCCGAACTCAGCTCTCAGTTTTTGTTAATTTCTTTTAAGTATTTTTTTGTTTGCTCGAAACAGTTCGCATGTGTTCTGTTCGCATGTAAGAATTTGTATGCAATCGCTTATGTAAATCACAATTGTAAAGTGTACATATATATGAAAAAGCGAACTGCAATTGAAAAGAAAATGTGTCTTCATTTATGTACAAAAAGTCAAAAGACTCAATTACAATGGGGACAACTCATTACACTAAGGCTGGTCGGGGGGATCCTTTGAACCAGAACCCCCTGCCTGGTCGGGTCGTTGGGCGGCCACGGCTTCCTGATCGTCCTCCTCGGCCATGATCCGCAAGGTCGCTTGCCAACCCTCTGGGAGGTCGGACATGTCCAGATCTGGGTTCTTTGTTCGCAGGGAGTAAATAGACCCTATTGCCCAGTCTGTAGCCTTCTCTTCCAGCTCCTCTGACTGATTCTGCATTTCTTCAGTCAGGGAAGCGATTCTTTCCCGATTCTCCTGGAGTTCGGCCTCAAGAGCTTGCCATTCCTGTTTGGAGGCCTCCCTCTCTTGTTCAGCTCGCTGAGCCCGTGCGAAGGTCGCCTGGATCTCCTGGTCCTTCTCTCCGACCTCTTTAGAGAGCCTGGCGGTTGTCCTTTGAAGTTCCTTAACTTCCTCTGCATGTTGATCGAGCTCCGTCTTTTGGAAGTCCACTGTTCGTAAGCAGCGTCCTTTTGGTTCAGATACCTGTTCGTCGATTCGAACGCCTGTGTTCTTTCCGCTTCGACGGACTCCAAGCTCTGCTTTAGCTTCGCGACCTCCTCCTTCAGGTCGCTTGTCCCCTTTGCGGCCCCCAGCCGCGTCTTCTCCATGGACATCCTCATCGCAAGCAACGCCTGCGAACAAGATATGAGTTAGAAATAAATCAGAATGAAGTTTCAAATACAGCTCGTTTACCTTGCTTAGATGCTGGAACGACGTGGTCATCAGGTCGTTGCCCGTATCAGCAAACTCGTCGTATGACTCCGATAGCTCACACTCGAGCAGACCATAAACTATCAGCCGCAGGTATTCGGGCAGACTCCCCAATGAGTCTAGAACGGCGAGTCCTCGCCTGTAGGCAGCGACTGCCCTCGCTCACGGGCTCCTTGCGACCTCCTGGATTCCTGGCGCGACCTCAGAGGCTCTTCCTTAGATTCAGTCTCCGACTATTCGGCCTGAATCTAATTCTTCTTCTTCGACCTTTGGGCCGGAGCCTTCCGCCTTGGGCGAGCAGATGGTGCCTGAGCGACCTGTTCTGTCCTGGTAGCTTCAGGACAGGACGGGGCTGGGGCGCGCGACTGTTCGCACCGGCTGTGCCAGAATAGGACGAGCAGCTTCGGCCGCTCGCTCTCTCCTCGATCGAGGGAAGACGAATGGTGCTGGCGGGACTGCTCGGACTCCTTTGGGGGCATAGTTTGCATTAAGTTCGTTAGTAAACAAAATTGTTCCGCGACCAGAAGGGAACCAGTATAACTTACCTTCTGGGGGTTCTAAGACGCTTTGTCGCTGGAAAAACCGACTTCTGCAAGTTCGCGGTCGTCACAAGCTTCTCGCGTCGGCTCTCCTGTCCAGTACTCCAAAAGATACGAGCCTATCTGGGTCAGTGAGTAGGGCTTGTCTGCGGTTCTGTTAACTGGAAAAGGAAAAAACATGTCGTTATTATAAATCATGCGAGCAGATAATGAAACCAGCGAGAAGAAAAAACCTACTTGGTTCTGAAAGCGGCAGAAGCTGTCATAACAAAAGAAGAAGAACTTTGTCTCGTAGGCCCCGCATTGCTGGGATAGCTCATGTTCCCGCGGCAATGGTAGGTCAACGACAAATAGTATGAGTCCTTGTCCCTATCTTCTTCAGGTAGTAGGCGACGCCGAGCTCCACCGCCGTTGGCTCGTCAAGTCGCTCTCGCAGCACGCGATGTACATCGCGACAGCGATGACATAAGCGTTTGGCGTCAGCGCATCGGTGCGATCCCGAAATGATCCAGGACGACTGATGAAAGGATGGAGGGGAATCCTCCCTCCACCTTGAAGATCTCTTCAGAGATCACGGCAAGGCCATCGGAAGGGCGCCGTGACGACCTGGATGGTCGAGGAACACTTCTGCGTGGATGTCAAACTGCTTTTTTATCTATCGAATTCCTCCGAGGTGAGGACCGAGAAGACATCAAGGGAGCGTCCTTGGGAAATTCCCGCGAGGACGGAGGCTCTCTCGGGTTGGATGTCAACGGTTCCATTCCAGTCTGCAACATCGACAGACAGGTCATTTTAACCATGCATGTCCCGGCGACGGCATGGGACAAATCCTTTAACCCTAACAGTAACTCGAGCCGCCGTCACGGCTCGAATTCAATGACGGGTCACGTCTCTGGTGAAACGCCAGGAGACCCAACGCCATCGCCTAACCAAACAAATGCAAAAAAAAAAGGGAGAAGAGAATTTACCTTCTGTGATGAGTAACCGAGACCGAAAGTCGTTTCAGTTGCCTGAGAAGGCGATCGGAAAAGAATGGTTTCTGGTTTGCAAAGGTTGTTACTCGAAGCAAAAGGGATTTCGTGACCTCATCTGAAAAATGCGAGTTTTTATAGGATTGCGAATCGACGGTTACCACCCCTCGGAACCGAAACGACAGCCACTCTCTCTCCCGCATTAAATGCGCCCTACGTCGATTAAATGCCGTGATAAGAGTCGTCGTTTGAATGCGTTGCACAACTAATGCTATCAAAACGGTGCCGGGTCAGCGCACGATGCATTTAATGTGCCTGACAACGCTTTAACGCGTGCAGAGCGCCTGACAGCGCAGAACCAGGTTCATCGAACCTCTAACCCTAAGGTACAGAAAGGAGCGTCCATCAAATCCAGGTCACTAGAATGAAGATTGTCAGGTCGCTTAGGCAAGGAATTGCGCGAGATCGTGTTCGCCAAGAGTCCTGTGCGAGTCATCCCATTCAGGTCGGAGCGACCAGAATCTCCATGTGACTTAGTTTCCAAGGTTGATCCTCAAACTTAAAAACTAGGGGCTTCTGTTATGCCTGGGAAAATAAGGGCTGACGTGGGGAAGTCACGTGAAGAGTGACCTGCTCCCGTCAGAGCAACACGCACACGTCAGGCCTGCCAAATGATATGGAGCTCACACGTGTCCTTTCCCCGCAATAAATTGTGCGAAGTCAGCTTGGGAAGAGAGCAATGGGACATAAAGCCGGATTATATCCTGACAATCACACTAACCCATGGTTAATGATGATTACACGCTTCAGTTTGATATAAATGAAGAGGACCCCTTCATTAAGGGGATTCGGCCATTTTCATACTGAGAAAATCCTTCTCTCTCTCCTGTAAACACATTTACTTTTTCCAACTCTTTTGTAAGTCAGTCCGCTGTTGCGACCTGACCCACACTAATATCAAACAAATCAGTGGACGTAGGACTTGCTACCTTAGCATCCAAACCACTTTAAAAAATCTCTTGCATTTATTTCGCTTTACATATCACTATCGCGTGTGATTCTAGCCAATTAACGTTACGCACGTGACAATTAGTTGGTGCCAAAATCCAGCATCAACAGTATTATTGTAAATATCAATATAAATGTATTTAACGTGTTAATTACTCCTAGTAGTGGTAATTCTAATAATTACAATCATGATATGCTACTTTTGTTAATCTAATGTATCATAGATCCATATACCTAATTACTTAGAATTATGGTTATATATATTGATTAAAGCTTTAATAGATGTAACATAATGTATTTAAGTTGTACTAAGTTTTTTAATTGTAGGATTGGATTTGATTGCAATTATTAAAAATCATGCATTATACAATAATAATTAGAAAACAATTAAAGCTAAAATAATAGACCAATTAAAGCTAAATTATTGTTATATTTTATGATAATCAGACCAAAAGAAAACTATGTGGAGTTTTTATGAATTTTATCTTTAAGTTGGAGTTAATGACTTTTCCACCCAATAATGGCTTAATGACACTTTTCACCCACAAACTTTTAAAAATACTACTTTACTACCCAAATTTATATCTGATGGCAAACAAAGAGCGAACTTGCTAGACTGTTGGGGTTTTGAAGAAGGGAGGTTGATGAGTCTTTGGTGGTGGAAGGTTAGATTTTGGTCGTGGGATTGATCAAAATTTTACTTGGGAGGGACAGTTGGGCAAACCCTAATCGCTCGATTGTCGGCAATTGACGAGGTCGGCAGGAGTCGAGTTTGAGGAGTTTTGGTAAGTGATGACCGGAAAAGAGAATGGGTGGTGTGGGGTCACAATGGTGCTGGAATCCGAAACAAAATATAAATTTGGGTAGTAAAGTGGTATTTTAAAAATCTGTGAGTAAAAAAATATCATTGAACCATTATTTGGGTGGGAAAAAGTCGTTTACTCTTTAAGTTGTCAACTTCATTTAAAAAACAACATGTTTGATAATTTAAACATTTTAAAGTTATGTTGTATCTGTTTTGTAAATGGACTATGATATATATATTGTATTAAGTTAGCTAGAAGGTATTTTGTTTAAAAAATTGAAAAAAATCACAACTATATTGTCATGAATATTCGTTGATGACAGAGTCTATTCAATAATAGTTTTACCATTATAACTATTATTTTATGTTTTCATAAATAATAAATTTTAAACTAATCATATATTTAAAAAATTTCTATAGTGTTTATTTTAGCTGATAAAAAAATATTTATTTCTAAAATGATAATTTTCAACTCATATCTAATGTAAATGCATTTTGTTTTTGATTGTAACAACTCTTCAGCAGGTAGTAAGTTTTTGCCTATTTTTATTTTAAGGTTAACATCAGCCATTGGGATTTTTAAAGCAAATCCAATGGCTGAAAAAGTAGTATGATCCTTTTGACCTCTATTGGAAAATTCCAAGTTCAAAGTCACATGTTTAGATACTTAATGATAAAATTCATAAAAAAATTATACTAGAACATAGCGATATAGAGCCACTCCACCAAAGCAAAACATTAACATGAATGGATTGCTGATTAGCTCTCTCACAATACATAAAACTATAATTAAAAATATTTGGTCTCCAATATTTACCTGATAAATTAAAGATGGTCATCTTTGCTGCAAAATTAAATCCGAGCTCTCAATTAATCATGAGATATTAAGGAATTTGGCGCCTTTTTTTTTTTTTTCTACGATGATTTCATATTCCTTAGGATGTGTTTTCCTATCAATTCTAGGTACAATAGGAATGCAATATTAAAGAGAATTGGATGTGATTAGGAATCTGTTTCATCGTGGAAAGTGTATCTCCACAAGCTAGTCAAGGATTGGGTGTCATTAGTGAAAAATATTACAGAGATTTAAAGTTTAGAGAGACCGAGTAAGAGAAGTCGTTGTAAAGTGGGCCGAGTATTTGTGAGTGGTGTGTATTCTCTTCTTTAATAGTAAGTTGTTGTATTCTCTTCGAGTTGTGTAAATCTTGAATGATTATATTCTCTTTTTTAATAGAGAGCAATTGCATCTTCTGTTAGTAGTGCACTAAGAGTTTCGAGATGTTTTAAAACGGCTAGTCGGGCGGTTGAATCGGTTAACCAGGACCGGGGCCTTCACTAGGCCTGGTACTAATTTTCTATTTACTAAAAACCCTAAAAATTAGGACCACAGTCGGCTAACAATTGAAGGTTGGGGTGTTGGCAGTTTTGAAGAGGAAGGGCTGGTGAGTGCAATATTAGCGACAAAAATGATTTTTGGTGAGTGAATCGACCGGAAATCACAAGAATAAATTAGTGGCAACAATTGGCGAGGCAATCAGGGGAAAGGTGATATGAGTTTTGGTCAAGAGGCTGAGGGGAGTGTTTCGTGGTGATAAAGAATGTTTTCGTTGCCAGAAACAAGCTTATTTTCCCTAGTTTGTCACGCTGGCGGCGTGTTTTGGGTTTTTTTTGCAAGATTTCAAACCAGTGGGGACTTAAGGGTGTTTTTGTTGGATTTCAAGTTTTGGACATTGGTTTAACCCGTTGGTCAAACCGGTTTAAAACTGGTCAACCTGGGACCTGACCGTTTGTTGGGTTTCCTCTGGTGGTTATTAAAGCATTGGTTTCAAGTGGAGCCTATGGTGTTAACACCGAAACCACGACAAAATTGCTTGTCTTGTTTCTTTATCATTCTGATTTGTGTGTGAATCTTGTGTTGGTGGAAAAGGTATTCTCAATAAACAGAGGCAAGGAGAACGGATAAATGATTTAAACAACTAAATAATCAGTTGTTGTAATTCCCGTGTTCAAAGCTAAAATGATTTTGAGGAGGGGTAATTGTCAAGGCTTTTGAGAAAATTCAAAGTAGTTGGTCTCCTTCAATTATGTAAAGGTCTAAGTCATCCATGAGATATCAAACAGGAATAATCATATAAAGGTTAATGTTTTGAAACTATAATTATTTTTTATTGTTTCAAATTGTCTCTGGAGAATGACACAACCGAGAGAGAAAGTATAGCAAGAGATTGGAGAATAATACTCCTTCAATTACATACATATATAGTGTCCAATACTCCCCCGCAATTGAAAGTGGCAAGTCATAGAGCTGCAATTGAAAATAGAGAGGACCGAAAATGCTCCCGAGAGAGACTATATAAAGGATTAGCAAGCTAAGCAGCGGTAGGAACATGCGAAGAAGAAGAGCGTCGTGGGCAACCAATTCCCGAATGAAATAAAGATTAATGTCAATAGGCGAGTCCTCGAATGAAACACAAAATTGGTAGCCATGTACAAGGCAGACTGATTTTCGCAAAGCAAAATGGAGAAGGGAACAATGCAACACCAAGCTCGCGAAGAAGATAATAGAACCAGCGGATCAATAGCCGCATATGCGAGAGCATGATACTCAGATTCAACACTAGAACGAGAGAAGACACACTATTTTTAGCAGTCCAGGAACGGAGATTGTGTACACAAGAAACACACAGCACCCGTGACCGATCAGAGGGTAGAAACATCAGAAGCCCAATCTGCGTCAGAGTATGCAACCAAGTGAAGCCAAGAGTTATGGTGGAAGGTAGGCCACAGGTAAGAGAACCGTGACAAACCGAAGAATACGTTTAATGGAACGTATATCCTTGTTGGTAGGAGATTGCACCCGCTGAGCGACTTGATTTACAACAAAGGCGATGCCAGCCGGGTGAGAGCGAGATATTGAAGGCCACTAACCATGTTAAGTATGTGTAGCATCAGGAAAGGGAGCCTCATCATCAAACATCATGGACTTAGATGCACCAAGGGAGTGGCGCAGGAAGCACAAGAGTCCATCTGAAACCTTTGGAGAAGATACACATATAATGACGCTGAGTAAGGTATAACATACGAGGATGCTGAGGGACCTCCATCTAAGGAAAAAACCAAGGTCACCCAAGTCACAAAAGCAAATGTGGAACACAGAGTGGTGACAAAACTAGCGATATCTGATGAAGATAAGTCCGTATGAATGAGATCATCCATATAGATGAGCAATATCAAGACCGAGGAGGAGGAGCGACGAATGAACAACGAAGAGGCAGATGGACTATTTACAAAACCTGATCAACCAAGAAGGAGTGCAGGCGAGATGAAACCACACTTGAGGTGCTTGTTTGAGGCCATAGATAGCTTTCGTAAGACAACATACATGATTAGGACAGTTCGGTTGTACGAAGCCAGGGGGCTGAGCCATGTACACTTCCAGAGAGACAACCCTGAAGGAAAGCATTCAACATCGAGCTGACAAAAAGGCCATCCAAGCATAGTAGCTAGTGCAAGGATAGCGCGAATGGTCGCAAGCTTGACCATCGGGCTGAAAATGTCGACCAAAATCACCACCCGGGTGCTAATGAAAACCCTTGGCAATGAGGCAAGCCTTATACTGGTAATGGAGCCATCGGCATGTGCTTGGCTTTATAGACCCACCGAAACCCAACGACATTTTAATAGGAGAGGGAGGAACAAAGACCCATATGTTGTTCCAAAGGAAGGTATAACTCATCTAATTGGTTGTCTCCATGGGAAAGGATTGAGCTTGTGAGAAGGATGTAGGCTCAGTGTGGATCAGATGTGGGAGTAGCCAGAGAAGATGGTAGCTGATGAGGAGAAGATGCCATGATGGAATTGATATATGAAATTTTGCCTAAGAGGAGGTGAAAACCATGGGGAGATAGGGGACAACACTAGCGAGGGATGAGTGGCATCGGGAGGTGGATTGGAGGTTTGTGGTATGAGAAGATGGGCTAGAAGGAGTAGTAGGTGTTGGACCAAGAATGTCGGAGGGTATCTAAGAGATAGAGTGCATAGGTAGGGGATGGAAACCAAAATTGTGAATAAGGGTCGTTAGTGGGCGGTAGAGGCAAAGACTGGAGAAAAGATGTCTTGTGGAAAACCACATGGTAAGAGAGTACACTCGACCAGTAGGTACATAAAGGCAACAGTAACCACGGTGAGAAGAGTCATAACCAAGGAAAATGCCTAGAAGAGACGCAAAGCCATCTTGTGAGGAGCATATGGAGTAAGCATTGGAAAAGCAAGCACAACCGAAAGTACGTAAGACATGATAATTTGGTGGGCGGCGAAAAAGAAACTCATAAGGAGAGCGGCCCTGGAGAAGTAGCGTTGGCAACCTGTTAATCAAAACACACAGCAATAGAAAAAGGCTCCACCTAAAAGGGTGGTGGCAGGTTAGCTTGCAGTAACAGACAACGACTCTTTTCCACAATATCCAGATGCTTTCGCTCAACCACACTATTTTGGGCAGGGGTGTAAGGACATGAGAGTTTATGGGTAATTCCAAAATCATGAAGTAACGACTGAAACTGTTTATTATCAGACTCACCACCACCATCAGAATGCACAATTTTAATGGAACAGGAAAGAAGATTTTCTATTAATAATTTAAAATTGCGGAAAACCGCTGTAACATCGGACTTGTGATACATGGGATATAACCAAGTGTATCTACTAAAATCATCGACAATGGATAAATAAAATTTAAAAGATGACAACGAGGGCTCCGGTGCAGGACCCCAGACATCAAGGTGAAGCAACTCTAGAGGGGAGCGAGCAGTGTAAGTTTTGCTTGGAAAAGGGCTGACGATAGCCTTTGCCAAGAGGACAGACAACACACGCAGATACGGGGGACTAAGGCCCACGGATAGGAAACTTTAGAGATAAGAGAACAGATTTGATAATAGCAGCAGATGGATGACCAAGATGACGATGCCAGACTAACGGAGATGCACGAACTGATGAAAAAGCTGCAACGTCAGATGAAGAAAGGTGATAGAGGCCATTATTGCTGTGACCAGATTGGAGGACTTGGCCCGACCGTTTGTCCTTAATAACAAAACCAGCACCATCAAGAACAATATCAGAGTTAGTATCGGAGGTAAATTTGTGGATGGACAACAAATTTTTATGAAGACTCGGTACACACAAGATATTGGACAAAGGTAAAGGAGATGAAGACAACGACCCAGACAGAGAAACAGAACCTGTATGAGTTAGGGGAAGGGACTCACCGTTGCCAACAACGACAGACGAAGAACCGGTGTGGGGCTGAGCATCGGTGATGGAGGAAAGATGTCACGTCATGTGATGAGTGGCTCCAGAGTTAAGACAACAGTTAGACTCAAGAGAGTCATAAATGGACAAGGTAGCAAGAGGCTCAGTAGCAGAGGCAACATAATATGCAAAATTTCTGCGTTGTGGATAGACTCGGGTAGAGTGACCAAGGCGGTCACAAATTTGGTAGGCTCCCTGCAGGAGGACACCAGTTAGAGCAATAAGTAATGGTGGTTGGAAAGAGGATGGTGGCGGTGGGCGTGAAGAAGACTATTGATAAGAGCTTGAAAGTATATATTTTGTTAATGATTTAATTGGATTATTTGTGGAAAAATGTGTTTAAATTGTGGTATTTTAATAAATTCTTTCATAAATACCTTTTACGGGATCACGGGTGTATTTTGAGTATTTTCAGGTTCAAACAGATATTTGAAGGGAAAAGAATGATGTTGATGGAATTCATGACACGTAGGAACAAACGGTACAAGAATCAGAGTTGAAACGAGGAAGTTGTGACGCGTCGAAGATACGTAAAATCTGGAAATCCTTCAAGATGAGCGTGCTTCGATGTTTCTGTCATAACTTGAGCTATAGAAATCTGAATTTGACGATTCTAGTGGCGTTGGAAAGCTTATTCAGAGAGCTAAAAAGTTTGGTTTGATAACTTTACCAAATTCTAAAGATCACAGATGCCTTGGAAAGAAAGAACGATCGCCACAGCAACTATTCTCACCGCCGCGGCAATGGGTCATGGGCTTGTTAAGTTAATGCATTATCTTAATCCGAATCTGAATGGGCTAAGGCATTTAATCTTTTCCTAAGTAAGATCAAAACCCTAGGATATAAATAAGGGTCTTTAAGAAGTTTTTAGGGAGTTTGTGAGAGAGAAAGAGAAGAACAGCTACTAGTTTGGAGATCGGGATTCTTGAAGCTCTCGTTCACCGATTAAAGAAGTGTTTATATTTTCTTTCTTGAACTCATGTTGTTGAATAGAATGATGGTTTTTATTACTGCAACTATGAACTAAATTTCTTTTCTAGGGCTAAAGATGTAGCCCAATTTATGAATATGTGTTGACGTTATCTTTATTAATTTCTTATTGAGCATTAATTCTAAGTTTTATTATTGTGTGTAATGCTTTCAATTCTTAANACTGGCGCGTCCTTCGCCTTGTAGGCAGCGACTGCCTCGCTCACGGGCTCCTTGCCCGACCTCCTGGATTCCTGGCGCTTCCTCAGAGGCTCTTTCTTTGATTCAGTCTCTGACTTTTTGGCCTGTATCTTTTTCTTCTTCTTTGACCTTTGGGCCGGAGCCTTCCGCCTTGGGCGAGCAGATGGTGCCTGAGCGACCTGTTCTGTCCTGGTAGCTTCATGCACAGGACGGGGCTGGGGCGCCGCGACTGTTCGCACCGGCTGTGCCAGAATAGGACGAGCAGCTTCGGCCGCTCGCTCTCTCCTCGATCGAGGGAAGACGAATGGTGCTTGGCGGGACTGCTCGGACTCCTTTGGGGGCATAGTTTCTGCATTTAAGTTCGTTAGTAAACAAAATTGTTCCGCGACCAGAAGGGAACCAGTATAACTTACCTTCTGGGGGTTCTAAAGACGCTTTGTCGCTGAAAAAACCGTACTTCTGCAAGTTCGCGGTCGTCACAAGCTTCCTCGCGTCCTGGCTCTCCTCGTCCAGTACTCCAAAAGATACGAGCCTATCTGGGTCAGTGAGTAGGGCTTGTCTGGTCGTTCTGTTAACTGGAAAAGGAAAAAACATGTCGTTATTATAAATCATGCGAGCAGATAATGAACCCAGCGAAGAAAAACCTACTTGGTTCCTGAAAGCGGCAGAAGCTGTCATAACAAAAGAAGAAGAACTTTGTCTCGTAGGCCCCCGCATTGCTGGGATAGCTATGTATCCCCGCGGCAATGGTAGGTCACCGAGACAAATAGTATGAGTCCTTGTCCCTACTCTTCTTCAGGTAGTAGGCGACGCCGAGCTCCACCGCCGTTGGCTCGTCCAAGTCGCTCTCGCAGCACGCGATGTACATCGCGACAGCGATGACATACGCGTTTGGCGTCAGCTGCATCGGTGCGATCCCGAAATGATCCAGGACCGACCTGATGAAAGGATGGAGGGGAATCCTCCCTCCACCCTTGAAGATCTCTTCAGAGATCACGGCAAGGCCATCGGAAGGGCGCCGTGACGACCTGGTATGGTCGAGGAACACTTCTGCGTGGATGTCAAACTGCTTTTTTATCCTATCGAATTCCTCCGAGGTGAGGACCGAGAAGACATCAAGGGATGCGTCCTTGGGAACTTCCCGCGAGGACGAGCTGGCTCCTTCCTCGGGTCTGGATGTCAACGGTTCCATTCCAGTCTGCAACATCGACAGACAGGTCATTTTAGCCATCGCATGTCCCGGACGACGGCATGGGACAAATCCCTTAAACCCTAACAGTAACTCGAGCCGCCGTCCACGGCTCGAATTCAATGACGGCGTCACGTCTCTGGTGAAACGCCAGGAGACCCAACGCCATCGCCTAACCAAACAAATGCAAAAAAAAAAGGGAAGAAGAGAATCTTACCTTCTGTGATGAGTAACCGAGACCGAAAGTCGTTTCAGTTGCCTGAGAAGCGCCGATCGGAAAAGAATGGTTTCTGGTTTGCAAAGGCTTGTTACTCTAATCAAAAGTTATTTTTTTGACCTCATCTGAAAAATGCGAGTTTTTATATGGATTGCGAATCGACGGTTACCACCCCTCGGAACCGAAACGACAGCCCACTCTCTCTCCCCGCATTAAATGCGCCCTACGTCGCATTAAATGCCGTGATAAGAGTCGTCGTTTTGAATGCGTTGCACAACTAATGCTATCAAAACGGTGCCGGGTCAGCGCACGATGCATTTAATGTGCCTGACAAACGCTTTAACGCGTGCAGAGCGCCTGACAGCGCAGAACCAGGTTCATCGAACCTCTAACCCTAAGGTACAGAAAGGAGCGTCCATCAAATCCAGGTCACTAGAATGAAGATTGTCAGGTCGCTTAGGCAAGGAATTGCGCGAGATCGTGTTCGCCAAGAGTCCTGTGCCGAGTTCATCCCATTCAGGTCGGAGCGACCAGAATCTCCAATGTGACTTAGTTTCCAAGGTTCGATCCTCAAACCTTAAAAACTAGGGGGCTTCTGTTATGCCTGGGAAAATAAGGGCTGACGTGGGGATGTCACGTGAAGAGTGACCTGCTCCCGTCAGAGCAACAAGCACACGTCAGGCCTGCCAAATGATATGGAGCTCACACGTGTCCCTTTCCCCTGCAATAAATCGTGCGAAATCAGCTTGGGAAGAGAGCAATGGGACATAAAGCCGGATTATATCCTGACAATCACACCAACCCATGGATTTAATGATGATTACACGCTTCAGTTTGATATAAAATGAAGAGGACCCCTTCATTAAGGGGATTCGGCCATTTTCATACTGAGAAACTCTCTCTCTCTCTCCTGTAAACACATTTACTTTTTCCAACTCTTTTGTAAGTCAGTCCGCTGTTGCGACCTGACCCACACTAATATCAATACAAATCAGTGGACGTAGGACTTGCTACCTTAGCATCCAAACCACTTTAAAAACTCTCTTTGCATTTATTTCGCTTTACATATTCACTATCGCGTGTGATTTCTTAGCCAATTAACGTTACGCACGTGACAATTAGTTGGTGCCAAAATCCAGCATCAACAGTATTATTGTAAATATCAATATAAATGTATTTAACGTGTTAATATTACTCCTAGTAGTGGTAATTCTAATAATTACAATCATGATATGCTACTTTTGTTAATCTAATGTATCATAGATCCATATACCTAATTACTTAGAATTATGGTTAGTAATAATATTGATTAAAGCTTTAATAGATGTACCATAATGTATTTAAGTTTGTACTAAGTTTTTTAATTGTAGGATTTGGATTTGATTGCAATTATTAATAAATCATGCATTATACAATAATAATTAGAAAACAATTAAAGCTAAAATAATAGACCAATTAAAGCTAAATTTATTGTTATATTTTATGACATAATCAGACCAAAAGAAAACTATTGTGGAGTTTTTTATGAATTTTATCTTTTAAGTTGGAGTTAATGACTTTTTCCCACCCAAATAATGGCTTAATGACACTTTTCCACCCACAAACTTTTAAAATACTACTTTACTACCCAAATTTATATTCTGATGGCAAACAAAGAGCGAACTTTGTCTAGACTGTTGGGGTTTTTGAAGAAGGGAGGTTGATGAGTCTTTTGGTGGTGGAAGGTTAGATTTTGGTCGTTGGGATTGATCAAAATTTTACTTGGGAGGGACAGTTGGGCAAACCCTAATCGCTCGATTGTCGGCAATTGACGAGGTCGGCAGGAGTCGAGTTTGAGGAGTTTTGGTAAGTGATGACCGGAAAAGAGAATGGGGTGGTGTGGGGTCACAATGGTGCTGGAATCCGAAACAAAATATAAATTTGGGTAGTAAAGTGGTATTTTAAAAATCTGTGAGTAAAAAAATATCATTGAACCATTATTTGGGTGGGAAAAAGTCGTTTACTCTTTAAGTTGTCATACTTCATTTTAAAAACAACATGTGTTTGATAATTTAAACATTTTAAAGTTATGTTGTATCTGTTTTGTAAATGGACTATGATATATATATTTGTATTAAGTTAGCTAGAAGAGTATTTTGTTAAAAAATTGAAAAAAATCACAACTATATTGTCATGAATATTCGTTGATGACAGAGTCTATTCAATAATAGTTTTACCATTATAACTATTATTTTATGTTTCATAAAATAATTAAATTTTAAACTAATTCAATTATATTTAAAAAATTTCTATAGTGTTTATTTTAGCTGATAAAAAAATATTATTTATTTCATAAAATGATAATTTTCAACTCATATCTAATGTAAATGCATTTTGTTTTTGATTAGTAACAACTTCTTCAGCAGGTAGTAAGTTTTTGCCTATTTTTATTTTAAGGTTAACATCAGCCATTGGATTTTTTAAAGCAAATCCAATGGCTGAAAAAGTAGTATGATCCTTTTGACCTCTATTGGAAAATTCCAAGTTCAAAGTCACATGTTTAGATACTTAATGATAAAATTCATAAAAAAATTATACTAGAACATAGCGATATAGAGCCACTCTCACCAAAGCAAAACATTTAACATGAATGGATTGCTGATTAGCTCTCTCACAAATACATAAAACTATAATTAAAAATATTTGGTCTCCAATATTTACCTGATAAAATTAAAGATGGTCATCTTTGCTGCAAAATTAAATCCCGAGCTCTCAATTATCATGAGATATTAAGGAATTTGGCGCCTTTTTTTTTTTTTTTCTACGATGATTTCATATCTCCTTAGGATTGTTTTTCCTCAATTCTAGGTACAATAGGAATCAATATTAAGAGAATTGGATGTGATTAGGAATCTGTTTCCTAGTTGGAAAGTGTATCTCCACAAGCTAGTCAAGGATTAGGGTTCATTAGTGAAAAATATCAGAGATTTAAAGTTTAGAGAGCCGAGTAAAGAAGTCGTTGTAAATGGGCCGAGTATGTGAGTGAGTTGTGTATTCTCTTCTTTATAGTAAGTTTGTTGTATTCTCTTCGAGTTGTGTAAATCTGAATGATTATTCCTCTTTTTAATAGAGAGCATTGCATCTTCTTGTTTAGTAGTGCACTAAGAGTTTCGAGCATTGTTTTAAAACCTGGCCTAGTCGGGCTGGTTGAATCGGTCAACCAGGACCGGCGGGCCTTCACTAGGCCTGGTTACTAATTTTTCTATTTACTAAAAACCCTAAAAATTAGGACCACAGTCCTAACATTGAAGGTTGGGGTGTTGCAGTTTTGAAGAGGAAGGGCTGTGAGTGCAATATTAGCGACAAAAATGATTTTTGGTGAGTGAATCGACCGGAAATCACAAGAATAATAGTGGCAACAATTGGCGAGGCAATCAGGGGAAAGGTGATATGAGTTTTGGTCAAGAGGCTGAGGGAGTGTTTTCGTGGTGATAAAGAATGTTTTCGTTGCCAGAAACAAGCCTTATTTTCCCTAGTTTGTCACGCTGGCGGCGTGTTTTGGGTTTTTTTTGCAAGATTTCAAACAGTGGGGACTTAAGGGTGTTTTGTTGGTTTCAAGTTTTGGACATTGTTTAACCGTTGGTCAAACCGTTAAACTGGTCAACCTGGGACCTGACCGCTTTGTTGGGTTTCATCCTGGGCTGGTTATTAAAGCATTGGTTTCAAGTGGAGCCTATGGTTTGTTAACACCGAAACCACGACAAAATTGCTTGTCTTTTTTCTTTATCATTCTGATTTTGTGTGAATCTTGTGTTGGTGGAAAAGGTATTCTCAATAACCAGAGGCAAGGAGAACGGATAAATGATTTAAACAACTAAATAATCAGTTGTTGTAATTCCCGTGTTCAAAGCTAAAATGATTTTGAGGAGGTAATGTCAAGCTTTGAGAATAATTCAAAGTAGTTGGTCTCCTTCAATTATGTAAAGGTCTAAGTCATCCATGAGATATCAAACAGGAATAATCATATAAAGGTTAATGTTTTGAACCTATAAATTATTTTTATGTTTCAAATTGTCTCTGGAGAATGACACAACCGAGAGAGAAAGTATAGCAAGAGATTGGAGAATAATACTCCTTCAATTACATACATATATAGTTGTCCAATACTCCCCCGCAATTGAAGTGGCAAGTCATAGAGCTGCAATTGAAAATAGAGAGACCGAAAATGCTCCCGAGAGAGACTCTTAATAAAGAGATTAGCAAGCTAAGCAGCGGTAGGAACATGCCGAAGAAGAAGAGCGTCGTGGGCAACCAATTCCCGAATGAAATAAGATTAATGTCAATAGGCGAGTCCTCGAATGAAACACAAAATTGGTAGCCATGTACAAGGCAGACTATTTTCGCAAAGCAAAATGGGAGGGAACAATGCAACACCAGCTCGCGAAGAAGATAATAGAACCAGCGGATATCAATAGCCCATATGCGAGAGCTGATACTCAGATTCAACACTAGAACGAGAGACGACACCTATTTTTTAGCAGTCCAGGAACGGAGATTGTTACCAAGAAACACACAGCCACCCGTGACCGATCAGAGGGTAGAAACATCAGAAGCCCATCTGCGTCAGAGTATGCAACCAAGTGAAGCCAAGAGTTTGGTGGAAGTAAGGCCACAGGTAAGAGAACCGTTGACACACCGAAGAATACGTTTAATGAACGTATATCCTTGTTGGTGAGATTGCACCCTGAGCGACTTGATTTACAACAAGGCGATGTCCAGCCGGGTGAGGCAGAGATATGAAGGCCACTAACCATGTTACAGTATAGTGTAGCACAAAAGGGAGCCTCATCATCAAACATCATGGACTTAGATGCACCAATGGGAGTGGCGCAGGAAGCACAAGAGTCCATCTGAAACCTTTGGAGAAGTCCACCATATAATGGCTGAGTAATATAACATACAGGATGCTGAGTGACCTCCATCCAAGGAAAAAACCAAGGTCACCCAAGTCACAACAAGCAAATGTGGAACACAGAGTGGTGACAAAACTAGCGATATCTGATGAAGATAAGTCCGTATGAATGAGATCATCCATATAATGAGCAATATCAAGACCGAGGAGGAGGAGCGACGAATGAACAACGACAGTCAGAGTGACTATTTACAAAACCCTGAACCAAGAAGGAGTGCAGGCGATGAAACCACACTTGAGGTGCTTGTTTGAGGCCATAGATAGCTTCGTAAGACAACATACATGATTAGGACAGTTCGGTTGTACGAAGCCAGGGGCTGAGCCATGTACACTTCTTCAGAGAACAACCCTGAAGGAAAGCATTCTTAACATCGAGCTGACAAAAAGGCATCCAGCATAGTAGCATGCAAGGATAGCGCGAATGGTCGCAAGCTTACCATCGGGCTGAAAATGTCACCAAAATCACCACCCGTTGCTAAGAAAACCCTTGGCAATGAGGCAAGCCTTATACTGGTTAATGGAGCCATCGGCATGATGCTTGGCTTTATAGACCACCGAAACCCAACGACATTTTAATAAGGAAGGAGACAAAAGACCCATATTTGTTCCAAAGGAAGGTACTATACTCATCTAACTTGGCTTGTCTCCAATGGAAATGGATTGAGCTTGTGAGAAGGATGTAGGCTCACTCAGCTTGGATCAGATGTGGGAGTAGCCAGAGAAGATGGTAGCTGATGAGGAGAAGATGCCATGATGGAATTGATTATTGAAACTTCTGCCTAAAGGAGGTGAAAACCATGGGGAGATAGGGACAACACTAGGGGGATGAGTGGCATCGGGAGGTGGATTGGAGGTTTGTGGTATGAGAAGATGGGCTAGAAGGAGTAGTATTTGGTGGACCAAGAATGTCGGAGGGTATCTAAGAGATAGAGTGCATAGGTAGGGGATGGAAACCAAAATGTGACTAAGGTGCGTTAGCTGGGCGGTAGAGGCAAAGACTGAGGAAAAGTGTCTTGTGGAAAACCACATGGTAAGATGTACACTCGACCAGTAGTACATAAAGGCAACAGTAACCACGTGAGAAGAGTCATAACCAAGGAAAATGCCTAGAAGAGATCGCAAAGCCATCTTGTGGGAGCATAGGAGTAAGCATTGGAAAGCAAGCACAACCGAAAGTAGTAAGACATGATAATCGTGGGCAATGAAAAAAAACTTATAAGAAGCGGCCCTGAAGAAGTAGCGTTGGAAACCTGTTAATCAAACACACAACAATAAAAAGCCTCCACCTAAAAGGGTGGTGGTAGTGTAGCTTCAGTAACAGACAACGACTCTTTTCCACAATATCCAGATGCTTTCGCTCAACCACACCATTTTGGGTAGGGGTGAGGACATGAGAGTTTATGGGTAATTCCAAATCATAAAGTAACGGCTGAAACTGTTTATATCAAACTCACCACCACCTCAGAATGCACAATTTTAATGGAACAAGAAAGAAGATTTTCTATTAATAATTTAAAATTGCGGAAAACCGTTGTAACATCGAACTTGTGATACATGGGATATAACCAAGTGTATCTACTAAAATCATCGACAATGATAAATAAAATTTAAAAGACGATAACGAGGGCTCTGGTGCAGGACCCCAGACATTAAGTGAGAACACTCTAGAGAGGAGCGAGCAGTGTAAGTTTTGCTTGGAAAAGGGCTAACGATAGCCTTTGCCAAGAGGACAGACAACACATGCAGATACGAGGGGCTAAGACCCACGGATAGGAAGCTTTAGAGATAAGAGAACAGATTTGAGAAAAGCACAGATGGATGACCAAGATGACGATGTCAGACTAACAGAGATGCACAAACTGATGAAAAAGCCACAACGTCAGATGAAGAAAGGTGGTGAGGCCATTATTGCTGTGACCAGATCAGAGGACTGTGCCCGACCTTTGTCCGTAATAAAAAAAACCAGCACCCAAGAACAATATCAGAGTTAGTACCGAGGTAAATTTGTGGATGGACAACAAATTTTTATGAAGACTCGGAACACACAATATTGGACAAAGGTAAAGGAGATAAGACAACGACCCAGACAGAGAAACAGAACCTGTATGAGTTAGGGGAAGGGACTCACCGTTCCCAACGACAGACGAAGAACCGTGTGGGGCTGAGCACGGTGATGGAGGAAAGATGTCACGTCATGTGATGAGTGGCTCCAGAGTTAAGACAACAGTTAGACTCAAGAGAGTCATAAATGGACAAGGTAGCAAGAGGCTCAGTAGCAGAGGCAACAATATGCAAAATTTCTGCGTTGTGGATAGACTCGGGTAGAGTGACCAAGGCGGTCACAAATTTGGTAGGCTCCCTGCAGGAGGACACCAGTTAGAGCAATATAATGGTGGTTGGAAAGAGGATGGTGGCGGTGGGCTGAAGAAGACAATTGATAAGAGCTTGAAGTATATATTTTGTTAATGATTTAATTGGATTATTTGTGGAAAAATGTGTTTAAATTGTGGTATTTTAATAATTCTTTCATAAATACCTTTTACGGGATCACGGTGTATTTTGAGTATTTTCAGGTTCAAACAGATTTGAAGGGAAAAGAATGTGTTGATGGAATTCTGACACGTAGGAACAACGGTACAAGAATCAGAGTTGAAACGAGGAAGTTGTGACGCGTCGAAGATACGTAAAATCTGGAAATCCTTCAAGATGAGCGTGCTTCGATGTTTCTGTCATAACTTGAGCTATAGAAATCTGAATTTGACGATTCTAGTGGCGTTGGAAAGCTTATTCAGAGAGCTAAAAAGTTTGTTTGATAACTTTACCAAATTCTAAAGATCACAGATGCCTTGGAAAGAAGAACGATCGCACAGCAACTATTCTCACCGCCGCGGCAATGGGTCATGGGCTTGTTAAGTTAATGCATTATCTTAATCCGAATCTGAATGGGCTAAGGCATTTAATCTTTTCCTATAAGATCAAAACCCTAGGATATAAATAAGGGTCTTTAAGAAGTTTTTAGGAGTTTGTGAGAGAGAAAAGAAGAACAGCTACTAGTTTGGAGATCGGGATTCTTGAAGCTCTCGTTCACCGATAAGAAGTGTTTATATTTCTTTCTTGAACTCATGTTGTTGAATAGAATGATGGTTTTTATTACTGCAACTATGAACTAAATTTCTTTTCTAGGCTAAAGATGTAGCCCAATTTATGAATATGTGTTGACGTTATCTTTATTAATTTCTTATTGAGCATTAATTCTAAGTTTTATTATTGTGTGTAATGCTTTCAATTCTTAAAGATCCGAGGGTTGAATGATATCATGGGTTGGGTTGAGATCGAGAGATGAAATCTGATTTGTCAAAGGTAATAAAACCATAGATTGAGCGAATGCTAGAGATAAGTTACCGCGATCTATGAGGCTCTGGTAAATTCCATCGAACTTAATGATCTCTTAGCTTCTAAATCCAACTTAGAGATATTTTGGGTTATTGTTTAAGTTTTGATTCAGTAATTGTTCGAGAGAAAATTAGGGGAATATTAGAGAGTTTGGCCTTTAGAATAAGCTTAATTAGGATAGTAATAATCCTCAATACATAGGAATAAATTGGTGTTAAATCTGTGCCCTAGGGTTTAGCCATATCGATCTTTATACCATAGCTTTTATAAAATTTTGATTTGTTAGTTTTTAATTTGTTTTCCTTTTCATTAAATTCATTCATAAGCTTCTGTTTCATCAAATAGCATTAAAATAGACTAGTTTGGTACTTGGTAGGTAGTTCTCTTGGGATTCGACACTCGTTTACTTGAGTTTTACTAGTTGCACGATTTCGTACACTTGCGAAAAGCTTGTCAAGTTTTTGGCGCCATTGCCGGGGAACTATTTTTTTTTTTACCAATATCAATACAAAAAATTTAGCTGCTAATTTGATTTGTTTTGTTTTATTTTTGTTTGCTAATTAATTTTTATTTTTATTTTTATTTTTGTTGTTTTGTTTATTGTTTTTAGCTAGAATCTGGAGAGTTTACGTTCAAGAGGTGGTGGTGATCTTAATCCACTAGATTTTGAGATCGAGAGAACCGCTAAATAGTTGAGGAAAGAAAAGAGGCAAGCTGATTCTGAAAAATCAATGGCTAACACAAGAATTGTGAATCCCAATATGGGAAATCAAGAGAATGAGAATGAGGATACTTTAGGAGGAAATGCAAATAGTGGAGCAGCAGTGGCTTAGAGAGCATTGAAGGACTACTCTAGTCCTACTATTAATGGGTGCTATTCTAGCATCAAGAGACCACCCGTTCAAGTGAATAATTTTGAGATTAAGCCAGCAATTATTGGAATGATTCAGTAGTCGGTCCAATTCGCTGGGTTACCTAATGATGATCCCAACCTGCATATCGCAAATTTTCTGGAGTTATGCGACACATTCAGGCATAATAGAGTATCCGATGACACAATTAGGCTAAGGCTTTTCCTATTCTCTCTTCAGGATAAAGCCAAGGCTTGGTTGATTTCTCTGCCATCTGGGGGCATCACAACCTGGAACGAGTTAGCTCAAGCATTCCTCACTAAATATTTTCCACCTTCTAAGTCTGCCAAGCTGAGGAGTGAGATTATGAACTTTTACCAACAAGATTCAGAGTCATTGTATGAAGCATGGGAAAGGTATAAGGATCTTTTACGGAGGTGGCCTCACCATGGTTTACCAATCTAGTCGCAAGTGCAAACGTTCTACTAAGGGTTGCTACCAACCATTCAAGCTATGATTGATGCTGCAAGTGGGGGAGCCTTAAACAATAAAACGCCAGAGGAAGCATACAATCTGATTGAGTTGATGACAAACAATAACTATATGAGGACTCTAGAGAGAACTTCAATAAGGAAATCAGCGGCAGTGCATGAAGTTAACGGTTACACTGCATTGGCTGCTCAACTTTCGAACATCCAGAAGCAATTAGGTAATGTGTTGAAAGTAAATGCAATTGAATCTTCTTCTCTGATATGTGACCTTTGTGCAGGAAATCATTCATCTAAGGATTGCCAAGAAGGGAACTCGTTTGCTCAGCCTGAACAAGCCGATTACGTCAATAATTTCCAAAGGGGGCAAGGGAATCCATATTCCAATACATAAAATCCAGCATGGAGGAAACACTCGAACTTTTCATGGAGCAACAATAATGAGCAAAAACAAGCTCCTGTTTTTCAACCTCAAGAGCCAAAATCTAATTTAGAGAATGTGTTGACCAAGTTCATTGAAGAGATAAGCAAGAGGTTTGAGAAGACTGACGTCCTGGTTCAAAATCAATCAACCTCTATTAGGAACCTTGAGACTCAAATTGGGCAAATTCATAACATATTAGCGGGAAGAGTTCAAGGAGTTTTGCCGAGTGATACAGAGAAGAATCTCAAGGAACAAGCGCATGCAATCACCTTAAGGAGTGGACGAATTTTGGAAAATTCAGAGGGTGAAAAACCGAGGCAAGAACAAGACCAGAAGGATGAGCAGAAGGACGTTCGCCGCGATGGTGATGATGGTGGCCGCGACGAGCGTGAGAATGTAGAGAAATTCATCAGAAACAGGGACGATCGCCACGGCGATGAATCCAGTGGCCGCGACAAGCGTGATCATGCTTGCAATTCGTCAGAATTTTCAACGCATCACTACGACAATGAATCTGGTGGCTGCGACAAGCGTGCATCTGAGCAGAAACTTCCTTCAAGCCAGGAAACCCTTCCATACCCACAACAGTTGAAAAATCAGAAGCTCGATAAGTAATTCGGTAAGTTTATTGACATGTTTCGAAGTTTACATATTAATATCCCTTTTGTTGATATGCTAGAACATATGCCGAAGTATGCAAAATTTTTGAAAGAGATCCCCACGCACAAGAGAAAATTCGAGGAACATGAGAAAGTTATGCTCACGGAGGAAGCTGATTCAAAAGAAACTACCACCCAAACTACGAGATCCAGGGAGTTTTACTATCCCTTGTATTATTGGTAGTTGTTATTTTGATAAAGTGTTATGTGATTTAGGGGCAAGTATTAACTTAATGCCATTTTCCATCTACAGGAAGCTTGGATTAGGAGAAGTGAAGCCAACAACCGTGTCTTTTCAATTAGCTGATCGATCGATAACATATCCTAAGGGGGTGGTAGAAGACGTCTTGATTAAGGTAGACAAACTGATTTTCCCAGTAGATTTCATAGTGTTATAGATGGAGGAAGATAAGGAGATACCTTTAATTTTAGGACGACCTTTTCTAGCCACGGGTAGAACATTGATAGATGTCCACCAAGGGAAATTAATCTTAAGGGTAGAAGATGAGCAAGTAGAGTTTGATGTTTTTGAATCTATGAAGCGTCCATCTGAACTAGACTCATGCTTTAAGATTGATGTTCTCGACACCATAGTGGAGCAGAATTTTGAAGAGAGCTACCCCATTTTTCCTTTAGAGCAGGAGGATGAAGTTGATAGTGAAGAGATGAGAGAGTGTTTAAGATACTTAAATGCTTTACCACCCTTGGTTCATCCTAAAGCTAATTCGATCAGAGAAATTGGAGTTGTGGTGTCTCAGTCAACTTTACTAATCACAAAGGCACCTACACTTGAGCTTAAGCAACTACCACCTCATTTAAGGTATGCATTTTTAGAAGAGGGTAAATTTTTTTCAGTTATTATTAATGCTTCTTTGAGTGTTGTAGAGGAAGAAAAGTTGTTGCGCATATTGAGAAAGTACAAGAAGGCTATTGGATGGACGTGCAATTGGGGATATAAAAGGTATCAGTCCTTCAATCTGCATGCACAAGATCTTAATGGAGGAAAGTTATAAGCCTACTGTCCAATCACAGAGAAGATTGAATCCATCAATGCAAGAAGTGGTCAAGAAGGAGGTGTTGAAGCTCTTAGATGCAGGAATCATATATCCAATTTCGGATAGTGCATGGGTGAGCCCAGTCCAAGTAGTGCCAAAGAAGGGAGGAATGACAGTGGTCTGTAATAATAACAACAAGCCGATTCCAACACGAACAGTCACGAGATGGAGAGTATTTATCGACTATCGCAAACTGAATTTCACGACTCGTAAGGACCATTTTCCATTGCCATTCATCGATCAAATGTTGGAGAGGTTAGCTGGCCATGAGTTCTATTTTTTCCTAGATGGATATTCAGGCTATAATCAAATTGCTATAGCACCAGAAGATCAAGAGAAATGACTTTCACGTGCCCATACGGAACATTCGCCTATCGAAGAATGCCTTTTGGCTTGTGCAACGCTCCTGCAACTTTTCAACATTGCATGATCTCAATATTCTTTGATATGGTTGAGAAGTCCATTGAAGTTTTCATGGACGATTTTTCTGTTTTTGGAGATTCTTTTGATGATTGTTTAACTAACTTATCTAATGTTTTGCAGAGATGTGTTGACACTAACTTGGTGCTAAATTGGGAAAAATGCCATTTCATGGTACGAGATGGGATTGTGTTAGGTCAGCAGATATCCACGAATGGAATTGAGGTGGATCGAGCGAAGATTGAAGTCATTGAGAAACTACCACCTCTAAATTCAGTGAAGGCTGTCAGAAGTTTCCTTGGGCATGCGGGTTTTTATAGGAGATTCCTATAAGATTTCTCTAAAATCTCTAAACCTCTTTATGATTTATTAACTAAGGATGTTCCTTTTAATTTTAGTCAAGAGTGTTTAGATGCATTTAAGTGTTTAAAAGCAAAATTAATTTCTACTCCTATTATTGTTGCGCCCGATTGGGAACTACCTTTTGAACTCATGTGTGATGCAAGTGACTACGCTTTAGGGGTTGTTTTAGGATAGCGGAAAGGTAAGGTTTTGCATGTGATTTATTATGCCAGCAAGACTTTAACGGGACCACAGTTAAATTATGCAACTACTGAAGAAGAATTTTTAGCAGTAGTATTCTCTATTGACAAATTTCGTTCTTATTTGCTAGGTACCAAGGTTATTGTGTACACTGACTATGCTGCGATGAAGTACCTCCCAGCAAAATAGGATTCCAAGCCAAGATTATTGCGATGGGTATTGCTTTTACAGGAATTTGACTTGGAGATTAAGGACAAGAAAGGAACGGAAAATCAAGTGGCTGACCATTTATCCCGATTGGAGTCCAATGAAGAAGTTCAAGAGGAAGAAAAGCCAATCAACGAATACTTCCTGTATGAGCAATTGTTTTCTATTCAAGAAGGGTCGTGGTTTGCCGATATTGCGAACTATTTGGCCTAGAAAGTATTGCCTCCTGGAATGAACTCCCAAAGATGAAAGAATTTTTTTGCAGATTTAAAGAACTACTTTGGGAAGATCCATTTTTGTACAAGCATTGCGCCGATCAAATGATAAGAAGATGTGTGCCAGAAGAAGAGATGACAAATATTCTTCGTCATTGTCATTCAATGGAAGTTGGTGGTCATTTTGGTTTCACAAAGACTGCCGCTAAAGTTCTTCAATCAGGATTTTTCTGGCCAACTCTTTTTAAAGACGCTTTTCATTTTGTTATGAGTTGTGATGAGTGTCAACGGGTTGGGAATATATCTAGGAGAAATGCCATGCCTTTAAATAATATCCTAGAAGTAGAATTGTTTGATGTGTGGGGGATAGATTTTATAGGACCTTTTCCTTCTTTGTTTTCTAACCGTTTTATATTGGTTGCCGTAGATTATGTTTCGAAGTGGGTGGAAGTTGCTGCGTTGCCAACAAACGATGCTCACGTAATTATCAAGTTTGTGAAGAAGAATATCTTTTCAAGGTTTGGCACGCCAAGAGCCATTATTAGTGATGGTGGTTCTCACTTTTGCAATCACCAATTCGCAACATTGTTGAGCAAGTATGGAGTTACACATCGAGTTGCTACCCCATATCACCCTTAAACCAGTGGCTAAGTAGAAGTATCAAATAGGCAGCTGAAACGAATCTTGGAAAAGACAGTAAACACCTCTCGAAAGGATTGGGCAACCAAGCTTGATGATGCATTATGGGCGTATAGGACGGCATTCAAAACTCCAATAGGAATGTCGCCCTATAGAATGGTTTATGGAAAAGCTTGTCACTTGCCAGTAGAGTTAGAACACAGGTCATATTGGGCAGTGAAGTTTCTGAACTTTGATCTATAAGCTGCAGGAGAAAAACGAGTATTGCAACTCAATGAGATGGAAGATTTCGCAATAATGCATATGAGAATGCCTGAATCTACAAAGAAAAGACTAAGCTGTGGCATGACAAACACATTGTGAGCAAGGAATTCAAGGAGGGTGACAAAATGCTGTTGTTCAACTCAAGACTACAACTTTTTTCGGGAAAATTATGATCAAGATGGTCTAGCCCATTCATAATTCATCACGTGTTTCCGCATGGGGCAATAGAGCTTCACCACCCAACAAAGGGAACATTCAAAGTCAACGGCCAAAGATTGAAACCTTATATTGAGAATGGGAATGAAGATGAGAGGGTTTCAATTCTTCTTCAAAATCCTAATTGACGACAGAAAGGAGTCAAGCTTAAGACTTTAAATAAGTGCTTTTTGGGAGGCAACCCAAGATTTTGATTCTGTTTGGTTTTTATTTATTTATTTCTATTCGTAATTTTTTTCTGTTTAGTATTTTTTGTGTGTTATGTTTTTGCGTATTTTTAGTTCGTTAATTCAGATATTCTGATTGTCTTTTTCAGGTTATTGGCACAACACACTCAGGGAACAATATGGTTTCGTTGAGTTATGGCACCATCACGCTCGCCGCGGTGGTGAAAGCCATTGCTGCAGTGAGCATGACTTTCACGCACGAACAGAAGAGAAGTGTTTATTCACGCTCGCCGCGCCAACGCACATCATTGCCGCAGCTAGCGTGAGTCCATTGGGCAATCACGACGAAAGGCACGCTCGCCGTGGCAACGCATAGCATCGCCACAACGATCGTGCTACTCCAAACGCGATATCGCATTTAAATGAGATTGCTCTTCTTTTCCTTCACACAATATACATTACACTTTATCAAACCATTCGTCCCACAGTTCATATCACAGTTTCTCTTCACAAATTTTTTTTTTCCCTTTCTTCACAATTCATTCATACTATTTTCAATTTATACTCCATTGCTCACTAACACACTCAATTTCATATCACATTTCACAGATCAAAGGGAGCAATTTCGCAAAAATCCAAGTTAGGGTTCCAATAGAGAATTTGGGGGTTTTCGAAAATTGAGATACTCCATACCAATTCAAGGGATATTTGGACAGAATAAGGCTCAAGTAAGTGTTTCTCACCCCTTTTGCATTGTAATTTTGATTGTGGAAGATTGGAATCCATTGATTTGAATTGTGTTGGAGTGTGGGATGATTTTTGTTGGTTGTTGAAGATTGGGAGAGACTGATTTGAATTTCGCGGGAGCCTATTGTTATTTTCGTGATTGTTGCTTGATTGTTGCTTAATTGAACAAGAGAAGTTGTACTTTTGTGGGAGTGTAGTGATTTTCGTTGGGTCTTGAGAGTGGTGTAATTGTTTGTTTGGGTTAAGTGCGAAACAGTGATAATGGCACCCAAAAGAAAGCCAAGAATTGATAGGAGAGAAAAAGGAAAAGGGCAGGCCTCTAGTGATATCTGGTTTGTTAGTCAGGCTACCCAGGAAAGATATGAAAATTTTGCAAAGAAACCGGGAGGATTTATTGAAGGAAGAAGGCTGGTGTTTACAGAAGATTTTGGGGGAATAACTGATATAATTCAAGATCTAGGTTGGGAGAGATTTTGCAAAGACCGGCTCCTGCTGTTGCCTCTATGGTAAAAGAGTTCTATGCCAACGTTCCTGATAGCGTTGATGGGAGGACAATGGTAAGAGGTAAAGAGGTAGTATTTACTGTAGCTGATATTAATCAGTTTTATGGGTTGCAACAAGTTGAGATAGATAAGGATGCCTATGCCGCATACAAGCAGGCAGTGGATTATGGCGCAGTGATTAATTTCCTAACAGAGGGGAAAGCTACATGGTTTATTGCGGCTGGGGAACACATCCGTTTTGAAAGTAAGTTTGTGAACTCAATTTCGCGCATGTGGTTGTATTTTGTATGCTCTAGATTGATGCCCTCAAAGCACATAAGCACTGTTAGCAAAATTAGGGCAATTTTGATTTATGCGATCCAGCACAAGATGAGGATGAATGTGGGTGAGATAATTTTTCAAGAGATTACCCATTCGGCAAAGCGTAATAAGACTGGTTTTTACTTCCCTCACATGATTATTGAATTGTGTAAGCAAGCTCAAGTGCCTTTAAATGCTGAAGAAGTTTTAATCCCGCAAGGAGTATGTCTTACAATGCAATTTATGCAAAATCTCAGCAGTGGGGGTAGAGTTGAAGTACCCAGGGCCAAAGCCTCTTCATCGACAAAGCTATCCCAAAGAGATCAATTGTCGAAGTTGAATGAAGACATTGAAAAATTGAAAAAGCAACAGAATCGTCAAGAAGCCTGGATGACATGGATGAGTGGGCAAATGAGGGTGCAACATGAGATGCAAAGATTGCAACTTGCTCATGCTGGGATAGCAGCACCAAGGTGTGAATGGTCTGATTTTGTATACCCAGCGGATGAGGAGCAAGGCGATGCTCCTGATGATGATTCTGAGGAGAGTATGGAGGAGTAGATGGAAATTTCAGTTGTGTTTTTGTTTAATATTGTCAGTGTAGTTTGTTTTGTTGTTTTGTTTTGATGTATTTCTTTTTTTGTTACTTTTTGTTCTTTAAGTCTTTGTGAGCTCTTATTACATCGTTATTGATAATGCTCTTTATTTCCATTTTTTTTTTTTTGCATAACAATGATGGCCGACAAGGTCTGTTTAGTGTTTTTTTTTTTTTTTAGAACGAATTTGGCGATTATGAACTGGACAGCCTTATTACATTGAGGAATGTGGTTACATTCTCTTTCTCTTGTTTCTATTCTTAACATTGAGGACACTGTTGACTTTTTGGTTGGGGGTAGCAATTTAAGGAATTTAAATTGAGCAGAAATTTAAATTGGATTTAGAGAGCAGTTTTGTTTGTTCTTTTGTTTTATGTTATGAGTTTAATTTTTTTATCTCTTGGATGAAGTTATATGTCTATGATAGGAATGTGATTGCACTAACATAGAACTAATGGAGGACATTAATTTTTACCTTTAATTACGGATGTTTGTGAATGTTAATGACATTTAGTTTGAGACCCTATTGATTTGTGGATTGAAAGTGGTTCAGTTTACCTACTTAGAGATGTATTATGTGTGAATTTTCCATGAACATTGTTGTGATCTCAACAAACTCTAGAACACATTTGACAACCACTCAAGGCAAAATCCTAGAGTTCACATCACTTAAGAAATGATTTAGGCTGTTTTTGGACCAATTGAGCCTTTCAAGCCAACCTTTTTTATTGTCATCACTAGTTAACCCTTTTGAGCCTTTAAACACAATTTAGCCTTGTTTTTCTTTCTTTGAACTTAATGTTTACCCTACCCTAAATACGAGCCTAAAACACAATCTCACTCATTTTTCCTTAAGAGACTTAATTGTTGTTCAAGCTTAGCACGAGTGTTGGTGAGGAAGTGTAGTTTTGCCACAACCCAAGTTTATGCGAAGAAATTGGTTGGGGGTTGTGGAGTGCTTGCAAGATCAGTGGGGTTGTGTATATGTTTTATACTTTCTTTTTATCATTATTATCTTTAAAAAAAAAAATAAGAAAAAAAAGAGAAAAAGAAAAAGAAAAAGAAAAGAAAAGTAGGCGTTGAAAAACATTGTGAAGAGTGGAATTATGAATGGGTTTACATTATTGTCAAAAAGAAAAAGCTCGACAGAGGTTGGGAAACTACTGAGTGAAAAAGGGAAGTGTTGTGTATGTTAGTAATAAGATTGAATAAAAATTAAGTCTCTTAATTTTATTTTTGTTAATTTCCCTTTTCGTTCCTTCATGAACTCATACCCTAGCCTAACGTTACAATCTTTATAAAGACCTATTGATCCAAGCTAATGTGAAATTCTATATTAGTGGAGAGTGGTTTGAAAAGTGAGCCTATGGAGTTTGATTCCATGATTCACATATAAGTCATAACCTAAATACTGAGATCAAAATCTTGTTCATGAATTTTATGCATAAAACTATCCGAGTTTGTAGACTAATGGTTTGTGGTTGTATGGATGTTCTAGGTCAATAATGCAAATGAAATTGAATTTGCATTATCTGTGAGTTTAGATGATTTTTAATTATTCTATTTGTTTTGTGTATATGCGATTTTTGAGACACTTCTATGAATTGATCCAAGAATTTTTGTTAGTTTTTGTTCTTTTTTATGTTTATGTTTATCTTTGTTATTGGAGTTTAGGATAAGTGTAGTGTGGATGTTTGTGGGTATCATCATTGGAAACCCTCACGAGACTACAACTTGTCCAACTAGGGCCACCTAGGGGTTTAAAGGCTTGTTGCATACGCTAAATGCAATCGTGTCAATCTACGAAAGTGATTTAGTATAGTTTAGATATAGGTTTTCATTGGTTGTTTTAATTTCAAGCTTAGAGACTTATTTTATGATTTAGTTTGCTAGGGACTAGCAAAAAGCTGGTTGGGGTTGTGATAAGAGCTTGAAAGTATATATTTTGTTAGTGATTTAATTGGATTATTTGTGGAAAAATGTGTTTAAATTGTGGTATTTTAATAAATTTTTTCCTAAATACCTTTTACAGGATCACAGGTGTATTTTGAGTATTTTCAGGTTCAAACAGATATTTGAAGGGAAAAGAATGATGTCGATGGAATTCATGACGCGTAGGAACAAACGATACAAGAATCGGAGTTGAAACAAGGAAGTTGTGACGTGTCAAAGATATAACGTAAAATCTGTAAATCCTTCAAGATGAGCGTGCTTCGATGTTTCTGTCATAACTTGAGTTGTAGAAATTAAAATTTGATGATTCTTGTGGCGTTGGAAAGCTTATTTAGAGAGCTACAAAGTTTGTGTTGATTACTTTACCAAATCCCGAAGATCAGGGATGCCTTGGACAGAAAGAATGATAGTCACAATGACTATTCTCACCACCGCAGCGATGGGTCACGAGCTTGTTAAGTTAATGCATTATCTTAATCCGAATCTGTATGGGCTAAGGCATTTACTCTTTTACTAAGATATATCAAAACCCTAGGATATAAATAAGGGTCTTTAAGAAGTTTTTAGGGAGTTTTTGTGAGAGAAAGAGAAGAACGGCTACTAGTTTGGAGATCGGGATTCTTGAAGCTCTCGTTCACCGATTAGAGAAGTGTTTATATTTTTCTTTCTTGAACTCTTGTTGTTGAATAGAATGATGGTTTTTATTACTGTAACTATGAACTAAATTTCTTTTCTAGGGCTAAAGATGTAGCCCAATTTATAAATATGTGTTGACGTTATCTTTATTAATTTCTTATTGAGCATTAATTCTAAGTTTTATTATTGTGTGTAATGCTTTCAATTCTTAAGGATCCGAGGGTTGAATGATATCATGGGTTGGGTTGAGAATGAGAGATGAAACCTAATTTGTTTAAGGTAATAAAACCATAGATTGAACGAATGCTAGAGATAGGTTACCGATATCTATGAGGCTCTGGTAAATTCCATCAAACTTAATGATCTCTTAGCTTCTAAATCCAACTTAGAGATATTTTGGGTTGTTGTTTAAGGGTTGATTCACTAATTGTTTGAGAGAAAATTAGGGGAATATTAGGGAGTTTGGCCTTTAGAATAAGCTTAATTAGGATAGTAATAATCGTCAATACATAGGAATAAATTGGTGTGAAATCTGTGCCCTAGGGTTTAGCCATATTGATCTTTATACCATATCTTTTATAAAATTTTGATTTTTGATTTTTTAGTTTTTAATTTGTTTTCCTTTTCATTAAATTCATTCATAAAATTCTGTTTCATCAAATAGCAATAAAATAGACTAGTTTGGTACTTGGTAGGTAGTTCTCTTGGGATTCGACACTCGTTTACTCGAGTTTTACTACTTGCACGATTTCGTACACTTGCGAAAAGCTTGTCAACCGTCCACCGCGACCGTGACCACATTTGTTGCGGCCATGGGAACCACTGTGATTACGTCGGGTGAACGAACCTGAAGCTGTTGTGGATTCTGGGACGTGGCCATAGCCATGGCTGGAGCAAAAGTGGCAGAATGCTTCTTGATCAACAATTCCTCCTGAAGCAATAAGTCATACAAATCCTGAAAAGTGGTGGTAGGACGAAAATTTAATGAAGTAATAAACTCCTTATATTCAGGCCCTAAACCGTCCACCACGTAGTCAACAAATTCAGAACTGGGAAGAAGAGAACCTGCAGCAGCCAAAGAGTCAGAGATGGATTTTCTGAAAGTAGATAGTCGATCATGTGAGTGTCAGATTGCTTCTAAAGAGAACGAAGTTGATCCTGTAGACCACAAAGATAAATCTTCGAAAAAGGAGCTATGCGCGCTTGTCAAGAAGTGACCAAGCTTCAGCAACGGAATTACACGACAATAGCATGTTCTGAATTGAGGGAGAAACCGTGGCTCTTATCCAACTAAGCACAAGACAATCAGTTTTCAGCCACATACCATGAGCAGGATTCACAGTGCCATCTTCCAAAGGTGGAGGAGGAGCGGCAGCCGAGGCATCCACCATATGACTCAAATCATGGATAGTGAGAATATTAAAAAATTGTGATCGCCAGGCACGGTAATGAGGGCATTCCATCGGAACCAGAAAGTGACTGGCAATGTTGAAGGTAAGCGTGAGAGATGCTGTCAAGGTAGAAGACGCCTTGTTTGCAGGATCCTTGTTTGCCATGGTATTGTTGTAGATGAGAAGAAAAGAAAACAGAAAATCAGGGCAGGATTTTACTGCTTTGATACCATGAAGAATTACACAACTGAGAGAGAAAGTATAGCAAGAGTTTGGAGAATAATATGCGGCTTAACCCAGCCAGCCAATTCATTAACCTTATAAGTTGCACCAAAGAGAACCTTAGAAGAGTTTACATACAAGTTGAACACTAAAACATACATTACACACATATATAGTTATCCAATAGTCTCTACATAAACAAAATCCTGGCTCCACAATACATGATCTATGGACAACCAAAGTCATAATCAAGAACATAAATCAGTGCCAAGGAGAAGGGATAAAGGATGTAAGCAACTAAGGATGTCGAGGGGGGAAGGTGGTACGGAAACTGGTAAAACCACCCATCACAACGCAAACAATCAGAATAACCAGCATTTTCGATGACCACCCATCTTAATCTGATAGAATTTGAGGTGGGCCTGACTCCTCACCCAATAAGGCCTTGTTGAATGGGAGGATTACCCCCTCTTATAACCCAATAAGTTTGAGCGTGCCTAGTCGATGTGGGACTCCAACATAATCCTTTAATGCAGAGGACAGCTAAGAAAACTGATAGATGAATGACATTATTCACCGATACAGTCCTGTATAACTGAAGCAGAGAAACATCGAAATTGAGTGTTAATATAACTGCCTTATACAATAGTACGACGCGGTTAATTAACTTAGACCTATCAACTCAAATCACCAGCATTTGCTTCAAGGAAAATTGCATATGGAAATTAATAGACAAATGTTATAATTAAACAAACCTCATCATATGTTAATGAAGCGCTCTTCTTACTTTTACCGCTGGCATAAATGAGTATTGGTATCACATCACTTAACTTAGTGGCCAAAGGCAGTGCAACAAATGAGATGAAGAATGAAGGAATAGTTGTTGCATTTGAAAAGTTAATAACAATATCTTTAAGAGGATTAGCGAATGCAGTAGAAATAATGGTTCCAATCACCAGCATTGAATATGCTTCGAAGGAGGTCCACTTGGGGTTTTCAACAGCCTCAACAACCTCGTCAATTTGTTCATCAGCTTCCAACAAATCATGCTCACTCTTTTTTTGCTGCTTATTATTTGCAAGATGTCAAAACCTCATAGCAATAAGCAATCCTAGATAAAGATGCGAGTCATCATTGTGCAACTTACGTCGTGAAAGTCACTTAGAAGTTTTGCTGTCTGAGAACCAGGATCACCAGATCTATTTCCTCGATTTACTTCATTGAGCCATTTTGATATACCATCAAAGAATTTATCAAAATCAATTTGATTATCATGAGAATAATCAAATTCTTTCAGTAATTTTTCTGCAGCATCATCCAAATCCAAGTTTACCCCTTCAAACTTAATTCCTATGATCATTGCGCCTTCGTAGGCCAACCCGATGACCCGGGGTGTTATTTTTATTTTTTTTTCAAAACCCATTTTACCCTTGAAATATAGCTGTTTTATAGCAGTTGGAAGGGTCTTTTTGGTCATTTTCGTTTCTCAATTTTTTCTATAAATAGGGCCAAAACTCTCATATTTCCTCATATCCCAAATTCTCTCATTCTTTCATTTTTCTCTATTGAAATCTCTCAATCTCTTTGTTGTGAATTTGCTCTCATTTTAATTTTGATTATTTTTGCAATTTTCAAGTCATATTTCCAAATTTCAATTCTCCTTCTTTAATTCTTTATTTCTTTTATATCCATTTTTTTTTTTTTAACTAGAATAGATAGATATTTCCATCCCATCAATTTCAATGATGAAGAAAATTATCCTAGTTCCTTGAAATTACTAACGTAAATGCAGTAGATTCAAACAGTCCCGCTTTCCCATTCTTAGAATCTGATACACCTCATAATATTCCCCCCTTCCTCCCCATGCTGCTACAGCTCCCAGTGGTTTTAGAAGTCGTCCTCGTGATCATCATCCTCGTCCAACTCCATCTCAAGTAGAATCGAGTTCATCAACTGTAGTCGGAATCGACGACAGACACACATTAGACGTTTGTGTGCATTTCGAAAAGTTTTACGAGATAGAAAATGGAGTTCAAGGGAAGAAAACAAGATGCAAGTATTGTGGAAATATTTATAAAGCTGATGCAGGTAATGGTGCTAGTACTTTAAAAAAGTATGCTAATAAACATATGAATCAATATAGAAATAGAGAAACCAATCAAACTCAAATAACTAATATGAGTACTACTTGACATTATAATTCTGATGTATATATGGAACAATTAGCTTTATATATTGCTACAACTAATCAACCTAATAATATGGCTGAAGATAAATATTTTGAAAGATTTATTAAAAATTCATTTTTTCCAAGATTTAAAAGTTATTCTAAAACTACAACTAAAAATAATTTAATAAAATTGTTTGGGAAAATGAAATTAGAATTAAGAAATAAAATACATAGTTGTCATGTTAGTGTGGCTCTAATCACCGATATTTAGAGTGGTAGAGATAAATAAGATTATATTTGTGTGACTAGTCATTATTTTGATAATAAATGTAAATTAAATGAATCTTTGTTAGGATTTAGATTAATAGATGTAGATCATAGTAGTCAACAAATTTATACTAAAATTGTTGAAGTTTTAGAAGATTATAATATTGTTTACAAAGTGATAAGTTTAACTTTTAATAAAGCAAGTGCTAACAGTAAAGCTATAAATTTTTTTAAAAGTAATTTTCCTTTTTATGACAATTTGAAGTATTTTCACCAACGTTGTGCATGTTACATTATTAATTTAATTGTGAAAAGTGGTATGAAAAAAATTAGAAATTATATTGATAGAATTAAGGATTCTTTAGCTTGGATTAATTACTACTGGTAATAGAAGAAATGCTGAATTTTAAGATGCTTGTATAAAATCAAATATGTCTCCTAGAATTTTTGCATCAGACATGCCTGTTAGATGGAATAGTACTTATTTAATGCTTGATTCATGTTTACCTTATGCAAATTTAATTAGTTATTTTGTAGCAAATAATAGGGGTCCTCATTATTTGGTAGACAATGATTGACATATAACTCAAAAATTTTATTCTTATCTTAAAATTTTTTATCAATCCACTTTAAAACTTTTTGGTGTGTATTATCCTACTAGTCCATTCGTAATACATACAATTATAAAATTCAGATTTATTTAAAAAAAAAAAAAAAAAACAGAAACAATGAAATTTTAGAGACAATTGAATTAAAATTTAAAAATATTGGAAACCCATTCCTTTTCTTTTTTGTTTAGCTGCCATATCTGATCCTAGAATTAAATTAGTGGGTTTAGAAAATGGTTTAGACACGTTAAGTGAAAATTTACGAGACGAAGCATATGCCAATCAACTAGGAGAGATAAGATAGTGTCTTGCAAATGTATATTTGTAATATGAAAACAGGTATGGGAACCAATGAAGAGGCAAAATACCCAAGGAAGTAGTATTAGAAGACATAAACGAAGACTTCGACTCCTGGAGTGTACTTAATAGGCCGAAGAAGACCTGAACTTGAAGCATAGCCTCCTTTTCAGAAGCATCAACAATGAATATATTTTCCTCCATGCAACTACAGAGTAATGAGCTTCACCAATATTTGGGAACCCCTGAGGTGCTACTAGCAGATCCATAACAAAGAGCCAACTTTAATGTCTTAGAATATTGGAAAACAAGAAAATGTATTTTTTCTGTATTATCAAGACTTGCCCTGGTTGTTTTCTCTGTTCTTGTCTCGACTGTCTCATCCAAACAAACATTTATTGTAAGTGGAAGAATTTTAAATGACAGGAGGACTAAACTTTTACCAAAATTGATTGAAGTTCTCACATGTCTTCAAGATTGGGAACGATCGTGCCATTAGGATCAATACGAGGTTGTTGATGACACTTTAATAGAATCATTTTAATTTTGTAATTCAGATGATACAAATGAGGGAGGTCCTAGTCAATCTTTAAATTAGTTGTTTTGTAAACTGTAACTTTGTAATTTGTAAATTAACTGTCAATTATTGCATTCTTTTTTTCTTAACAAGTTTGTCCCAACTGGGTTTTTCTTGGAAAGACTTTTAACGAGGCAATAATTGTTGTAATTTTTTATTTTATTTTTTTATAAATGAATAAATATAATTTTTCTTATATTACAATTTAATTGCATTAAAATTGAATTAATATTTGAAATGTTAACAAAATAATAATAATAATAATAATTTAATTGAATTATTGATATTTGAAAAGTTAGGTAAAAAAAATTACACAAAATAAAAACATTTCGACCCGACTGGCATAAAAACCCGTTGGGTTTGGGTTAGCGGGCTGGGCTAGGCCAACCCTTCTGGCCAAAGAGGCGGGCCTAACCAGGTCAAGAATTGGCTTAACTTACCACAAGTCGGGCCAGGCGGGTTAATTTTCTACCTTTAGATTACCATTACATAATTTCTGTTAAACTAAACAATTCAAGGGCATAAAAGTAAAATAAACACAAAAATTATTAATTAAAATAAAATAAAAAACTAAAAAATATTAACCCCAAAGAAAATTTGCGTTATTTACCCACATACAGGGTTTTTTTTTTTTTTTTTTTTTAAAATATTCCCGATTAATCTGTCACTTAACTTCTTTGTCTTTACCTTTTTAATTACTAATTAATTCAATGACAAAATCACATCTTCTGCCCACCACCTAGCGAGGGACGTCTCAAGAACATTTATGACTCTAGGCAAGAGTTACTTTGGGGGCTTTCTAATAATATAAGCATATATTAAAAATATTATTTTAAATTTATTTTTCTTGCCTTTTGAGATACAAAATGACTAATTAAATTCTTGTATTCAAGTTTAGAAACCAAATCTTTTTCAATTGATAATATAGCCAAATTACTTAATCTTTTTTGTGACATTGTTGAACGCAAATAAGTATTTATTAACTTTAATTTGGAAAACTTATTTATGCTAAAGCTACAATAACATGAATAGTTAATAGTATTTTATAAGCTATCCATGCATTTGGAAAAGAATTCACATTTTTTTAGAAAATCTAGTATCTCAAGTGGTGTTTTAATTTCCACGTTTATAATTTCTTTTAAAACTTTTAATTCTGAATATAAATCTAAACCATCAATATTAGAGAGTATGTCATGTTTTAAAAAGTTTTCAAGATTTAAACCGTTTTTCTTCAAATTATCATCATCAAGCAATTTTAACTTTTCTATATTATAAAGAAAACCAAAATTATCACTATATATTTCAAATTGTTCAAATCTACTTTGAAGTGACGAAATGACATGATCAACTAAATATATGAAATACGTTATTCTAAAAGATTCTTCAGTAGACAACTTCATCTCTTCGTTTTCATTCTCATCAAATTGTTTTTTTCTCTCTTTATTATATGTTTTTTATGAAATTTTGGTTATATATTGATTTACTCTGCAATCTCTTTAGCAGAAATCATAGAAGATGTAAACCCATTTTCCCTAAATTTTTCAAAAAATGAAACAAGACCTTTCAACCAATCTATTGCAACAAAAATTTCCATATTTTTAGATTGTAAATATTTACTAACTATATTAACAGCAAATAACATTTCATACTAAATAATTGTGCCTAATAGAAATTCAAAATTTTCAATCTCATATGTTACTAAAGAAATAACTTCACTTTTTGTTTTAAGATCTTCACTATTTTCTGCTAATTGATATAAAACATCCCTTATTTGTTGAGTTTGAAATTTTATTACTTTAACACTTTAGCCTTTCATTGTTCAAAGAAATTCAACGTGTGGGATTGAATTGAAGGTGAGTAATTTGAGAAATATAAGTGACTATTTTAGCCTTTCATTGTTAAAAGAAATTCAAGGTGTTAATTTAAGGGTGTTAATTGGAATATATGAAACTAGAAGTACAAACTTGCTATTTCATCAAACTTTGCATAGGAATAATGTAAAAAGTTTTATAATAAATTTGGGCCTTTTTGGCTTTTTTTTAAGCCCCTTAGGCCAACCTGGATAAGAAATTCTATACTATTTTTATTTTTATAATATATTCAAAAAAAATTATAAAAAATTTGGGCCTTTTTCGACCCTATTTTTTGGGGGCCTTACACAGGTGCCTCACCTGCCTACCTCTTGGACCGGCCCTGCACCTAGCACACTGTGGCCGCCCCACCCCATCCACTGAACTATCCTTGTGATAGAATTTGAGTTGGGCCTGACTCCTCATCCAATAATGCCTTGTTGAATGGGAGGATTACCCATTTTATAACCCAGTAGTCTGAAGCGTGCCTAGTTGGTGTGAGACTCCAATACTCCCCCTCATGGTCAAGCCCATATGTTGAGTCATGCCTATTGATGGAGGTAGTTGCTAGCTCAAACTTTGAAATTTTTTATTTAGTTTTTGGGGGGAACTATTGTGGCAATAAGAGAGGTCAGCCACGTCAGTTAGTACTTGGGTTATATGGTTTTGGTTAGTGCACATAGCATTATTCAATTCTGGAATAGTTGTTTGGTATATTTTCAGAAAATATTTATTATGATTTTTTTAACTCCCCATATTTGTTAATTTAGCTAAACACCCCCATAATAAAAGTTTAAAAATTAATTAAAGCACTCAAGCCACTCAAGACAAAACAAATGGTTATAGACCACCACCATCAAATGGCAGCCGGTAGTTGTCAGAACGGTGCACGACAAGTTCGATCTGGCTGGTTTTGCACCAATATGGTCGTTTTCGACCAGATCTACGACTAGAGATTTAGTTGTTGATAGCCAAGTAGCCAAATGGATCTGGCTGTTTTTGGGCAGATCGGCACACGACTCACCAGGTCAGGCTAATTGTGCACCGTTCTAGCCACGTCAGCCGGCTGTGGTTGCTAGCAGGCAATGCTAGTCTTGGGTGGATTAATTTTCAGATTAGAAGAAGAGACAAATGAGAAGAAGAGAAAGAAAAGTAAATGTTTAGAGTTGAATAGAGTTGGATATATATATAGTGTTAGGACTTGTTGAAAGAAAGGAAATTGCTCAACGTCAGATCTCTGTAGGAATGTAATTACTTTCTGGCTCAAGCATCTTGCTTACTACTCTAGTATGGGGATCCTGTGTTGTGATTGGCAAGTGTGACATTGATAAGGGTTCAAAAACTAGAAATGGTTGTCAAAACAAGAAAGGATTTAGTTTGACCGGTATGTTGTTTTGACATTCTTAAAATTCTTTGAACATATATTCCATGGATGGATGATTTTTCTAATCCAAAAGGTTCTTTTAAATCGCAGAAATTGGTGTTAGTACTCATATTTGGACTTGCTATGCTGGAAGGGTTATGGTTATTTCAGTCATCCCATTTGTTATTGTTCAGCTAACGCGGATTCTCAATTTAACTTCAGAAAAACACTTAGCAATCTTGTTTGCACTAATTGCATCTATCTTGATATTTTTGCTTATTTTATTTATCAGGTAAATCATACACTATTCAGTAATAATATGCGTATTCCATTACTTTATCTAAATTACCCACTATTGAATATGTGATGACTCTTTTGTTTTTATTTGGTTATCTTAATAATAGACCATTAGAAAAGGCTAAACTAAACCTGCGATTTGAATCTTAAAAGCTCAAATAAATAAACCTGCTGTGATTTATATAAACAATAATGATTGGTTGACAAACCCTTCTTACTAACTTTCTCTCACAAACGCGACGTGGTAGCTCGCAATTGATCAGACAAGATCTATTGTTGGGCAAGTGGAACCCATTGCGAGTTGTCATGTCGCCTTTGTGAGAGAATTAATGTTAGTGGGAAAGGTTTGACAGCGTAGTATTACTCTTAGGGTGTGTTTCGTTGGGGGTAATAGGAGATTACTGAGGTAATGTCATCTTATATTTACTTGATTACCACGTTTAATTGTCGAGTAATATAAGATTTTGATAATCTTCCAAAACTAATAGTAGATACTGTTGGTAATATAGAAGGTAATTTGATTACCTCCATTTTCTTAGGTATTTTAAGATTACTTGATAATCTTATTTTTGTTCAATTTTACTCCTTATTAATAAAAATTTAGGACAATAAAGCCCTTGTTTTAAAAACAATTTACAAAAATACTAATTGACTATTTTACCCTTATATACAAAGTTTTAAGGACATAAATACCCCTATATTTTTTAAAAATTGTCTAAGGGTAGTGGTCGGATCTGGCCACCACTACCAATTGCCGCCGAAGTCGATGGAATGGTCGTGTGTCGTTAAGGTCGTTTCTGGCCTTTCATGGCCAAAGATGTGGCTGTGAAATGCTAGATATTTGGTTGTGAAATTATGGTCGTTTCACGGCCAAAGATTTGGACTTTCACAAGCAGATTTGTGGCCTTTTCACAGCCGCATCTTTGGTTGAGAAATGACTAACATTTCACGATCAAATCTCCACTGTCAATGTCGTCGGCAGTGATGATAGGCTGCTGACAGTGGCTTAGGGTGGGTGGGGTTGTTTTTGTTAAGTTTTAAATTATTTTTGTTGCTGGGGTGTTTTAGCTAAATCTAAAATGTAAGGGGTTAACAAAATTATTCAAAAAATATTATTATATTAATATTTAAAAAGGAAGGCAATTTAGTAATTTACATAACATACCTATCAATTTATTCCGACCAACCAAACACATTTCCCTAAACATTCCCGGTAATCTTCATTTATTTTGCAAGTCTATGTTTGGTTTGCAAGTAATAAAATATTACAGTAATCTTTTATTGCAAATAGTATTTACTGTTGATAATATGGGGGGTAATCTTATTACCTTGTTATGGGGTGTTATTAAAACATTACCGGGGTAATATGATTTTTCTTTCCATTTTGACCTTAATTAAAAACTATTTTGGACACAATTGCCCTCAAATGTCTCCCAAATAACAATTACTAACCCCTCTACATTTGAAAAATTGGCTAAAACACCCTAGTCGCAAAAAGATTTAAAAGTTAGCAAAATACCCCCAGCCACTCAAGACCACCGCCGACCATTGGCGTTAGTCATGGTAATGGCGCACGACCGATGGGATCTGGCTAATTGTGCGCAAGTTTGGCCTTTTCCGCCCAGTTCTAGAGTTTCTATGGCCGTTTCACGGCCACATCTTTGGTCGTGAAATGACCATAGATCTGGCCATGAAAAGGCCATGGATTTGTGATCCATGGCCATTTCTAGCTTTTTCAATGCACGGCTGGCCATATATGGCTAGTCATGTGCCATTCCGTTGACTGTTGGTGGCGGCCAGCGATGGTGGCTAGCTGCCGACAGTGACTTGGGGTGGGTGGGGGTGATTTTGCTACAAATTAAAATTTTATATGGTTGGGGTGTTTGAGCAAAATTTCAAATGTAAGGGGTTAAAAGAAATGATTAAAAAAATAATAATAAAAAATACTATTATATTAATATTTAAAAAGAAGGGCAATTTAGTAATCTATATAACATATCCACCCATTTATCATTCCAACCAAACATATTATTCACCAATTTATTCGAACCAATCACACATATGTTCTAAATATTCCTAATAATCTTTAAGGTGATATTTCTTTCTGTTAATGTAATATACCCTCATAATAAAACATTATATGATCCAAACACCCCCTTAAGGTAATCTATCTTTCCATTAATATAATATTCCCAGTAATGCAACATTCCTTGAACCAAACACACCCTTATATAAATTGGAGCTAGTATATTGTGATTGTGCATATGTAATTACATGTAAAATTCATAATATTAATTTGCTAGGAATAAAGCAATAAAGTAAATAATATATATAGTTACCTCTCACTCTTGATCAAGGACAAACGAGTTCCAAGGACAAACCAGTTATTTGGGCTAATTTGTGGGGGCTGCTTGCACTACAAGAATTTAAGCTTCTCACAGTAAAATAATTTGTCACTATAAATATCAAAATTGTGACTATTTCTTTAATGTGAGGAATTAAATTGGTCACTAGGTTGGTCACATTAAGTTTATACTCTTAAGTGTATGGTGACGAAAGAGCGTTTGGTCACCATAGCCTAATTATTTATTGTGACAATAATAATTTGTCACTTTAAACTAGTTTATTGTGATAAATTATTTGTAACAATAGAAGACAATTTTTATCACTATAAATAATATTTCGTCATAATTGATTTACATTTAAATACCAAATTATAAGCGTTATAGTGAGAAAATAATATATGATGACGAAATTGATTTTATCAAAAATTGTGAATAATGACTAATTTATCTTCTCATAGTTTTAATAGTAACCAAAATTTATTTGCCATTGATTTTATTGTGACAACATTTACTTTATCACATGTTTGTTTATATGATAATATTATTTATCAAAAATTATATAGTGAGAAAAATAATTTTGTAAAAAATTTAATAAAATGACAAATAATTTTTAATACAAATATTTTTACATGACAAATTTTTTATTATCAAAATAATATAATATAGGCGTGACAAATATTTTTTGTCATCTCAATATACTTTGTTTCTCCATTTCCATAACCTTTCTTGTATATTTTTTGGGTAAAAGGTAATTGTATAAAGAATAAAAAAATACATCCCAACCCCTACAAAGTCAAGTGCCTTGGACAAGCCCAAGCAACCAAGCCGAAGAAAACAAAAAAGGTGGCATGGATTTACATTCCAAAAAGCCACCAAGCAAGCCTCAAAGAGGACCATACAAAATGACCAGTAACACAAAAACAATGCCAGACTTTTGGTTTACAAAAGCCATCTGCATATACATGCAACCAAAACAAGAAGAAAAGGAGGAAGCAGCAGCCTGCAATCTGTAAATAATTCTCCAGCGAAAACAGCTCTAGAAAAGCTTCTGGTCAGCGGCGAGAAAAGTCTTCTTCCAAGCCCCCAAGGTTTCGACATAGAAATATCTACAGACCAAACAGTAATACTCACCACTTTGTAGGAGCAAGCACTACTAGAAAATCACAAGTGTAAGCAACTGCGGACCTGGCACAAGATATAATGGCAGGATAAATCTAGAAAATCAATATAAATATATATACACTTTTTAGTCAACATAATTAGAACAAAAGAATGACCTGAGAACATGCCTAACGACCAATGTGACTTTATAATGTGCTTGAGATCTAAGAAATACAGCATTAGCATGGAATTCAAACCTTGTAAATTAGTAGAGCCTAAAAAAAAATCCATTAAGAAGTGAAGTAACATGAAACTAGCATTAGATAGGACCAAGAGCTTATTTCATACAAATCTTAACTAAAGTTGCAGACAATTGGATTAAAGTAATAGAAGCTAACCAATGGGTCTAAAATATGGCATATGAAAAATAATCAATCTGTCAATCCAAAATTGGTTACTCTAAGTTTTGCACAAAACTAATTATAAAAGACTTATTATCAAAGATATGTTTTATCAATAATTCTCATTCAACTGAAACGTAATAAGCTTGATACACCAAATTCACTTGTTTTCTTGAGCTATAAACATTGTAGTATTAAAAGAACTTGAATTAATTATCTAGAAAGCAACAAAAGAGAGCAAAGGGCAAGTACTTTGCCACGAGAGAGTACGGTAGCGATTGAGAGAGCAATGCTAGGCTTCTCTGCAACCTGAGATATGTATATTACAAATAGTGAGAAAGAAACAACAAAGCAATAGAAATCTATTCAATACATAATGCAAAAGAACTCAACAAGGCACAAGAAGCAGAGAAAAGATAAATCAATACTGCTAGTTATTTAGGATAACCAAAGAACTTAAAGCAAAGAAATAATGCTGAACTCAACAAGCAATCAATAAGGCAACCCAAAGTTTGAATGTCAAGACAAAAAGTGCCATCAAACACAGAATCAATGTAACAACAAAATAGACATCTCTTCTTCTAGGGCTCTAGACACAAATAAATTTATTTAACTGTGAAAACATACCTCATGGGAACTCCTTGTTGCGAATGTGCAAATATGGGTAGGGCTGCATACAAGTAGATGGCATTTAGATGTTTGTCATAATGGATATAGTAGAAACCTCTGCAAAAACCAAAAATAACCGCTGTAAATTCAAGAAAAAATCTTAAGGAAAAGAGAAAAATAAAAATACAGCTCACTGGAGGCTCTTCATAGTGGGGATGATCCTCTGAGAGGTTGTAAATGGCAAGCACAGTGCATGTAGCAATGCCTAAATATGTTATCTTCTCCCACTTTGCCGTCTCATCTAATCAAAATTTTTCAAGTAAATCAATCACACCAATTGAAATCTTCTAAAAGATGTTTCTAAATACACAAACTGTATAGACAGCAAATATTTAGATTCTCATTTCGATAAACCCAAAAACACAACAAAACATGCCACAAAGACTGTTTCCTTGTTACTCTCATCTTCAAAGAGATTCCAAATTTTATAGGCCTTTCATACCAAATCTAGGAACTCCCACACCCCGTTCACGATTCATGACATAATCTAATCCTCAAAATTACAAAACAAAAAACAAAATTGAAACACAGAATCCTTCAAAATACAGACCAAAATCGCAAATATACCAAATGCATGTGATATGATGACTAAATTAAAATATGAATCAAATAAGAATCAAAACCTAGATTAACGAAAGATTTTAGGGATGCTTACAGGCATCGTCGTGATGACCTAAAGAAGTGAATCCTCGCTTGCGAGGAGCAAATTAGGGGTGGAGTTTTTGAGGCGGTGGGGTGGGGAAAAAAGGTAAAAAGGGGTTGGGCCATTTTTTTCTATTTATTGGAAATTTGTTTTTTTCCTTAATTATTAAAAATTGGTTTTTTTCTTTTGTTTAAAAAACTTAATTTTTTCTTTTATTTAATAGACTAATTTTTAATAAAAATAAAAATGTTTATCTTTAATACATAAAATATATATTATTATTCATCATATCCAACATAAATTATATTATTCAATCTTTCATAATTTTTATAAATTTTTCGACCCAAACTTTTCAATTAAGCTTTTTTTAAGTTTTGATATGTCTTTAATTAATCAATTACTTATATTTATAAAGAAAAAATGTATATCTTTAATATATATAAAATATATACTATTATTTGTCATAACTACTATTGTAATTGATTTTTTGTTATAATTTCAAGCTAATACATATTCATCATTTACATGCATATATATTTTCATTCGTCTTATAAAATTAGAAGTTTAAATCAATCACTCAATTGAGTTCTTGCTGCAATAAATTAGAAATGGCATTAAATTAAATAGGATATTAACTAAACCATATATCAAACACCTATCTTAAGGATAGCTTGAATTGCATAATTTACCTCAATTTTCTAATTTCATATGATCATATATTGTAGATACTTTAGTACGTAACAACCCAAAAGAATGAAAGTGTTCCAAAATGGATGAGACAACCGCCTGTATGGTGTAAAAATTATGTTATTCATCAATCAAATATTGGTTGTAGGGTCGTTTTCTGATATTAATTAATTTAGTCAAGTTTTATTAGTCTAGAGTTATTATTAGAAGTTGGAGTAGTATTAGGATTAAGTATTGTTAGGTATGATGAAGAATGTAACTCATTACAAAATTAGGATATTATATCATTAGAATCCTTTTAAGATTAGGAATTATGATAACTTGTAAGTCTATATAAGAAGCATAAACCATAAATTATTCATTGTATTTTTATTGGATTAGGATAGATTCTAATATGCTAAAATGGGTTCTTTTTTCTTTTCTTTTTCCAAATTAAGAGTAAATTATGTGCAAAGATCATTGTGGAGCTACTAAACATTAATGAAATAAATTTTTTTTTTTTTTTAGAAAAAAGAGCAAAGAAAAAACCATTTAAAAAAAAAAAAAACCATAGAAAAAGGCATTTTTTTTTTTTAAAAAGAACAGTACTGTGGGATTTGAACTAATACACTCTTCTCTCAATTCTTTCCTTTAACCACTCAAGCAAACCTACTCATCTATTTCTCTTCTTTACTAATTATATATATTCATTTTGTTCTACAAGTCTATCTATAAATACAAACTCACAACTGAAATGTGGGGGAAACAATTGCGTTTTAGAGAGTGTTTATCCCCTCTCCCTGCTTCTTCTCCTTCTTGCGTTTTAGTTTTCTTCTTTTAGGATTTGGTTTTCCCAATTCAATTTTACAAAGAAAAGAAGAGACCAAAGGCGACTCACTTCACCCAATTCAAATTTTCCCTTTTTCATTGTAACACCGAAGAAAATTAGGAGAATCAAAGGAGAGTTCATAAAGACATTCCCTTTTTCCCTTTTTTGCCCAATTCAATTTTTCCCTTTTTGTAATCATGATTGAATCGATTTATTTTTGTAATTTAATCTTTGATGTAAACTTGTAATACATACATTAATATTTAACATGTGATTCAAATATTAAGTCTATAACATTAAAGCCGAAAATGTAAATATTTTTATCATTAAAGCCGAAAATGGTACATAATATTTACATTTATAAAATTATTAATGATTTTGTATTTTTACAATTTTTTGGCCTTTTTGAGTTTTTAAAAATAAAAATTAAAGGAGACCATATTATATTTTTTTTAGCAAATTTTGTCACAAAATATCACATTTAATTTAACTCAAATATTTTGTCACTAATACCTCCATTATAACATTTATAAATAATTTTTTTTTTTTTTGTAATGATAAATAATTCTTTTGTGACAAATTAGTTTGTAATTATAGCATGTATTATTAAATATAGTAACTAAAGTTTTTTATGACAAATATGTTTGTCACGATAAACAATTTATCTTGGTGCTTAAATTTTGACTCAAACATTTTGTCATTAATATCTCTATTTCAGCATATATTATGACAATTTATTTTTTTAGCAATAAATAAATTCTTTTGTGACAAAATAATTTGTAGTTATAGCATGTATAACTAAATATAGTGACTAAAATGTTTTATGACAAAATATGTTTGTTACAATAAACAATTTACCTAGGTGCCAAAATTTGGCGCAAAACATTTGTGATGAAATATTATGATAAAATTGTTTTTCTTCAATATATTTCTTTTGGATTTCTTTATTGTAATAAAATATTATAACAATATTTTTTTTACTCACTGTATATTCCCTTTGACATACTTAATGTGATTTTTTTTTTTATTTTGTCATAATACTTATATTACTTGTGATGAAATAACTTTTGATAAAATTAATTTTGTCACAATATAATATATTTCTTGTAGTGTTAGTACTTGGATTAGTATAATTTAGTTAGTGCATATAGCATTACTCTTCCAGAATTTTATCAAACTCCGATATAATTTTCAGATGTTTTATTAAACATATTTTCAGAATCTGATCCTATTCGATTTAATCCAACTCAACTTAACTTAAAACACTTTTTCAAAATAACATTAATGTTTAATGTGTATGTTGTGATATTTTTCCTAATGACAAAAAGCGAAATAAGTATAAAAGATTAAGCTAATGTTACAATGAAAATATATGTTTATAATCTTATTGCTGTTAAGTTATTATTATAATGTTAATTATTTATTAATTCAAACAAGAACATTTTTAGAGAAGAGGCCCGGTCAAAGTCTCCCTCCGGAGACTGACCACGGCTTTCCTAGCACCATAAAACTTATTAGAACAGAGGATAATGTTTCACAAATCCAACTCCCAATCTCAAAATCCAAACACCCTTTTCCCAAACTTTCTCGGTAACCAAACAAAAGTTCTTACCAAGAATAAGCATTGCGCTGGGAAGCCCGCCCAGCTTCGGAAGATCAATATTTCGAAGGATACATTACCGGGGCCAAGAAGCTCCAACAGCTCACTTCCATTTGTCAAATACTTGGCGGCCATGAAAATGAGGTACCCATAAACGATGATAAAAAAACAAGTTCCCCAACGCAGTAGTGGAGCAGGGCATGAAACCGTACGTCTGTTTACACGGAGGAAGCTCTGCATCAACTACTAGTGATAAAGGATTAAGAACAATGTGCTGGGGGTTGCGGTGAGGTCTGGCTCCGTCCGAGAGTACACCAAAAGGCATAGATTTAGAAAGGGATCGGGAAAGGACGGTGGTGATGGAGTGAAAAGAGAGTGAGAGGAAGAAAAGCAAGTTGCAGAGGAGCTTGTTAGCCACGGTGTTGAGTGTTTAACTAATTATGACATGAAAGGACAAACATTTAACATCGTATCTTTTGGCACATGTTTTTTTTTNTGGATTGTTACTGCCAGTCTACCATTCGCGATCTCCTCCACTCTCCGGTTTATCACTTTTGACTTTTTCATCTTGGTTTGCAGTAACATTCGCGATCTCCTCCACTCTTCAGTCTATCACTTTTTCTGTTTTTCATCTTGGTTTTGATGGTTTTTAAACTTTAATTAGGTGGGGAATCTGATTTTTTTGCCATTTTTGCCTTTTTGCTTATTTCAGTTTGCTGATGTCAGCATGACATCATGCTGACGTCATCGGTCGGACCGACGTGTCAGACCGTTCGAACCGGAAATCGGCCATTTGGCCGGGTCGGCTCCCGGTCTGGTTTTCAAAACATTGCTTATTAGAACAGAGGATACTGTTTCACAAATCTAACTCCCAATCTCAAAATCTAAACACCCTTTTCCCAAACTTTCTCGGTAACCAAACAAAAGTTCTTACCAAGGATAAGCATTGCGCTGGGAAGCCCGCCCAGCTTCGGAAGATCAATATTTCGAAGAATACATTACCGGGGCCAAGAAGCTCCAACTGCTCACTTCCATTTGTCAAATACTTCGCCGCCATGAAAATGAGGTACCCATAAACGATGATAAAAAACAAGTTCCCCAACGCAGTAGTGGAGCAGGGCATGAAACCGTACGTCTGTTTACACGGAGGAAGCTCTGCATCAACTACTGCTGATGAAGGATTAAGAACAATGTACGTGCTGGGGGTTGCTCCGAGAGTACACCAAAAGGCATAGATTTAGAAAGGGATCGGGCAAGGACGGTGGTGATGGAGAGAAAAGAGAGTGAGAGGAAGAAAAGCAAGATGCAGAGGAGCTTGTTAGCCATGGTGTTGAGTGTTTAACTAATTATGACATGAAAGGACAAACATTTAACATCGTATCTTTTGGCACATGTTTTTTTTTTTTTTTTTTTTTCTTTTTTTTCAAGTAAAGGCCTATTAGGGGTGATGAAAGTTCAAATATAAGGGAATAATTTTAAGAATTTTCCAAATTTCTGGGAGGGGTGTTCAGTGTTGTTGTGTTAAATGGTCTGATGGAATTTGGTGCATAGTCTCATGGACAAGGGTGCTAGGTGCATGTGATAAATTCTGATGGCGATACGTAGATCACAGGTGACCGTTCAGATTCAACGTGCTCTGCAACTAAGATATTGTTAATATTTATATACCAAACCTTTTGCTTGATGTAAATGCATTAATTAAAAGGGTAAGATAGACTTACAGTTGGGGGATCGAGAAGAAGAGCAAATTTGAGAAAAATAAGAAATAATTGTGTGTGTAAAAGAGGAGGATAGAGAGAGATAAAGAAAAGAAAACCATAAGCTGAGAGAAGAAGATGAAACCACAGTGAGAGAGAAAGACGAGAATACAAAGGCAAGGCAAGGGCAGGGGCTGGACTTTGTTTGGATGGGATGGCTCTATTGGCTGCTGGCTTTAGCTTGAGCGGTTTCTGGTATCTTGTAATTTTTGGGGGAACGGGAATAGGAATTGGAACCACAGTATATATTCTCAGAAAAAGGAATTGGAGTTTTAATTCTTAAACTCAAGGAATCGAACCTGTTCTTCACCAGGTATCCAATAAAAAATAAATTATTCCTTATTAGTTTAAAAAATAATAAAAATATTTTAAAAGTTTACAACTATACCCCTAACAAGTTAAGAAAACCTACATTTAGTAGTTTTTCAACTTTGATTATTTATTCATTTGTGTTCAATGTGAGTCATAAATATTGTACTAAATTTCTAATCATTTAATTAAGTATTGTACTAATGTTTATAATATAATGTTATAATTAATTAAGTAATCATATTATAAATCTATAACTTAATGTTATAATTAATTAAATTCCTAATAATTTAATTAAGTAATGTACTAATGTAGTAAATTATTAATGTTTATAATATAATGTTAAAATTTTATAATTAATTAAGTAATCATTTAACAATGTAATGTTATAATTAATTAAGTGATCATTCTATAATGTAACGTTATAATTAATTAATGTAGTAAATTACTAATGTTTATAATGTAATGTTATAAATTTATAATTAGTTAAGTAATCATTTATGATTTAACTATGTAATGTTATAATTAATTAAGTAATATACTATAATGTAATGTTATAATTAATTAAATAATCATACTTCATACTATAAATTTATAATGTAATGCTATAACTAATTAAATTTCTAATCATTTAATTAAGTATTGGACTAATATAGTATGTTACTAATGTTTATAATATAATGTCATAATTAATTAAGTAATCATTTAATCATGTAATGTTATAAATAATTAAATAATCATACTATAAACTAATGTTATAATTAATTGAGTAATCAATATATATATATATATATCTGTGTGTGTGCGTGTGTGTATAATCTTGAGGCATGTAATAACTGCTTTATACTACTGTATTCACAAAACACATACAATAAAATAAATGTACATTAATAAAAATAATTGGGCCCAAAAGTTTTCTTTCATTTAATATACATAGTCTTTACATAAATTTAGTATCATTTACAAAAGTTCTCAAAAGTGTGGTGGACAGTGTAACTACTCTCCCTCGCCCGTTGACGTCCATCCGACTACGTACTCACCTGGAACCTGCAAAAACATAGAAACAACGGGGTGAGCACAACTAATGCTCAGTAAGTAAATCCTCTACTTGTCTATCCCCGTAACACTTTCTCTTAATTCTTTCCTTACACTATTCTTTTCTCATTTCTGTTTTATTTCTGTTTTTGTTTCTCGTATTCTTTGCTATACACCCTCTGGTGTATGTCACGACCTCATCTTACCAGAGGCACGGCCGGGAACTCAACCCGCTTTTCGTGATTTTAGTCTTTTTCTCTTTCTGTTCTTTCTATACCTTTGTTTCTCATTCTTACTCATTGGAATGTCACGGCCTCATCTGACCGGAGGCACGACTGGGCGTTACCACTCTACGTGACTTTTGCTCATTTCTCTACCGATCGGGTTTGATCATGCATGGATTCGGAACCCTTGGCCATGTGAGTGTACATTCTTTCTCTATATCTCTTGAATGTCACGACTCTTTCTTACTGAGGGCACGGCTGGAATCTCGTGTTCCACTCTACGTGACGGTCACGGCCCCATCTTACCGGAGGTACGGCTGGGGATCACAAAGCACCCACTGTCGTGACTCTACTCATCATTCACGGGTTCCCCATCGCACAACTTATTTTATTCTCTTCTTTAGCTCTTAGAGTAGCTTGTGCACAAGGTCTCTACTATTTCTCTAGTTACTCATCATAATGTAGCTTAACTCTTAGAGTAATTCTCTACTCTTTCTCAACTTTTTCTCAAGTTCTTTTTCAATGCACAATTAATGCATATGGATGGTTCATGCTTATTAATGCACTTAGGAAATGCCAATATGCAATGTTGCAATAATTAAGGTTCATAACTCATTCTCATGCTTCTCTTAGGCATTTCATCAAACAACTCATGTGCATAACAAATTCTTCTCTAACTACAACTCTATTTCTCTTTTTAACCATCCAAAATTGGAAGTAAACTCCATTCCATGGGCATAATCTCTTCCATAGAAGAACACTCCCAAAATATAAACTCATTCTCATCTAACTTCATCTCAACTCATCATACATCCACACTTCTTATAAAGGGAAAGTATCTAACAAACTCAACATGAATACTTATCTCAATTTAATTTCTCAACAAGTAGACATATATCTCTACTCAATTTCTCAAATACATACATAAAACATGCATACATCAGTTCTACTAAATCTCTACTCAAAAGAATTCTCAAATCTCAACTTGGATTGAGATTTACTTACCTTGTGATGAAGAACTATCACTAGTATTTTCTTTTCCTTTGCTTGCTTGACTTTCTCTACCCTTTAAACAATAAAACCATACAACTTTAATATACAAAAATACGCAAAACCTCACATCCAAAGCAAGAATCCTTACCTTAGGATGACTTAGCTTGAGTTTCTACTCCAATCACTCCAAAAACCCTTTAAAAATCCTTGAACTAATGAAAAAGGAATTGAGAGGAAGTAGAAAAGGAGAATGGCGGTGGAGAAGAAGATGAATGAATGGGTTTCTAAAGTTAAACCCTTATTATCCCATATTTTCTCCATTCTTTCCTTTTACCCTTACTCTTCCTTTAGAATTCCACTTTTGCCCTTTTAATCCTTTACAAATGCACCCCCAATTAAACTATTCTCCATGCAATTTCCTTGCATTTCACTCCCCACTTTTCCTGCTAATTAGGGGTAGAATGGTCATTGTGCCCCAAAGGAAGAATTCTCTAGAATCTTCATTAAACTTTTTGTTAGGCTCGTCGCCGCGGCGAAGAATATTTCTTCGCCCTGACGAAACTTCATAGAACCTACACCATGGTTACAGGGCCCCATCGCCGTGGTGACAATTCTTCTTCGCCCCGGCGAAGACAGTAACCCCAAAAATCCACCATGTCTCTACCATTTCAGGGCAACCACTCGACCAAACCAAAGCATCCATTCAATCAAGGGCCAACCAAACCATATTAACAATATTCCAAGTCAAACAAGAGTAAAGTAAGAAACATTAGCTACGTACCTCGAGTGGGGCGTTACAAGGGATAGGCTATATGATATTCATTTTGAGGAGGTAGAATTCATTCATTTTGCCATGTAGGAAGATTGTAGTACAGATGGCTGCATTTGATTGGGGTTGAATTGGATTCTTAAAAGTTGGCTGGATGTTATTGGTCATGATGTGGAATAGATTGATGAGTTGGATTTGACGGAATATTGTTGAACATGTGGCATCATGTAATTGGGGCATTGAAAGGTCTAATTAAATCTTAATTAATTCTCACATAAATACGGAACCATTCACATTCACATTCACATATAAACGTTTCAAATTTATTAGTCCCTGCACATTCACCAAAATTGGCATTCCAAAGGTCTACGTGAAAAGATATAAAGATTAGATTTATTCTCTTTATATAAACACCGGCTCTTCACATTCCCATTAATTTCGCATAAACACAAACACTTAACATTCATATTCAAATACAAGCACTCCAAATAGGCTAAAAGAGAGTCGTCATTTTTTTTGCTTCTCCGCATCTGAACTGAATTAGGGATACTTAAGTTTTTTCAATTTCTCTTTGCTTTTTTAATTATTTTTCTTGGTTTTTATGTGTGATTGTTACTTTCTCTGTCATTTGCAGTCCTTCCCAAACAAAGACATGTCATTGAGGCCTAGCACTCGGACGGAGGTGAGAAAGAACGGGTACAAAAAGTGGCACCGATGCAGAGAGAGGACAATCTGATGGAGATCACAAAGAAAATAAGAGAAAATAATTTGTTAAAGAAGAGACGTGAAGGTCTCTTGCTTCAGTCTCAGCCACTTCTCGATGCCTCTCAAAACGTTGCCATCACCATTGAAAAGAAGGTACCTACTTGCTTCATGATTTGTTTCTACATTGATCTTTGCTTCATGGGTTTTTTTGTGGAAATTGATTCAATTGTTGTTTTGTGATAATTATGATGATAATTTTTTTTCCAGAGTTCTCTAAGCATATCGAGTTTCATAGGTGGGCATGAGGCGAGGCTAGAGATAACACACTGTTAGAGTAGGTTTATAAGAGCTTGAAAATACACATTTAGTTAGTGGTTTATGGGGATTATTTGTGGGAAATTAGGCTTAATTTGGTAAAGTTGCTTAATATTTTCATAATTATCTTTTACGGGATCACAAGTGTGTTTGAGTGTTTTTCAGGCTACTAGTGCTTAAATGTTATGCTTAGATGAAGAATCATGTTGGCAACAGAATGAGTGATGAGTACAAACAAACATATCAAGAATCGGAGTTGAATTGAAGAAGTTATGGAGGTTTGAAGTAAAGAGAAGATTCTAGATTACTCTCCAGCTTGAGCATACCTCGGTCTTTTGAAAATATCTTGAGCTGTAGAGCTTGGATTAAAATGATCTTTTGAATGTTGGAAATCTAATTCAAAGGGCTACATTTCATATATTCACCACTTCTCCAAATTTCGTCGTTATCAAGCTCAAAAATCACAATCTTTGAAGAATAGTGGAATGATACGAGAAGAAGAAGAGTTATTACTGTGCCGTGGCACACTTTATCCAATAGTTACCATGCCGCAGCACAGTGCTAGGGCACAGTCACAGCAATTAAGAAATTCTCATTCATTTTTGTTCAGGAAGATAGGGTTAAGGGTCCTAAGTCGAATAGAATTTAGAAAAATAAAACCCTAACCCCTGTGGAATATAAATAGAAGTCTTTTAGCATTATTTTAGGGATTCTTTGGGGAGAATAAGAGAAAGAAAACCTATAGAGAAGAAAAGTGACAGAAGTTCTGGAGCTTTGATTCACAATATAAAGAAGTTTTTCTTGTTCCTTTCTTATAAACTCATGATGATTGTTTTAATAAAGATGATTGTTTCTTTCATGTTTATTATGAACTAAATTTATTTTCTAGGGCTAAGATGTAGCCCAATCTCTTGATTATGTGTTGATTTATGCTTGTTAATTTTTATTAAGAATTTTTCCTAAGTTGTACTATTATACCTAAAGCTTTTGATTCTTAAGGGTCCTTGAATTGAATAAACTAATGGACTAGGTTGAGATCGAGAGATGATACTTAGTTGGTTTACAGTAGTAAAACTATAGGTTGAGCGAACGCTAGAGATATGTTACCACGACTTGTGAAGTTCTGGTCAACTCCATAGAGCGTAATGATCTTCAATTGCTTGAATCTAATTAGAGATAATTCGGGTTACTACTTAGGAGTTAATTCGATAATTGTTCGAGAGAAATTTATTGAAAATTTAGGGATTTTAACCTGTAGGAAAAGCTTAATAAAATTAGCATAAATGATCGATACATATGAATAAGAGTTTGTGTGAAATCTATGTCCTAGGTCTAGTCATCTTGTTTTAACCCAAAGATTTGTTTTAATTGTTCTTTTTTCAGTTCTCTTTTTAATTTCAATTGTTAATTTTATTTAATTTAGGTTTTCCTTGATACAATTTGGATTGATCAAATAGTAATAGGATAGTTTAATTAGTAATTGATAATAGTAATTCCCTTGGGTTCGATATCCGTATTTATACACTTTATTAGTTGCACGATTTTGTACACTTGCGAAAATCCACAACATAGGTGCCCTAGAGCCAATCAATTATTGTAGAATTGACTCTTTGAAATAATGTTCATTGATCAATAAAAGGAATTTTATTCTATATTGTGTAAATCATATCTATATGTATTGAAATGTGTCTTTGGAATGATAAAATCATGACGAGGGTATCAAGTGTTTCAAATCTTGATAGTGAGAACCCTATGAGCACATATGGTGGTCATTCTAGAAACGTATGTAACCCTAGTATTATTGTAAAACCCCATTCTAATTATATATATATATATTCGCTCTGGTTTTGTTTATAAGGAGGGACTTTTCTGTCAAATTTTAAAGTTTGATTAGGGGTGAAAACGAAGAAATGGAAATTGTTGGGTGTGCATGTAGCAAGGGCACAAATCTGGCTGTTTTTGCAAGGAAAAGATGATGTGGCAGGGTTATATTAGAATTAAGAGAATTTGGGGGCTGTTGTAAGAAAAAAAAATTGTTTTATATAAATTTGGGCTGCTCGCCCAAATGAAGAAGAAGAAAGTGGAAAGAAAGAAAAGAAAGAGAGAAAGGAAGAGAGAGAAGGGAGAAAAGAAGGAAGAAGGAAGAGAGAGAACGTTCGGCCGAGAGGAGGAAGGGAAGAGGAGAGAAAAAGGGGAAGAAAAAGATAAATGAGGGAGAGAAAGTGAGGTGAAGAGAAGGATGATGCTTGGGGCAGCTGGGTATTTCGGGTTGAGCTGAATTTTTTAGTGCGAGTGGTTTCTTTAAAACTTTTCCAAAAATCTAAACCTTTTTTCGATTGCTTGTTATGTGAATGTATTATCTCATGCTGTTTGATACAACTTACTGTTGACTGTGGCTTTCATTGCTTGCATGTGTTCGGCTGAACATGGAATGAGTAAAACTGCATCAGATCTGGTCCTAATGAAATATACTTGTGTTGTATGTCACTAAATCTTTCCTAAAAACACAAGACTCATGTTTGTATATTGATGTCTTATTGAGAGTCTTGTTATTTTGTGAAACTGATTAAAAATCCTCCCTTCATGTTTCGGCCAGGTTGTAACCAGTGTTAGTGTAAGTTAATCAAAAGCTGATTTGTGCTGCTAGATAATATGATTGGGTGTTTTTTTTTAGCTGGACAGTAGACTTGATGGTGTTGGAAACATGCTTTAAATAATGAATAAATGGGCCTGCTGTGATTCTTTTTCTTTCTCTTATTTATATAAGTATAACTCACCTGAGCCGGTTGTAACTATTGCACTAGTTTTGGTCTATAAATATGTGACTTCATGCAGCATATTTTTGGTATGAAAAGGGATGGTTTCGTGGAATTTTTATAATGGAATGTGTGCTTATAATGAGATTGAAATGGCGTTATAAAGAGGAATAAAATTTCGGTTGGTTAACATGCTTGGAAAGGCTGAAATTTTTGCTCTAGAATAAAATAATCACAAATGTTTTCTTGCTTGTTCCCGACATGGGGAAGTTTCTTTTTACTTGTAAATGAAGTGTTGTAAATGAGGTGTTTGGCTTGGTGTAATATAAGTGATTAAAAGGCAGGTCAAAGGGAGTTATTTAATGTCCAAGAAGATTTTATTTTGGTTTATTTTATTCAATTATTTGTGAAAATACCAGTGAAGGCACCAAAGAAAATTTTAAGTACTTCGTTTATTCATGTTTATTTTATTCTAGTATGAAATATTATTATTATTATTATTTGCTCTTTGGTTTAATTATAATTATAATGTGTCATATGAGTTTTGGCTTTTAAAAGTGATATTTGTTCATGATTAGTATCGGACATATGCTACGATCATGTGATGTTGAAGTAATTTTTAATTTGGGTTAAACCGTCAGTTTCTGAAACATGTTTAGAAAATTACAGTTTCACCCCTATATGTGATTTTGAATATTATGTCATATATGCATGATTTGTAAGCACTTATATAATATGCTCTTGATTTATATGTTACTTGAGATTATGAATGAGATATTTGTGGTGCTACAACCACCCTACGAAGTACCCATCCCCCAGTTTCAGGCTCTGCCCATGCGATGCAGGATTCGCTGGGTATTGAGATATTCGGTCTTCAGGCTCTGCGCATGCGTATTGAGATATTTAGTGCTCTGCCTGGGCGTTGAGTTTGTCCGCCAGGTATTGAGATGGTTTTCTTCAGGCTCTGCCCGCGCGATGATAGATGTTGCCGGGTATTGAGATGTATTTCCCAGCTCTGCCTGTGTGTGGGATGCCCACCAGGTATCGAGATTTTTTTCCCCAGGGTACTAGTTGTGGTGAGAACCTTTAGTATCGGTTTACTGTTTCGAAACAGGATATCAGTTTAAAGTTTTTAGATACCAGCCTATAGTTTTCAGTATCAGTTAATAGTTTCAGTTTTCAGTATCTGATGGATAGTTTGCATTAGTTATATGAAACATTTGATGTTGTAGCATGATTTATAGAAAACATTGTCTTTAGAAGCATAATCATTTACATTTATTCTTTAAGTTCTCATAAAAGGATTTTCAGCATTTAGTGATGAGCTAGGATTCAGAAATTGTTGTCAATTTAATTGATCAGATTATAATACTTAGAACAATTAGAAATGAGTTATGCATGCATGCATGAATGATTAGCTACCACCATATCATGTTCATGAAATCATGTTGTTTTCTGTATTTTATAAGAACCATTGCATGTCATAACTTTTGTTTGACGAATATTTTGCAAACTTCCCCTTTCCCCCACTCACTGAGTATTTTAGCTCACCCTCTTTCAAAAAAATGTTTTCCTCCCCCCTAGGCTTACAGGGAGATCGTGTTGAGCAGTGATCACCGCTCAAGGTTGTGCCACGCGTCGACACCTTTTTATGTGGGTTTTACATTTATGTCGTATTGTATCTTTGGACTTTCGTTTCAAAAACTCATGTTTCCCATCATGTATTTCCTTTTGTTTATGTTTCGGAATGTGTTGTATAAGTGGAAAACTTGGTACCACAAGTTTCCCTAAATCTTTTCTTTTTAAAACAAAAGATGTTGTACATTTTTTTTTAGATGTTAGAAATGGAAATACTATGATGTTATTCAGGAAAAGTAAGTCCTTTAACAGGTTTCACAGTTTTTCTACATGGTACGTCTCGGGTATCCGAGTCTTGTGGGAGCGCCCGGATCCTACAGGATGAGGAAATTCGGGACGGGTCATGTCAATTATTCTAACCAAGGGCACAAATAATATGATAAGGCTATCATAGTGTTGAACGAACCTGTCAAAAGGCAATGACTTATCTCGCTTGTCAAGGTTGTTTGCTAACAACCTGGTGCAACACATGGGTGCTTCTTGTAGGCAAGTTCACTAGACTGACCCACCAAAAGATTCCATATAAATGGTAACCCCAGTTTCTATAGAATAAATCCTCTAACGAATGGTGGTATATGTAATCCTTAGACATGAGATCACCGGAATGCCTTGTTCACTGATTGGTATAGTTTGACACTAGCCTAACGCAGTTATATTCAGAGCTGTCAATACAATAGTGATTGGCTGCATCGATGAGTGTATCAAGACTATAGTGGATCGCCAGAGGATTCATCACTCCTGGGTACAGGAAAAGTTATCTCACGGCGCAATTCAGTAAATGACAATGACACTAAAATTGTGGCCACAGTGGGATTGAGTTGTTGCTCAATCTAATTTATTATTCGGTCCAGTATTTGAATACATATATATTGAGAGTAACTGAGGTTGACACTATTTCTATACCTCAATCTCGAAAAGATAACAGATGATGAAAGGATTTGATTACACGATAACCATATCGTTGACAGGTAGCTGCTTCGTTGAATCCGAATCTATCGGGTGGCCATGATGCCTTGCTAGGGGCCAATCTTGGTCTGTGTATAGTAAGATGATTAATTGGTGTTAATCACGATACTACATACTATCGGTATGATGAGGAACCTACATGTCACACACATAGAAGATAATTTAATAATCAGTTTGTGCAAGGGGCGTTTTCGTCTTTTAGGACAAAAGAGTATTTTGGTAATCTCACAATGCAATTAAATTTGTTGAGGTTGTTGCCTATATTTAATTTGATATTAAAATTAAAAAAGTGAGATTATATTTAAATATATGTACACATATATTTAAATGGATTATTATTAGTATTAAATGTTAATATATTTCTATAAATATAATAATTGAATTTAATTGGAAATAATAATAATAAAAATAAAATATCATGATTGGGAGTGTTTGGATATATGGGTTGTTTGGGTTGGAGCCCAAATCTATTCCTTATTGGAATAGGGTTTCATGTGCACTATATAAGTGCATGGTTTTTGTGATTTTAAATAGAGAGAAATATAACAAGTATTCAATCATTCTTCATTGAAAAAAAAAAAAAAAAAAACACAGCCCTCTCCCCAGTCTCATGCCACCCTTGGTTCATTGAATCAAAGTTTCTTTGATTTTTGAGCTAAAGAGGATCTAGCAAATCACTCTTTAGCTCTTCGGGTTATCCTTGTGTGGATTATTGCTAGTTCGATCCTATTCTTGGATCAGTAGCGAAAAGATTTAGAGACAAGTTTGAAGAAGCCTCTAAACGTGCGTATGAACTCTAATCTTTACTTTGATCATTCATATTATTGCAGATTTTTAATTTGACTTATTATCTGTACCCTGATCTTGGTTTAATGGAAACTAGAGCTGGGCATTTGGGACCGGGCCCAAAAGCCCAGCATCAAAACCCGGTCCTTGAGAGGACCGGTCCTAGGAGGCTTGGTCCCAAAACGGGACCAAGCCTAAGGAGGAGGGCTCGAACCCTCCACTAGGCCCTCCTCCAAGGCCCAGGCCTAGGCCCAAATTTTTTTTGTATTTTATCCTTTTGGTCCCCTATAAAATTACATTAAACCCCTAATTAATTTTAAATAAGTATAAATTATAAGGGCTAAAATAAAATTTTACAAAATTTATTAAAAAAAAAAAAAGGTATTTTAACTTTTTATAACCGTTGGCTGCCAACGGTCACAGCAGAGCAGCCAACGGTTATAATTATATTATTAATTATAAGTTTTTTTTTCATTTTCCCCCCCACAACTACACTATAAATAACCCTAAAATCTTTCATTTTTTTCACACCAATCAATCTCTCATTCTTTCATTCTCTCAATCTCTCTATTCCAAATCTCCAATCAATTTCTCATTCAATTTATATTTATAATTTATTCATATTATTTATTTATATTATTCAAATTTTTTTCTATTTTTCAATATCATCATAATTTCATATTATTATTTAATTTCTTTTCATTTTAATTATTTATTATTTTATCATAAATTTATATTTTCTTCCCCAAATGAATTTTACGTTCCATCCACCGAAGAAATTGAAGGCTTCAATCCATTTTTATCATTTCCTCCACAGGAAGCAGCTGCAATTCCACAACCACATTCGGTCGGGACGAGGTGTAGCTAAACACATGCGAGCTGCGAATCAACGGGCACGGACATAGCCCAACCCCCCCGACTGTCAAAGAGGGTCATGTCCGATGTCTGGCGATACTTCACCGAATCAAAACGGCCAAAGACAAATGGGGAGGGGGAAGAATCGTGTGGGATATGTAATTTATGTGGAACCATTATTGGCATTGAGAAGGGGACTTCAACGATGCGACGGCATGTAGAGAATAAGCATCCCCAAATAAATGCATCTTCAAGCGGATCAAGTAGACAAATTCAATCTCAACTTAATTTTAATTCACAATACTCAACTCTCTCAACATGGCAATACAATACACATGTTGCATGAGAGGAAATAGCAAGATATATAGTTGCTACGGACTCTCCCATTTGTTTATCTGAAAATCCTTTTTTTGTTAATATGGTTAAAACTGCATTTTGTCCAGCATATACCCCTGTTAGTAGGAGTACAAGTAGAAGAGATATACTAAAACTTTATAACAAAATAAATAATAAACTTAAAAACGAATTTCAAAATTTTAGGAATATATCTATTGCACTTACACAGACATATGGGCTGTAGATCAAAAAACGATTTTTTAATTGTCATAGTACATTTCTTAAATCATAATTGGGGTTTAATTACAACAAAAATTGATAGGTTCTAAACCATTATATGAAAAACATAGTGCGCAAACTATTATTTTTACAATTCTTGAAGTTTTGCAAGAATATTTATTAACTGATAGAGTTGTAGCGCAATGCTTGATAATGCAGCTGCTAACACCGCGAGCAATCTCTTTATTTGAAAAGAAATGGATCGCTTGGTGAAGGCAAATTTATCACCAGAGATGTGCTTGTCACATCATCAATTTGATAGTTAAAGCAGGTTTAGATGCTATACATTCAAAGATGGAGAGGGTGATAGAGCTATCGGATTTATCGTCGGCGATAGCATAAAAGATGGTAGGAGTACATCAAATATTTTAAGCAAGAGGAGCCACCGGTTTGACCTTTGAAGTTATGTATAGACATGCCTATCCGGGAACTCTACCTACTTGAGTTGGAAAAAGCTTTGCCAACCGCAAAACAAATTACAGATTTCGTCAACCGGAAGAACTATCCAGAGGAAGTTGTCAACTATGATGATTGGGCGGTTTGTGAACTTTTTTATTCATTTCTTAAAATTTTTTATGATGCTACTAATACATTAAGTGGTATTTATATCCAACTACTAATGTAGTGTTAGATATTTTAGTTCAAATTGCTAAAACTTTTGCCAATATAGATATGATAACATTTTAAGTGAAATGTTTTTAAGTATGGAGAAAATATAAGAGATATTGGTTAGATATTCCATTCTTAATGGATTAGGCCTTTCTAGATCCTAGGTTTAAATTATCCGTAGTTAACAGTGTAATTACGAGGTAGGCCATCTTAATATGGTTATAAGTCTTATTTGACTGACTTTAAACACAATTGGATAGGCTTTTTTCTTTATATGAGAACAGGTACAATGGAAGATGGAAGTGGAAGTGGAACGTCTAGGAGAGGCGATCAGGACCTTGATGCACCCCCCCCTCAAGGATCGAGCAAGTGGGCGTATATGGAACGTGGCAGAAGCTCTAGTCGTACATACATAGACCAATGAGATGACTCGCTACCTACAGGTGGACCTGTTATGACGATGAAGGAGCAACTTGACATGGATATTTTTCAATGGTGGAACCAACATGAAAGTCGATCCCCATTATATCCCAAATGGCGAGTGACATTTTATCTGTGTCGGTTTCTACAATTACAATGAGTCAACATTTTCAACGAGTGGTCGGATGTTGAAGACAGAAGATGTTCTTTAACCGATGAGATGATTGAAGTGATAACATGTTTACGGGATTTGACTCATGCAAAAAGAAGACTACAACAGCACCCTGAAGATCCCAAACTACTCGAACTCTTTAGGAATACAGATTTGAATAATGTAACTAGTGTTGACGATGAAATTGAAGATGAATAATTAATAAAACAATTATTTAATTGTTTATTGTGAAGCGTGAATGTGTGAAATGCGAAATTACATTTATGTTAAAAATTAAAACTAACTATTAATTTATTATTTTTAAAATTAATTAAATTTTTAGAAACTTACTAATCAACCCCTAAAAAATATAAAAACCCCCTATAAAATTTCATTCGCCTCTAAAATATAAAAAAATATTGGGGGGGGGGGGGGGGGGGGGGGGGGGGGGGAGGGGGGGGGGGGGAATTATGCGGGGGAATTATCCAAACCCATAAGACCGATCCTAGGACTAGTCCTGGGCCTATAGGACCGATCCTAGGACTGGTCTTGGGCCCATAGGACCAGTCTCGACCAAGCCTAGGGCCTAGTCCGGGTCCTGGTTTTTCTCATGGGCCTGGGACCGGTCCTAGGCCCATGAGTGACCAGTCCCAAATAGGACCAGGCTTGGGCCCGCAAGGGACCGGTCCCTGCCCAGCTCTAATGGAAACGATCTATGCTTTAAAAGTTTTGTTTTCTACTACCAAGAGTTAGATCATTTCCTAACACACACACCTCAATAATTCATTCACTCGCCCATGGATTCCAATTCACAGTAGCCACCAGGTCCATTTTAATTTGATAGAAAGTTTTAATCTTTTTCCAATTTTGGTTTTTGGATTGGTTTTGTTGATCAATTTTCTCTTAGGGTTTTCATCTTTTAATTTGTGCCGAGAATCATGCCAAGAAGTTGTTTCTTTTTTATGGTTGTGTTGAGTTTTTTTGTATAATGATTTATATGGTCCTGATAGGTTTATCTTTAGTTTTTGCTATTGATTTCATATTTGGTATTTGATGGGTTGTCTTTAATTTTGGTAAAGGCATAGATTTATCACTTTTGAGGTCACTGGCAAGGACTTGGTACCCTTACTGGGTCAGTTACAATGTAAAGATAGTAGCTTTATTCAACTTGGCATTGTCTTTATGATTTGTTAATTTATGTGTGATTGCTTTATTTGATGGTATTGGAACCTAGGAAGAGGTTATGAAGAAGGATGGATCAATTGGGTTGGAGAAACTATTAGCGACAAGGATCGGTGCACAGTGTGTAAGGATGAGAAGGTTGTTCAAGAGAAGAAGGTGTTGGAATTAGTAGTTGAGAAGGGTATGCAAAGTGGACAGAAGGTTACATTCCCTAGAGAAACTAATGAAGCTGTAAGTGAATAATTCATTTTTAATTTTATTATATTCTATTTGATCTTAAAAAAAAATTGACTACCAAGGAAAGAAAAATGGAAATTGGAGTTTTATGCTATTTTTCATTCCATTTTTAAGTAATGTCGATAAGGCGGTTGAAAGATATGTGTTTTCAGTTTTGCGAAATATGTTTTTCTTGCAGAGAAATTTGAGGAATACATCTCAGGGAAAAGATATGTACTGAAAATACATATATTTTTTTTCTCAAGTTTCTCAGTCGCCAAATAGAGTTGAGAATTAACTTTTTCAGTAATCAATTATTTGATCCGCATGATTGTAAACTAATTATTACATAATTTGTAGGAATATGTATACAGCAGGCTCCAATTCAAATATAATTTACATATAAGTACTATTGTATTTGGTAGCATTTTAATGTTTTTCTTTAAGTATTTGTCAATTTGTGATCTGGAATTTCAAGGATTAGTTTGTAAATTTTGATCAATAGACACCTTTTATTTTCCCAGTTACGGTTGGTACTTCACATTTGTTCAAGGATTCGTCTATATCGTTCTCATTTATGTTCAAGGCTTCACCACTAAATAGATGGTGAATCCATGGAAGACTTATGTGAAGCTCTGTGCAGTTTTACTGGGTTCTCATGGACTTACCAAAGGGTCTTTGGCTTTTCTTAACTATCCAGCACAGCTCATGTTCAAATCCACAAAGGTAAATATTCAACTCCATTACTTTTTTTAATTTCATGTTGAAAAATCAATTTCTGTTTAATAGTCAAATTGGGTCTCTTAATTTGTAATGGTGCAAATGACTCAAATTAGCTCATTTACTCTTTCTATGTGAATCAAGTAAATGGGATCAATTTGGCTATAATTGGAAATTTATTTTGTCATCCTAGATTTTGCTTGTAATGGTCATGGGCACATTCATACCGAGCCTCGGATGAAAATACCCAGTTCATGAATATGTATTTGCAATACTTTTAGTGGTGGGGTTGATCCTTTTTACCTTAGCAGATGCACAAACTTCACCAAATTTTAGTATGATTGGTGTTACAATGGTATCAGGTGCTCTAATCATGGATTCCTTTCTTGGTAATTTGCAAGAAGCAATCTTTACCATGAATCCTAAAACCACCCAAGTGACTAACCTGTGCTACGCTTTTGTGTTGTTTCTTAAATTGAAAAATTGTGACTCTATTATATTTGGATATCATCTTTCTCTATGACTTTTGTTAGTTTCAATCTTAATTGTTCTATTTCATTTATTTATTGTTAATTGGTGACTGTAAAGAAGAGATCTACCGTTTTTATAGCTATAGAGAACTGGATTTCTCAAATTTTCACCTTTTGTGGTTTTAAATTTCAGAATTATATTAATTTGAGCTAGAAAGGTCTGATTTTCAGTCCATAGACTCATCAAATTTAGTTCCAAGTCTTGCAAATATCACAGGTTAGGGAGTGTTAAAATCACATCTAACTTAAATTTGGTCTTTAAAGTTACTAGATAATTGGAAGCTAATTATGTTTTTGGTGTGCATAGATATTGTTGGAGTGTACTGAATAATTGAAGTCTGAGATTTTGTAAAATTTGGTTGTTGAAAATGACAATTGCAAATAACTTACCGAAAGAGAAGAAATCCAGGAGGAGCAAACAAAATCTTATTGTACAACAAATTTTGTGTGTACGGATATTAAGATTAGTTTTGGTATTACATAAAACTAGAGAGAATACTGTAACACTATTGTAGTTACTTTGATTGAAATTGCAGTGAATAGTGGGCTTCCTGAGCTTTTGGCATCGAGGGGAGGTGCGTGCATCAAGAATTAGTGTATTGCCATGGCACATTTTTCTTGGTCTTTACACATATGGGTTGGTTGTGGTGATTGCAGAAACATGTCCAAATTTCGAGGAACCGTCGATTCCAATTCCAATTTCGGTTCCTTTAAAAAATGTAGGGTACCCGGAAGCGAACACCCTTACATGTAAGTGCTCAATCTTGGTCTTGGTATTGCTTTGATCATCTTATGGCCGTATTGACTGATGCTTCAATTGAGTTGTTGCTTAGGTTTAGTAGGGCAGGGAAATCAGTTTCTTATGGGGGAAGTATTTGGAAAGTGTGGGAAGAGTTTGTTGCACGTTTGTGTTTTAGACTTTAAGTCAACAACATTGGTATTGTCCTTATAAAAGTGCTCTAACTCCTCTTCTTTTGCTTTGAAAAGGGAATATATTCATATCACTAAAATGTTCTGTTATTATTTCATTTTTTAATTAATTAATTAATTATTATTATTATTATTATTTTGTGTCAAAACTACTTTCATAGGCAACCTACACAACGTGCGGGTCTTTTAGCTTGTCAAACTATAAATGTATAATGTAATATTATAATTAATTAAATTTCTAATCATTTAATTAAGTATGATACTAATGTTTATAATGGAATGTTATAATTAACTAAGTAAACATATTATAAATCTATAATGTAATGTTATAATTAATTAAATTTTTAATCATTTAATTAATGTACTGAATTACTAATGTAGTAGATTACTAATGTTTATAATGCAATGTTATAAACTTATAATTAGTTAAGTAATCATTTAACTATAATGTAATGTTATAATTAATTAAGTAATCATTTAACTAGTAATATACTAATGTTTATCAATTTATCATATATAATTAATTAATTACTAATGTATTATAAATATATTTAGAACTTGATAATTGAAGTAAATAACTAAATATTATATTATTATTCAATCAAATATACTATTTTATTTAAAAATAATTTTTTTAATAACATTAAAACACTTTTAATTAGATTCTAATTTCAATCACACACTTAATTAATCAAAACTTTAATATTATAATATATTAAAGTTTTTTTTTTATGGTGTAGTTTATATGTATAATTGTATATATATTTAATTAGGTTACCGTAAAAAAAATTAAAATTTTTTTTATATGTAAAATCCCTATTTTTCACAGATATTTTGTTTCAGCCCAGGTTCCAAAACAGGTTCCAATCCGGGTACCCTCCCTCGGTTCCAAGCAAGTTCCAAACCGGGTACCAGCCCTCGGTTCCAAGCAGGTTTCAAACCGGGTGCCCGCTTCAGGTTCTTTTCCTAGGTTTCAGTTTCATCACATGTAGGAATCGAAATTGGAACTGCACAGTGTTAGTTCCAAAAAATTAGAATTGGAACCACATAGTATCAGTTCCAAAAAAATAGAATCGGAACCTACCCACATAGTATTGGTTTCGAGTAGGTTCTGATTCCGGTTCTACTCACAGGTTCTGGTTCTATCCATTGTATGTGCTCGCCCCTAGTTTTCTCTTCTTTCTCTATACATCTGTCATTTAAATATTGTAAATATTAAGGAGTTCGCCATTCCCTCTTCGCTTTTCTTGTCTTGTCGAGATTTGGAACTGGGCTCTGTGGGTTTAATAAAGAAAGACCTCGAAGTCAATAGCTATTGATAAGTTTACAAATGTCTCTGAATAGCGGCTGCCAAATTAAAAAGTGTGGATGCAAGAAAGCGAAACACCTCCTCAAGTCAAACTAAGTGGAGCCATAAGCCAAAGTGTGGGGCTATAATCATGAATCACATGAACATATTTATGTATTTTATGGATAAGTGGAGGCATCAGCCTTATACCATTCACATAGAAAAGCACCAAACGACAATATGTTATTTCTACATGAATGATGTTATACATTTATTACATCATACCTATTGCATCATAATAACTTCTAACTTATGATTGTATTTGAAAAATATGTATTGGTAATGTCTTTCATTTTTGTTTAGTATTAATTATCTTGTTTATTATTAAGATTATTTAATAATTAGGTGTAGAGTCCGTGCGGTATGTTTATTGCTTATATTTCAAGTATTATTGTTAAGAAATTAAAAATAGTAATTTGATTGAAATATTATATGTGTGAAATATATTTAAATAATGGATTCAATGTATACCAATTTAATCCAAATAAATAATATTAATTATTTGCCAATTTTAAATAAGTATAAAAACCAGAATGGATTGACATTAAAAATATTTTTAATTCATCAACCCGTTTTGACCAGCGGTTGGGCTGGTGTCACGCCAAACCACCGGTCCAACTGGATTTAGTGCAAAAATCGGGTTAAACCCCCTCTTCTAAGGTTCCAATTTTTTCCCTGTTTTCATTTCTCCTTTCCTATACAAATTTATCTCCTCCTTCTCCACTTCACGCATTTTCTCTTTCTTTATTTTCTCTTCTCTTCCTTCCTCCTTCACTGTCACTATCACTCTCATTCTCATTGTTCCATGTGAGAATAAGAACCTTTCCACTTTGTCTTCTGGTGACGTTGTTCATTCTTTCGAAGATGCTTGCAGTGTTTGTTTGTAGCCTTTCGCATCTTTAGTTTTTTTCTAACCCTTTCAGTTGTTTGTTTGTGAAATTTATTCTTAAACTATGGTTTATGTGATACTGTGCAGTTTTGTTTGATGGGCGACAGCACAAGACCATAACCTCAATTATTATTAACTTATTCAGATAAATGGTTCAGCAGCATGGTAGATTCTATATCAAAGATAGCATATAATATATCAAATTAAAGTCATGTATGTCTAGTTTTTAATACTTTAATCCGTTCATCAATTGGACTTTTATTGAGTAAATTATGATCAATTTACCATTGATTGTTCAGTGAAAACCGAGAAAAAGAGGAAAGCGAAATATTTGTGTATTTTTGTGATAGAAACATCCTCGGCTTGATTTGTTATTATATTTTGTGAAATAATCAGACCAAAAAGAAAAATATTGTGGAGTTTTTTAATGAATTTTATCTATTAAGTTGTTATACTTAATTTTAAAAACAACATGTATTTGATAATTTAAACATTTTAAAGTTATGTTGTATCTATTTTTGTTAATGGACTATGATATATGATTTTATAATATATAATTGTATTAAGTAAACTCGAAGAGTATTTTGTTAAAAATTTGAAAAAAATCACGACTTTATTATCATGAACATTCGTTGATGACAAATTCTATTCAATAATAGTTTTACTATCATTACTATTGTTAGGGCCAAAAAATGTCCTTGACCCAAATAGGGTAACACTTCTAACAAAGAAGAAAGCCTAGGCCCAGTCCTGATGCGGCCTAAGCCAGAATTCCACAGATGAGGCCTATCCGGTATGAATTGCAGTTGGTCCATACCATCTGGACCTAGGCCTTCTAATCCTAGCACACCTTCTGGGCTTACTGTCAATTCAGAGCCCATGGTTACCTACGGATTACACTCCTACTTAAACTCTGATAAGGAAGTCGACTACTATCCCAATTCCTCTAAGGTCCGTATCCGAGTCATGCTCGAACTCCCTTTCACGCTAGGATAAAAGGGCCAAAGGTTACACCCTTTAGGGAAACGATTACTACGAGAACTCCCAATCCCACCAGGATTGGGAAACCATACAGTCACTATTTAAATAGAGGCCAGCCCTCTCACAAAAGAGACATTACATTACACCTTCAGACCCTGGAGTTCACGCTTGAGAACTTCGCATTACAGCAGTAGTCACAGTCCCTGACTAGGCTTCTGGTAACCTTTCTTCTCCTTAGCCCTCACTAAATTAGCCTCATTCAGCCTTGCTGACTTAAGCATCAGAGTGCCTACGGCAAACATCACTCCGGTGTTTTCCGTCTGCTTCACGCTTGTTTTCTCACGTGTGCAGGTGCAACAGATCGCTAGTGGCCTCAACCTCACGGAATCAATCCCTCTTTCTGCAACAACAGATTTTTGCATCTACAGTTTGGCGTCCACCATGGGGCCTCTAGTAATCATTCGTCTCAACAAACCCTACTACGTGAAGAAACTCTCTATGGCTGACAATTCCGATAACACTAACCCCAGCCTCTAGGCCAAACTGGAGGCTCTGACCGCCCTCATGCAACAACACTCAAACAAGATGGCTGCACTGGAAGCTAAGAACACTACCATCCAGACTGAAAACGCCTCCATTAGGCAGAGAACCAATCTCTAAAAGAGAAGGTAAGATAATTTTATGATCTTGAGCTTTTGCCTTGTCTGGTACAACCTAATCAGTTTCATGCCTCAGTATTGTCTATGCAACCTCTCCAGACTCCAGAGCACTGACCCACAATCTTGGATACGAGGTCACGCCAGCTATGTTCGTCATTAGTTGATGATTCAGCCCTAACTGATAGGGAACAGGGACAACTGATAGAGTCACTCTCGGTCGATCTACTTTAGGAACGAGATCAAAGAGTCCATGCGATGGAAAGCCCACCACAAGAAGAACCACCCATCAAAGCCATCCTATCCCCCCTTCAGTCAGTCATCCCAATCCAAACACCACTTGGCTCGATTCATCCCCGCAGGACGAGCGGCCTCCCACTCCTCTAAACTACCCCGCTCGAGCCCATTCATCGCAATGGGCTGAACGAATCCCAAATAACACCTCTTACAATCCGGGGCGAAACACCCGATCGGTCACGAGAGGAGTCATCCAACCAGGGGGGATGAATGGGGATCAAAGCTACATAGTGGATCCGTCAGACTACACTATGCGGATTGACCCACCAGAGCGCATCAGGCGTGGATCTTGCGGCCAACCTAGTTAACCAGGACGACCTAGTGGTATCCGTGTCTCCTATGGAACAAATATTGGCCAAGAGACTAGCCGATATAGAGGCAGTGATGAGGCGCATACCTAGAATGCCAATCCCAACAAAAAAGAGCCAACCTCACTGTTTTGCCGATTCACCCTTCGTAGACGCAATCGTGCTAGCTAAGATACCACACAAGTTCACCATCCCTAGCATGAAGCCCTATGACGGAACAACCGACCCAGATGACCACATAGTCTTCTACAAACATCAGATGTTCACCGTATCGATACCTCAAGCACTGAGGGAAGCATGCATGTGTAAAAGCTTTGGTTCAAGCCTCTTCGGCCTAGCTCTTCAGTGGTAAACCAACCTCCCAAACTGTTTAATCAGATCTTTCGCCCAACTCACTGACACCTTCGTTGAACAATTCGCCAAGAGTAAGAAGCTCGAGAAATTATCGATTGATCTATACAGAGTCTATCAAAAGAGAGGGGAACCGCTGAGAGAATACGTCAGCAGGTTCAACAAAGAAAAAATCTCCATCCCCTCTTGTAACCCAGAGACAGTAGTAGACGCCTTCAAAAAGGGTATCCTTCCAAACGTAGAGCTATACAAAGACCTAATGAAGCTCGGTTACACCATGATGGAAGACGTCTTAGCCAGAGTTGTAATTCAAATAAGGTGAGAGGAAGATGAAATGAACCGGATGAGATATGCTAGGTACGACGATCGTCCCCAAAGGCGGAACGATAGAAAGTCAGAGTCCAGATCGTTTGAGCCCCGTTACCAACCCTTTCCACGTAACCTGAACAAGGCAAAGAGACTATATGACTGCCCGCCAATCAGAGCTGACAACAGACCATCCGGGCCGAGCCGAGCCATTACAAAGTCCCAGAGTACAACCTCAATGTCGAACCAGCCTAGGTTGTGGCAATCATGAAAGGAATGGGACCTACTGTTAAGTGGCCGAATAAGCTCAATCCCAAAGCAAGGAGGGACACAACCAAGTGGTGCGAATTCCACGGCGACCACAGCCATAACACCGTAGACTGCATCGCCCTGCGGCTGGAAGTCGTAGCGTTACTAAAGAGGGGACATCTTCGAGATCTATTAACAGACAAAGGGAAGACTACTATCAGCCAAAAAACCTTAAAGGAAGCATCTCCCCCTCCACAAGAGCCTACACCAAAGGGTTTTTGCTCCATTATCTCTGAAGGGTCGGAGATCAATGAAGTAAGCTACTCCTCAGCCAAACGCTATACCCGAGCCAACCATCACTTAGAAATCCAATCCGTCCATCCGCCCTCTTGGCTGCATACTAACCAGGTAATCTAGTTCGAAGATGATGAGCCAATCACCCTAGTTGCCTCTCATCACGACGCTCTAGTCATCTCCCTCCAGATCGCAAACATCATAGTCAAGAGAGTATTCATAAACAGGGGATCCTTAGCAAACATTCTCTTCCTCGCAATAGTGAAGGCCATGGGACTGGACAAAACAAACATCAACAGACGACCAACAATACTGGTGGGGTTCAGTTCCAAGCAGAAGTACACCATGGGAGAAATCGCACTGCTTGTCTACACCAGCGGAATCAACAAGCAAACCATCTTTCTAGTGCTCGATTGTCCTTCGCCATACAAAGTCATCTTGGGTCGACCCTGGATCTAGACATACGAGCTGTTCCATCCATCTTCCACCAAACCATCAGGTTTCCAATGAAATGGGGAGTAAGAGAAATCAAGGGCGACCCCAAGGCATCCAGAGATTGCTACAAGAACGCCTTCAAAAGCAAAAGTAATGCTTCATAGCAACTACATACTCATCCAACCCTACCGACCGAGCTAGATCAATCATGTATGAAGGAGTTGGATGAAGTGTAGATACACCCAGACGACCCCGAAAGGAAGACCCAGATAGGCTCCCACCTCAAGCCTGAAATAAGAGAGAGACTTATAGAATTCTTTAGATAAAACCAGGACTATTTCGTCTGGTCTCACACTAACATGACAGGAGTCAGCCCAGAAGTGATCGTCCACCACCTTAAAGTAGATCCAGATCACCCCCTAGTGAAGCAAAGGCGTAGGAAATTTGCTCTAGAACGTAACCAGATCATCAATAAGGAGGTCGACAAACTACTAAATAATGGCCTGATTAGAGAAATCCACTATCCCGATTGGCTGGCAAACGTGGTAGTGGTGAAGAAAAAGAATGGGAAATGAAGGATCTGCATAGACTTCACGGACTTGAACAAAGCATGCCCTAAAGATTCCTTTCTGCCCCCGCTCATCGACATGATGGTCGATGCGACAGCAGGCCGCGAACTCCTAAGCTTCATGGATGCCTTCTCGGGGTATAACCAGCTTTTGATACACCAGAACGACCAGAAGAAAATAGCCTTCATTACGGAGAGGGGAACCTATTGCTATAAAGTGATGCCGTTTGGCCTCAAGAATGCTAGAGCTACTTATCAACAGTTAGTCAACAACATATTCGCTGAACACCTCGGGGACACCATGGAAGTGTACATCGACGACATGCTTGTCAAGTCCCTCATGGCTGAGCAGCACCTCGACCACCTCAGTTAAGCATTCACCGTCCTAAGGAAGTATAACATGAAGATAAATTCGGCCAAATGCTCGTTCAGGGTTTCATCAGGGAAATTCCTAAGATACATGGTGAGTCAATGTGGGATAGAAGCGAACCCCGATCAAATCCGAGCAATCCTCAACATACCGTCACCAACTTGCATTAAAGACGTCTAGCGCCTGGTAGGACAAGTGGCCGCCTTGAGCCGCTTCATCTCCAGATCCGCCGACAAGTGCCACCATTTCTTCCACATGCTCAATAAGTCCAAGAAATTTGAATGGACCAACTCCTATGAAGAGGCCTTGCAGCAGCTGAAGGGATACCTTACCCCCCCCCCCCCCCCCCCCCCCCCCCCCCCCCCCCCCCCCCCCCCCCAACCCACTCTTCTCTAAGCCCAAGGATGGGGAAAAGCTTTACACCTATCTAGCAGTTTCAGAGACAGCAATTTCGGCAGTGTTACTTCGGGAGGATAACACGAAACAACTACCAGTCTACTATGTAAGCAAATCACTCCTTGACACGGAGACACAATATAATCAGTTGGAGAAACTTGCCCTCGTCCTCGTCCATGCATCCAGGAAGCTCAAGTCATACTTTCAATGCCATTCCATAGTCGTATTCACCTCCTTCCCACTAAAAAAAATATTGCACAAGCTAGAGTTATCAAGCCGACTCACATAATGGACAATAGAGCTCAGCGAGTTTGATATATCTTTCCAACCACACACCACCGTCCAAGTAGAAAGAGAGTTACTGTGCATGAATAGCGGATCGCCTTCAAAGTGGACTCTCTCGGTGGATGGCTCAAGCAACGTGAATGGGAGCAGGATTGGCATCGTACTTACTACTCCAAAAGGAGACGTCATCCAACAGGCCATACGATGTGGTTTCAAATGCACTAACAACGAAGCTGAATACGAGGCTCTCATCGTTGGACTCTCCTTAGCCAAAGAAATCGGAGTAAGGAAGCTAGAAGTAAAGTCCGACTCCCAGCTCGTGGTCAACTAGCTACAAGGCACTTACCAAGCCCACGGCTCAAAGATGACAACTTACTTGAACTTGGCCAAAGAATTGCAGAACACCTTCGAAGAGTTCTCCATTGCTTCAGTCTCAAGAACGGAGAACACCCATGCTGACGCCCTTGCTAACCTCGGCTCAGCCCTTCCATGTTCCTCTCAGTCGTCCATCCCTCTATGACTCCTCTAATGGTTGGTTGACGGGAAGGAAGGACCAACGAACGAGTCGCCTGAAGGAGTGATGGACATCGAGCTGTCTAATACTTGGATGACTCCAATAGTAAAATACTTGGAACACAATGAGCTCCCAGCCGATAAGAACGAAGCACGCTGCCTGAGAGCGAGGCCACCAGGTTCACTATATACGAAGGCCAGCTCCTTAGGAAAGCATTCTCTGGTCCCTATCTTAAAGGCATAAGCCCAGAAGAAGTCAAACAAGTTCTCGCCAAACTCTATGAAGGCGAATGTGGAAACCATGCCGGAGGACGCAACCTTGCCCATTGAGTGATCACGGTTGGCTACTATTAGCCAACCATGCAAACTAACTTAGCGGCTTATGTGAAGAAGTGTGACAGTTATGAGAGGTTCGCCCACGTCTCGCACCTTCCACCCGAATGACTCAACTCTATTCTCACACCTTGGCCGTTCATGAAGTGGGGAATGGATATAGTCAAAAAGCTCCCGACCGCGCCTGGGCAGTGAGTCTACATGTTGGCTGTGACCAACTACTTTACTAGGTGGATTGAAGCCGAAGCACTCGCACAAGTCAAAGACAGAGAGATAAAAGCTTTCATCTAAAAGCATGTCATTTACAACTTTGGGATACCGAAGGAAATCATCACTGACAATGGATCTCAATTCATCAGTTTAGGCTTCAGAGATTTCTGCGACATATGGGGAATCAAGCTCAGCTTCTCTACCCCTCGCATCCCCCAATCCAACGGCCAGGCTAAATCATCAAACAAAATTATCATGCAGACTCTAAAGAAACATCTATAGAAAGCCAATGGTGCATGGGCAGATAAACTACCCAAAGTCCTTTGGTCTTACCGAATGATAGCCCGCTCATCTATAGGTGAAACCCCTTTCTCCCTCACATACGGATCTTAAGTAGTCATCCCAGCCGAAGTATCGGTCCCCTCCACCAAACTTCAATGGGCAGATGAAGAAACCAATAGCCAGAACCTGGACACCATTGACAAGTTGTGCGAGCGAGTGGCCATTCACAACGCAGTCTATCAACAGTAGGCTGCTCGACACTACAACCGCAACATTTGAATAAAACCAGCGATTGGGTCCTCTGCAAGGTCTTCCAAAACACTAAGGAGGTCAACTTTGGCAAGTTCGACCCCACTTAAGAAGGTCCATACAAGATCGCTAAGGAAGTAGGGAAGGACGTCTACCGACTCCAAACTCCCAAAGGCAAAGAAATCAGCAATAGCTGGAACACAGTCCACCTCAAACTTTATATCTTTTAAGTTTAACTCCTCCATCAACATGTCTGTTTTTCTTTTTCTATTTAAAAAATGATGAGTAGGCCTATCCATCTCCTTTACCGTCAATCGACCTTAGGGCCCAAATAAAATAAAGTATTATTCAGCAATAGAACTGTCTACACCTTCGATAAGCCTAGACCGATTCATAAGTATAACACATTCGATCAGCCTCGATCGATTCATAAGTATTACACCTTCGATCGGCCTAGATCGATTCGTGAGTATAACACATTCGATCAACCCAAACCGATTTGTAAGTATCACACCTCCGATCAACTTTGACCGATTGATAAGTATAACACCTTCGATTGGTCCAGACCGATTTGTAAGTATAACACCTTCGATCGGCCCAGATGGATTCGTAAGTATCACACCTCTGATCAGCTTTGACCGATTGATAAGTATAACACCTTCGATCGGCCTTCATCGATTCATAGGTATAACACCTTCGATCAACCTTAACCGATTCATAAGTATAACACCTTCGATCGGCCTTGACCGATTCATAAGTATAACACCTTCGATCGATCTTGACCGATTCATGAGTTCACACCCTCGATCGGTTCAGACCGATCCATAAAGTTACACCTTCGATCAAGCCTAGACCAATCCATAAACTTACATTGTCAATCGGCCCAGACCAATCCATAAGGTTACACCCCAACCCACCAGAGAAACCACACGACTCAGCCACTTGGCCGCATCAATATTGCAACAAAAGCATGTGATTTAACCTTTAGTGCATCTACAAACAAACAAGTAATCAACTCATTCGCCCATAAGGAAAACATCAAAACATAAACACAAGTATGATAAAAAAGAAGCCTCAAGCGGCTAAGTTCCAAATACAAAATAAGGCACACACGCTAATGAAGGGCATCGTAGGCCCCAAAGATACATGAGCAAGAACAAAAGAAAAGAAAAGAAAAGCTAAGTGTCGTCGGTGCGAGTCATCTCACCCATATCTCTGACTCGATCACCCTATCACTAGCCCCAACACTCGCCCCTACTGCCTGGTCGCTAACATCTTCAGTAATCGAGGGCCTTGGTTGGATAGCAAAGTCAAGCACCTGCTCATCAATCTGTTCCTCCGTATGCCCGGCGACACCCTCCTCCTCCATCATCTCCCGCAAGAGTTGGATGTCTTCATCAGGGTTCCAGTGAGAGGTGTTCCCGGCCTTGTACTCAAGCATGAGCTCTCCCCTGGCCCTAATGATAGCATCATTAGTAATGCTCAGGTACTGCTCCCTAAGGGACTTGACCTTCGTAGTCTTCTCAGCCAGCTCTCTCCTCAATCGTTCTAGCTCACTCTCGACCTCCTTCAGACGTTGATGGCTCTCTTGTTTGACCTTCTGGGCCGTCACTTCTCTCTGACGCAAACTAGCATTTGATTTGGACACATCCTGTATCCTCTTCTCCTGTACCACGGTGGACTTTCTCAGGTGTAGGTTGCTCGTGAATACCTGCAATGACAAAACAACTTATTAGTGTATGACCACGATAAACACAGTAAAGTAAAAACTCTGGCTCATACGTAGAAAGCATGGGATACCCCCCAGTCAGTGGCCACAACCGCACCCATCTGGTTCAAACACGTCTCGTTTGTTGAGAACAGGAATGAGTCAGCCAACTGGCTCATGGAAGCTGCGTCCGAATAGGTCGACATAGAAGCCGGAATGTTAAAGGTAATCATCTCAATCTCCTCATCCAAGACTGCGGTCTTGGATGACCCAGCTCCAGCCACGAGCTGACGACTTGGTGGAGTCACCACCACATCTTCTGCTCTCCTTTCCTCTCTAGCCGAGGATTCCCTCTTCCGCTTCTCCCAATGCCTAGCATGTAACTCCCCACTTGAGGTACATAGTTAATGCTTCTTCTTTTACTCTTTTTGAGTTGATTCATTAGTATTATTGTTTGGTTGGCCTTAGAGTGATACGTTGAACACTTGCCTTGAAATTGGTTGAAAATAGAAGAAGTTTAGTGTTTTAGGCTTCGCCGGGGCGAAGAACAATCCTCGTCGCGGCGAAGCGGTGTTGAAGCCTCAGGGAAGCTGCTGGACAGTTTCGCCGCGGCGATAGAAGCTTCCTCACTGCGGCGACGTGCCAACCAAAATTTTTGTTAAGTTTTAGATATTTTCTTCCCTAAGGGCTTTTTGACCATTCTACCCCTAATTAGTAGGAAAAGTGGGGAGTAATATGTAAGGAATTTTCATGGAGAATATGTTGATATGGGGGTGTTGTAATGAATCAAAGGATATAGATGGAATTCCTAAGGAAGAGTAAGGGCAAAATGGGAATGCTTGTGCATAAATTTCATTAAAAGGAATTAAGTCATTGCAAACCCTTTATTCCTCTTCTCCATTGCCACTCTCCTCTCTTACTTCCTTTCAATTTCTCTTTCTTTTGTTCAAGGAGTTTTAAAAGGCTTTTGGAGTTATTTGGGGTAGAAAATCAATCTAAGGCATCCTAAGAGTAGAGAAAAAGTCAAGTAAACCAAGAGAAAGGAAGAGCTAGTGAGATCTCTCCATAACAAGGTAAGTAAATCCCAACCCAAGTTGAGATTTGAGAATTTTCTTGATTAGGGTTTTTGATAGCAATTATGTATGTATGTTATATACATGTTATATGCCATGTTATTGAGTCTTAAATGGAGATTATTAGTGCTTTGTGATGGTTCATACATTTCAAGTATAAGAAGTGAGATGTGGGTTGGAAAGGTAGTTTGAGATGGAATTGAAGGATATTGAGAAATCCTTTTTGGAAGTGTTTTTCTTTGGCAGGAATTATGGCGATGTGAGGGAGTTTCTCCCCATTTTGGATGGTTAGAGAAAGACATAGACTTATTGTTATAGTAGAGTTTTATTATGCACTTGAGTTGTTTGATGAAATGCCTAATAGAGGTTTGAGTACGAGTAGTGAACCTTAATTCTTGCAACATTGCATGTTGGCATTTTATAAGAGCATTAGTGGAGATGAACCATCCATAGGCATTAATTGTGCATTAAGAAGTGACCTAAGAAAGAGTAGGAAACTTTGTATATGCACTTGCTCTATGAGTAGAGAACTTTGTGGATGCAACTACTCTAAGGGTAGAGAGAATAAGAAGTGCTAGAGTAGAGTGAATGAGAAGAGTATTAGAAATGGGTCGATGCTTTGTGATCATCACCCGACAGTTATGAGAATCGGGTTGATGCTTCGTGATCATCACCCGAATAGTTATCAGAAATGGGTTGATGATTTGTGATCATCACCCGATAGTTATTAGAAATGGGTGGATGCTTTGTGATCATCACCCGGTTAGTTATTAGAAAGGGGTTGATGCTTTGTGATCATCACCCGATATTTATTAGAAATGGGTTGATGCTTTGTGATCATCACCCGACAGTGGTTAGGAACGGGTTAATGCTTTGTGATCGTCACCCGAAAGTCATGAGGAACGGGTAGGTGCTTTGTAGTCTCCACCCGATAGTTACGAAAACCGGGTAGGTGCTTCGTGATCCCCACTCGGTAGTCACTAAGAACGGGTTGGTGCTGTGTGAGCTCCACCTGACAGTCATGAAGAATGAGATGGTGCTGTGTGAATGCCACCCGGCCGTACCTCCGGTAAGATGAGGCCATGATGTTTAGTAGAAAACAACAGAAAGTGTGAGGAAAGAATTAAGAGAATTACATACGGGGATAAACAGATAGAGGGTTTACTTACTGAGCATTATTTTGTGCTCACCCCATTATTTTCCTTTGTGGATGCAGGATCTAGGTGATGATGTAGTCGGAGGGGCGTCGGCAAGTGAGGAGCAATAGCTACAATGTTTCCCCTATTTTGTCTTTTTAAATGGCTTTTTGTAAATGATGCTCTTTGTGTATAAAAAACTTATTACGTATAATAAAAAGGAAAGTTTTGGGCCCATTTTCTATTGTTATCATGCATGCATTGTACTAGTTTATAGCAGTTGTTACATAGCAATAAAGTCGCTCGCACTTGGGACGATCAGGTTCTTCATTAACTTTTCTGCAATCTCAAACTCTCCAACAGTTAGTGGGTTTAGTCTTGACTTACTATACAAGGTATGATTGCAGTAGCGAGTTAGCAGCACATTCCAAGTCTACTTCAGAGAAGGGAAGGGAATACCTCGCTGAATCGCTCTCACTCCGGCCCAAAGATCACTCGTCTTGAGGTTAGCTTCCTCCAACACCACCCGCCAATCCCTCTACGCTTTGGGAATGGCTAGACCCTTCTAGGTCTGTACGTCCAAGTTGTCCCCACTCTGCCCAGCTCGATTGAATTCAAGCTCTGCAAAGAAGAAACACAATAAGATTTAGTAATCAAAATACAAGATAAAGACAAAGTTTCTCACCAGTGGCTCGCCAAGTGCACGAAATCTTGTCCTGACCTCTCTCCCCGAAAACCACCTCACCCATCACAAAAAAGTACCGACCCTTCCAATTCTTGTCACTTGATCGAAGGCCGGTACTAGGTGAGATCGATCATGCCTAACGTTGATCAGATATCAACCTTTTTCCTTATCATTTTCTTTCAGGAAATACGAATACAGTAGCTCGTGAAGCCCAAAAATCACCTAGTTCTGCACACAAAAGTCCTCCAATGGCATCAGCAACCTCCAACCGTTCGGCATAATCTAGGACGGGACAATCATGAAATGGTTCAATACCTCCCAGACAAGGCGAGGAATGGGAAACCTCAGCCCATCGTGAAACCATTTCTCGTAGACACTCGCCCAACCTTTTGCCTCCCAGTTGACTCGCTCGTACGATCGCATGCCCTAATCTCGACCGAATCTGGAATAGGATACATCGTCCAAATCTGCCACACATCACTGTCCTTAAGTAAGGGCGGATAATCCTGGCTTAGAATTCCACTGCTAAGCCGACTCGGCTCATCCTTCGAGCCACTATCGGTGGAAGGAGAACTGTCAGAATCGCTAACTCTATCGAAGTCTTCCTCGCTCCCCCCCCCCCCCCCCCCCCCCCCCCCCCCCCCCCCCCCCCCCCCCCCCCCCCCCCCCCCCCCCCCCCCCGCCTGTGCGATTCATCACTCAAAGTGGCGCTGCTCGGCCCAATGGCAGCCACATTCACCCTGGTCAGTAAACTGAACGGGATGCCCCCACCTTCAGGCATCATCACTATGGTCGACGCATTCTCGTAGTCATCCCCAACTCTTGTCACAGCTCCATCCGAGCTGCCCGACCCTGACCTAGACATTGGATAACTTACCCACTTGCCACAAGAGATCGACCTACTCTTCAAAAACTACCACCAACTGATCATCGTTCATCCCGACCGACTGACCTACTCTCTTTGAAACCTAGTACATATTGATCACCGCTCGATCTAAATGATCGACCGACCAACCTCTTCAAAACTATCACCAACTGATCACCATTCGCCCCGACTGACTAACCTACTCTCTTTGAAACCTAGTACTAACTGATCACAGCTCGCTCTAAACGACCGACTGACCTACTCTTCAAAAACCATCACCAACTGATCAACGTTCGCCCCAACCAACCGACCTCTCTTTGAAACCTAGTACTAACTGATCAACGTTCGCCCCGACCAACCGACCTCTCTTTGAAACCTAGTACTAACTAATCATCGCTCGCTCTAAACGACCAACCGACCGACCTGCTTTCTTAAAAAACCGCTACCTGGTCAACGCTCGCCCTAGACCACAGTGAACCGATAACACCTTTTTTCCGTTTAACCAGAATCTCAAGCTTCGTTCAACCAGAATTTTAAGTCTCTTTAGAATTAAACTCTTCTACAAACTTTTCAAAATCTTTCAAAAAGAAAATGATCCAATCCAACTCCAAATTTACCAGAACTCAACGCGAAAAAAAAAACAAAAAAAACAAAAAAACAAAAACAAAAACAAAAACAAAACAAAACAAAACAAAGCAACAAACAAACGATACAAAAATACAATGTTTACCATGAATGAAGCCAGATTCTGCAAAAGAGAACCACTGTTACTAAAGAAAACTTGAAACGAATGAAGGAAACAAAAGAGAAAAGGAGAAAAACTAAAGAAAACTGGAGAAAAACACGAAATGAAGATAAACAGTCTGTTACCTCAGTTTTATGGAAGAAGCCTAACAGAAGGAGACACGTGGCGGCCCCCCATTGGTTATGGGACAGAGTGACTCTTCGCTTTCCCGTCCAAAATGAAGACCAAATCACCACCGTACACATGGAGGAGATCCGTGCCACCTAGGAAATTGCAATCTGGTACAAGAGCCACACTGAATCATCCGACCTATCCGATCGGGCTAGCATATACAAGCATACCAATCACCCGTGACAAAGGCAACACTCCTCAATACTTCACCTGCTCAGGAGATTCTCCAAGCCAGACGGCCAACCTAGAATTGTCAACCCTTCCTTTTGCCTCGAAACAGGCACTAGCTTGGGTCGGTTATCCGGTCATCTCTGATGGACGAGCTAGTCGTGAAGGGTAAGTAAATATGCGCACATCCCTTGGCTCGATTTCAACCAATCCACCCAAGGCTCCATATCTAAGTTGGCCTAATGGAACCTGTTCGGCCGGAAAGCACCTGGTGAGGACACCTTTGTGAGACAGCTCGCTTGCCCTCCATTCGGTCTGACACAATGGGTGAATGCACCTTCAATAGATAATTCATTCATTCACCCACTCGGTATGGCACACCGAGTGAATGCACTTTTAGCAGATATCTCATTCATTCACCCATTCAGTCTGAGACACCGAGTGAATGCACCTCAAGCAGATAATTCATTCATTCATCCACTCGGTCTGACACACCGATTGAAGCCACCTGCAATAGATAACACATTCATTTCTGTACCCGGTCGGACACACCAAGCAAATATGTGTACTTGAGACTGTTCGCCTATACACCAGTCTGCTCGGCTCCACACACCGATTGACGACACCCCCTTAGGTTGAATACACACCCCGACTTGGTTAAAGGCATTGAGTGTGTTCTTGACCACATGTCGCCTCCATCCGATCGGTTAGTTGTACCGAAGAGCTCACCGACTGCGAACACGATCATGCGATTAATCGGTCGACCATGAAGGCCGACCGAAGATGCCTCAGGCGATGCCTACTCTCTAAGTTAAGCATTCCTTAACTCAGAAAGTTGGAGGCAAACTATTAGGGCCAAAAAAATGTCATTGGCCCAAATAGGGAAACACTTCCGACAAAGAGGAAAGCCTAGGCCCAGTCCTGATGCGGCCCAAGCCAGAATTCCACAAATGAGGCCTATCCGGTATGAATTGCAGTCCATCCATACCATCCGGACCCGAGCCTCCTGATCTCAGCACATCTTTTGGGCTTACTGTCAATTCGGAGCCCACGGTCACCTACGGATTACACTCCTACTTGAACTTTGATAAGAAAGTCGACTACTATCCCAATTCCTCCAAGGTCCGTATCCGAGTCATGCTCGAACTGCCTTTCACGCCAGGATAAAGGGGCCAAAGGTTACACCCTTTGGGGAAACGATTACTACGAGAACTCTCAATCCCACCAGGATTGGGAAACCATACAGTCACTATTTAAACAAAGGCCAGCCTTCTCACAATGGAGACATTACATTACACCTTCAAACCTTGGAGTTCACGTTTGAGAACTTCGCATTACAACCGTAGTCACAGTCCCCGACTAGACTTCTGGTAACCTTTCTTCTCCCTAGCCCTCACTAAATTAGTCTCCCTCAGCCTTGCTAACTTGAGCGTCGGAGTGCCTACGGCAAACACCACCCCGGTGTTTTCTGTTTGCTTCACGCTTGTTTTCTCACGTGTGCAAGTGCAGCAAATCGTTAGTGGCCTCAATCTCACAGGATCAGTTCCTCTTTCCGCAACAGTAGATTTTTGCATCTACAACTATTATTTTATGTTTAAAAAAATAATAAAATTTAAAACTAATTCAATTATATTTAAAATTTTGGTTGATAAAAAAATATTATTTATTTTATAAAATTATAATTTTTAACTCATATCTACTGTAAATGCAATTTGTTTTTAATTAGTAATAACTTCTTCAGTAGGTAGCAAGTTTTTGTTTACTTTTATCTTAAGCTTAACATCAGCCATTTATTTTTTAAAGCGAATCCAATGGCTGAAAATTCTCAATGTACCTTGCGAACAACGTAAAATGTAGTATGACCCTTTTAACCTCTGCTGGAAAATTCCAAGTTCAAAGTCACATGTGATTCATCATATAAAGGTCTCAGTCATCCGTGAGATATCAAACAGGAATCATCATATAAAGGTTAATGTTTGAACCTATAATTATTTTTTATTGTTTCAAGTTGTTTCTACATAAACAAAATCCTGGCTCAACAATTCATGATCTATGGCCAACCAAAGACATAATCAAGAACATAAATCAGTGCCAAGGAGAAGGGATAAAGGATGTAAGCAACTAAGGATGTCCAGAGGGGGAAGGTGGTACGGAAACTGGCAAAACCACCCATCACAACGCAAACAATCAGAATAACCAGAACTTCCGATGAGAACTCCCATCTTAATCCTCTGATGTAGACGACAGCCAAGAAAACTGATAGCTGAATGACATTATTCACCGATACGGTCCTGTATAACTGAAGCAGAGAAACATCAGAATTGAGTATTAATATAACTGCCTTATACAACAGTGCAACACTGTTAATTAAATTAGACCTGTCAACTCAAATCACCTAAGCACTAGCATTTTCTTAAAAGAAAATTGCATATGGAAATTAATAGACAAATGTTATAATTAAACAAACCTCGTTAAATGTTAATGAAGTGCTTTCTGCACTTTTACGGCTGGCATAAATGAGTATTGGTATCACATCACTTAACTTAGTGGCCAAAGGCAGTGCAACAAATGAGATGAAGAATGAAGGAATAGTTGTTTCATTTGAAAAGTTTATAACAGTATCTTTAAGAGGATTAGCGAATGCAGTAGAAATAATGGTTCCAATCACCAGCATTGAATATGCTTTGAAGGAGGTCCACTTGGGGTTTTCAACAACCAAGTCACTTTGATCGTCAGCTCCCAACAAATCATGCTCCCTCTTTGTTTGCTGCTCATTATTTTCAAGATGTCACACATCATAGCATAAGCAAATCTAGATAAAGATGCGAGTCATCATTGCGCAACTTACCATGAAAGTCACCTAGAAGTTTTTCTGTCTGAGAACCAGGATCACTCTTTTCCTCGATTTACTCATGAGACCATTTTGATATACTTGATAGAATTCTTCAAAATTAATTTGTTACTAGAGAATAATCAAAATCTTCCAGTAATTTGTCTGCAGCCATCCTTATCCAAGTTTGTCTCATCAAACTTAATTCCTATGATCAGTGCTTTTAATTCACCGTGTGAAAGTTCTCATCTATTTCATCAATCCGGTCAAACAATCTCATAAGAAGTCAGTGCTAATAAGAATATCTTAGGGTGGGGAATTTATTAATTGAAAAACCATGATCTTATTCTAATTGAGGGGAGAAGGGGAAGGGTGAGGGGCACAGTTTGAATAAATAATAACCGACTTTTTATAACATTTTGTCAGGTTCTCCTCTATCATTTAGGAGCCTTCCCAAAGCATGCTTTCTCAGATGTTTCAAAAATCCTGACATCAGAAGGTTTTGCTTTGCATAAGCAAGCCGCGCTTCTTAATCCAAGGGTGGAAGAATAAAGGACATGAAAGAAAGGAAGTCAGGCATTACTAAACAGTTAAAAAGAATAAAAATTAAAGAATGGCAGAACCCGTGGTGGCTCATCGGGAGCTAGTTAGGTTCAACTTTTTCTTTTTTTATTCCTTTAAAAAGGGCATATTACAAACAAAAACCCGTATTGAGTCAATAATCTCTCGGAAATAACATTTTTTCTTATTGTCAGACTGCCGTTAAAATTTTCTGTTAAACTAAACCATCTAAGGGCATAAAAGTAAAATTACAGCAAACATTATTAATTAAAATAATAATAAAAAAACTAAAAAACTTACCTCAAAGAAATTACGTTATTAACCCACAGGGTCCCTATGCTGTCCTTAACTTCTCGCCTTACATTTTTTTATTACTGATTAATTCAAAAACAAAATGACATGTTGCCCACCACCTAGCAGTTAGCACAGCGTGGCCGCCCCACCCCATCCAGGCTCCACTGAGTTTCCTTGCCCATCTCAAGACCAACCACCTAGCAACCCCACAAATTAGCCCAAATAATTGGCTTGCCTTGGAAACTCGTTTGTCCTTGATCAAGAGTGAGAGGTCACTATAAATATTATTTCTTATCGCTTTCTTCCTAGCAAATTAATATATGCAGTACATGCAGTACATATGCCAATCACAATATACTAGCTCGAATTTATAAAAATAGCAGATTTATTTATTTGGACTTCTAAGATTCAATCACAGATTTAGTTTAAACTTTTCTAATGGTCTATTATTACCATAACCAAATAAAATATTATATAAACATTTTAGTATTTCAACAAAAGAGTCATCACATATTTAGTAGTGGTTAATTTACATAAAGTAATGGAATACGTGTATAATTACGAACAGTGTATGATTTACCTGATAAATGGAATAAGCAATGAATATCAAGACAGATACAATTAGGGCAATCAAGACTGCCAAGTGTTTTCTGAAGTTGAATTGAGAATCCGCGTTATTTGAACAACAATAATGGGAGACTGATAAACCATAACCCTTGCAGAATCGCAAGTCCAGATTCAGTCTTAACACCAATTTCTGCGATTTAAAAGAACCTTTTGGATTAGAAAAATCATCCATCCATGGAATATATATTCAAATAATTTTAAGAATGTCAAAATTACGTACCGGTTAAAACAAATTTGTGTTGTTACGCTTGCCAATGACAACACAGGATCCCCATAATAGAGTAGTAAGCAAGATACTTGAGCAGCAGTAATCCCATTCCTACTGAGATCTGACTTTGAGCAATTTCCTTTGTTTCAAAAAGTCTGACGCTGTAAAATAAATAAATAATATATATATATATAATGTATTAAAGAAAAAAAAAAAACATAAAGAACTATTATAACCATATAGCACGCTAAACTTCAAAACGGAAAAAATTAAAACAAGATTAATTTTTCATTATTTATAAGAAACAAAAAACAACTAATGTTAGAATCAATTGGCCCATTGCTCTTGTTGTAAAACTTTTTAATTGTTCCAGAAATCAAACAGACCATGACAACCTCAAAATTCTTTCCAAGTTCAAATTGCTATCTTTTTCCTACATATATTACTTATAAACTAATAATGGGAATAAAAATTAAATAAAATAACAATCAAATATTTCCATTTGGATTAGTATCACAGAATCAGCAACAAAACTTTGAACTTGTTAAGTAATGGTATTATGAAATGCAAATGGAATAAAAAACAAGGGAGCCGAATGATGATCGCGATTCGCGATATTTTAAATAAAATGATGATTAATACATTTTGTTATACACGAAAATATTAATGTAATGGATTACTATAGAATATTCAGAAAAAAAAATATTTTTGGCTTTAAATTATCTTATAAATCTTTAAATTAAAATTTCATTATTAAAATTAAAATTATTTTTTAGTTAATAACGTAATTTATGTATAGTAATGCGGAATATTACCAAAAAAAAAAAAGATTAATGTTAATAGAAGCACGTCAAAGATTATTAATGTTTAATGTGCATGTTATGTATTTTCTAATGACAGAAAACGAAATAAGTAGAAAAGATTGAGCTAATGTTCCAATGAATACATATTTATATTATTATTTTTGTTAGTTATAACTGCACTTATAAATTTTTATACAAACTGTTATCGTAAAAGATGATAAGTATTTTAAAACAAACATGTAAAAGTGTCTACTAGTTTATATAAAAAATTTATAAGTATAATATTATTAAAAAATATTTTTGTTTAAGAATAACACTATACTAACAAACATTTTATACAAATTCTCTCAAACTAGTAGAACAATTATTTGCAACATAACTTTTTTTAATTATTTAATTTCTTAATTTAAAATCACCCATATTTTTGTCACCTCGTGAGGAAAGTTTTTAAAAAAGTTCATTACTCAACATGTTTAGACAAAAGCCCGGTCAAAGTCTCCTTCCGAAGGCTGACCACGGCCTTCCCGGCCACATAAAACTTATTAAAACGGAGGATACCGTTTCACAAATTAACTCCCAATCTCAAAATCCAAACACCCTTTTCCAAACTTTCTCGGTAACCAAACAAAAGTTCTTACCAAGAATAAGCATTGCGTGGGAAGCCCGCCAGCTGGAAGATCAATATTTCGAAGAATACCGGGGCCAAGAGCTCCAACATCACTTCCATTTGTCAAATACTTGGCGGCCATGAAAATGAGGGACCACTAAACATGAAAAACAAGTTCCCCAACGCAGTAGTGGAGCAGGGCATGAAACCGTACGTCTGTTTACACGAGGAAGCTCTGCATCAACTACTACGATAAAGGATTAAGAACAATGTGTGGGGGTTGCGGTGAGGTCTGACCCGTCGGAGAGTACACCAAACGGCATAGATTTAGAAAGGGATCGGGAAAGGACGGTGGTGATGGAGAGAAAAGAGATTGAGAGGAAGAAAAGCAAGATGAGAGATGTTTGTTAGCCATTGTATTGAGTGTTTAACTTATTATGACATAAAGGACAAACATTTAACGTCATTTTTTTTTTTTTTTTTTTTCAAGTAAACGCCTATAGGGACAAAATTGTGTGTGTTGAATGGTCTGATGGAATTTGGCGCGGAGTCTCATGGAGGCGTGCTAGGTGCATGTGATAAATTCTGATCGCGGATACGTAGATCACAGGTGACCGTTCAGATACAACGTGCTAAATCTGCAACTAAGATATTGTAATATTATATACCAAACCTTTTGCTTGATGTAAATGCATAATCAAAGGGCTAGATAGCTTACAGTTGGGGGATCGAGAAGAAGAGCAAATCTGAGAAAATAAGAAATAATTGTGTGTAAAAGGAAGGATAGAGAGAGAAGAAGATGAAACCACAGTGAGAGGAAAGAGGAGAACAAAAGGCAAGGCAAGGCGCTGGACTTTGTTTGGATGGGATGGCTTTAGCTTTCTTCTTCTCTATGCGTCGTTGTCATTTAACTTGTAAATATTACGGAGTTTGCCATTCCTTCCTCGCTTTTCGGGTGTGTTGAGATTTGGAACTGGGCTCTGTGGGTTGGATGACCGCCACTCCATCCATCGCGTAAAAAGAGAAGATCCTCGAAGTCAATAGGTATTGATAAGTTTCGAATGTCTCTAAATTGAAGCAGCCAAATTAATAAGTGGAGAAAACACCTCCTCAAGTCAAATTAAGTGAGCCATAAGCTACGTGTGAGGCTATAATCATGAATCACGTGAACTTATTTATTTATTTTATGGATAAGTAGGGCCACGACCTCATCTCTTTCGCATAGAAAAGCACCAAAGGATGATATTTATTTCTACTGAATGATGTTATACATTTATTACATCATACCTATTGCACATAATAACTTATATTTCTGATTATATTTGAAAAAATATGTATTATAATGCCTTTATTTTATTAATACTTATATCTTGTTTATTATTAATTATTCATTAATACAACATTTAAATTGTATTATTCAAAGTTTTACACCAATATAATATATGATTATGTTCTTAAATTAATACTTTTATGTATTATCAATAAATTTATATAAACAAATATGCTATTATTTAGATTTTTTATACACAAATTTTTGAAAACATAATGATTTAAAATAAAGAATAAAGAACCGTCGGATGACGCAATGATGGGAGTGGCAGTTATCCAAGTGACCACATAAGAAACCCTATTAAAAAGGCAGAACGAGTTCCAAATCTCAAGGTTTTGAAACCCAACCCGGGTTGTCACTCGGACAAGGGCTAGGTCCTGGTTTGTCCGGTTGGACCAGTTAAATGAGGATCCTGATGGTCCAAAGCTTGAAATATTGCAAACACACCTCTGAAAAATATAAGGGGTCTCTACAAGTTTGAAAATCTATCAAGTACACCCCTACGATCTGAACCTAAATTGATTTTTCTGACCAAATTTCAGTTGATTCCGACGGCCAAAATTATATCGACACCACCAACTGAAACACCATCCTCCACTCTATAAAACCCCTCTAAATTTGAAACATGATAGCCCCCGTTCACCAACCGTGACCCGCGAACGACACCGCAATTAGGTTGATTTTTTCTGCCAAATTTCTGCATCCAAAATTCAATTTGACACCACCACCAACCTCCACTCTACAAGACCTATCTAACCACGGCACTTGATAGTCCCCCGTTCATCAGTTGTGATTCACGTATTGGGTTGATTTTTTAAGCCAAATTCTAGTGTCCAAAATTCAATCCGACACCACCCCTTGAACCACTAGCCTCGACTCTACAAAAGCCCTCTAACCCCAACACTTGATAGCCCCTCATTTGCCAACGATCGGATTAGGGATTTGGTGAATAGTTAAAAATGGTAAACCAAACCGGAGAGGGCACCTGTCAACGATTGGACCGGTCTAACCAGCCTATCCAATCCAATTTTCTAAACACTCCCAAATCTCAAAAAAACCAAAAAAGTGAAGAGGGATTGGCAAACTCCGTAATATTACAATATTTAAATGACAGCGACGTGTAGAGAAATAAGACAAAGCCAAAGCCAGCAGTTAATAAAGTCATCCCATCCCAACAAGGTCTAGCCTCTACCCTCGCCTTGCCCTTGTATTCTTTTTTCTTTATCTTTCTTCTGGTTTCATATAGGGGTGTGTAGAATTTTCGGGTAGAACAAGAACCGACGAGTACCTAGGGTGTCGATTCCAGTTCCTACCCAAAATTGACCCCACAGGGTTCGTTCCGATTCCTGAAAGCTACTATGCGATTTCGGTTCCAATTGTTCTAGTTCTCAAAGTAGTGGAATCAGAACGGGAACCGTAACAAAAAAAACAAAAAAAAAAATTCAAACAAAAACACAAATCCATTAAACCACCCAATACCAAAGGTATATCCATGTTGCAACTGTAGTCAAAGGACGACCACATTAAACCACCACAACACCAAAATAGAAATAGAAAAAAAATGGAGGATTCATCATCATCAACATCATCCTCATCCTCATCCTAGGAGAAGACTCAAGAAACACCAATTGCATACCATCCTTGTTTTTTTTTCTTAAAACTTTAAATGTCATTCTCAAATCTCAAGTGTTTAGCCCTTCAAATCATAACAAACCACGAAAACTCCTCAAGTAACTTAGACCAAATGGTTCATGAAACAACTCTTCAAATCATACCATCCATGTTTTTTTCTCCCTATTTGCTTTTGGCTACCATGTGAGAGCCTTGTGGCAGCCAAATTTGATTACCACAAGGTCCAAACACAGCGGCCAATTGTGGTCAGTCATCGGTCGACAAGAAATGTAGAGGGAGAGTACAAGAAACAAAAGATGAGGGAGAGAAGAGAATGGAAGAGAAACAAAATAGGCATAAGTTTATACAAAAGAGAAAACAAGGCATAAGTTTAAGGGGATTACCAAGTGATTAAAACTTACGTGGAATTGGTTGCTTGTTCAATTTGGTGCAAGTGAGTTAGGAAAGACTGAATGAAAACATACATAAAAAAAAAACAAGTAAGGAACACACTCATTTTTACATGGTTCGACATCAAGCCTACATCCATGGGACCATGTCCAGAGAAGCAAATTCACTATGAAATACTTATGAGTTCAATTACAAAGCAAGATAACCAAAAGTTGTAAATCACTCCCTGTTTTCTACACAACGATTCTATCTTCTTTGATCGAACTTCAAGCCATCACAACAAGCTTCACATGCACAGCAACATCATTTTAGAGAAGAGCTCCTCTTAAGAATCAACAATGAAGACAACAGTAGCTTACACTCAAGCTCTCATCACAAGGAAACCAACATCCAAAAGATCTCACACAGGGATAAATAATGAGGGTAATTCTAAGCCTACCAAAGCATAGTAAGAAACCTTAATAAAAACATGAACAAACACCCTAAAAAATGTGATCACACTAACAAACACAAAAAAAAATGTGATCACATAGAGACAGCAGAGATCACACTAACAAACAGTCAATGTCAAAAGTTTTTGCAAAAAAAAAAAAAAAAATGAGTCCATCAGCCCATTCAACATCATCATCTCCCCCTCTTTGATCATAAGAAATCAACTTTTGAGACAAAAGGATCTCTTAGAGGGCTTTTTGCTAAATAACACGAAATTATTAATGTATGGAATTACTATAGAATATTCGAAAAAAAAAATATTTTTGGCTTTAATTATCTTATAAAATCTTTAATTAAAATTTCTTATTAAAATTAAAATTATTTTTTTAGTTAAATAACGTAATTTATGTATAGTAATGCGGAATATTACCAAAAAAAAAAAAGATTAATGTTAATAGAAGCACGTCAAAGATTATTAATGTTTAATGTGCATGTTATAATTTTTCCTAATGACAGAAACGAATAAGTAGAAAAGATTGATAATGTCCAATGAAAATACATATTTATATTATTATTTTGTTAAGTTATTACTGCACTTATAAATTTTTTATACAAACTGTTATCGTAAAGATGATTAAGTAATTTTAAAACAAACATGTAAAATTGTCTCACTAGTTTATATAAAATTTTATAAGTATAATATTATTAAAAAATATTTTGTTTAAGATAACCTATACTAACAACATTTTATACAAATTCTCTCAAACTAATGTCCAACCTTATTTGCAACATAACTTTTTTTAATTATTTAATTTCTTTTAATTTAAAATCACCCAATATTTTTGTCACCTCTTAGGAAAGTTTTTTAATAAAGTTCATTACTCAACATGTTTAGACAAAAGCCCGGTCAAAGTCTCCTTCCGAAGGCTGACCACGCCTTCCCGGCACCATAAAACTATTAAAACGGAGGATACCGTTTCACAAATCTAACTCCCAATCTCAAAATCCAAACACCCTTTTCCCAAACTTTCTCGGTAACCAAACAAAAGTTCTTACCAAGATAAAGCATTGCGCTGGGAAGCCCGCCCAGCTCGGAAGATCTATTTCGAAGAATCGGGGCCAAGAAGCTCCAACAGCTCACTTCCATTTCAAATACTTGGCGGCCATGAAAATGAGGTACCCATAAACAATGATCAAAAACAAGTTCCCCAACGCAGTAGTGGAGCAGGGCATGAAACCGTACGTCTGTTTACACAGAGGAACTCTGCATCAACTACTACTGATAAAGGATTAAGACAATGTGCTGGGGGTTGCGGTGAGGTCTGACCCCGTCGGAGAGTACACCAAACGGCATAGATTTAGAAAGGGATCGGGAAAGGCGGTGGGGATAGAGAAAGAGATTGAGAGGAAGAAAAGCAAGATGCAGAGATGTTTGTTAGCCATGTATTGAGTGTTTACTTATTATGACATAAAAGGACAAACATTAACGTCATTTTTTTTTTTTTTTTTTTCTAAAGTAAACGCCTATTAGGGCAAATGTTGTGGTGTTGAATGGTCTGATGGAATTTGGCGCGGAGTCTCATGGATGGCGGTGCTAGTCATGTGATAAATTCTGATCGCGGATACGTAGATCACAGGTGACCGTTCAATACAACGTGCTAAATCTGCAACTAAGATATTGTTAATATTTATATACCAACCTTTTGCTTGATGTAAATGCTTAATCAAAAGGGCTAGATAGACTTACAGTTGGGGGATCGAGAAGAAGAGCAAATCTGAGAAAAATAAGAAATAATTGTGTGTGTAAAAGAGAAGGATAGAAGAAGAGAAGATATGAAACCACAGTGAGAGAGAAAGAGAAATAAAAAAAGGCAGGCAAGGCGGCTGGACTTTGTTTGGATGATGCTTTAGCTTTCTCTTCTTTCTCTATGCGTCGTTGTCATTTAACTATTGTAAATATTACGGAGTTTGCCATTCCTTCCTCGCTTTTCCGGTTGTGTTGAGATTTGGAACTGGGCTCTGTGGTTTGGATGACCGCCACTCCATCCATCGCGTAATAAAGAGGATGATCCTCGAAGTCAATAGGTATTGATAAGTTTATCATTCCTAAATTGAGCAGCCAAATTATAAGTAGAAACACCTCCTCATCAAATTAAGTGAGCCATAAGCTACAGTGTGAGGCTATAATCATGAATCACGTGAACTTATTTATTTATTTTATGGATAAGTAGGGCCACCGACCTCATCTCTTTCGCATGAAAAGCACCAAAGGATGATATTTAATTTCTACATGAAGATGTTATACATTTATTACATCATACCTATTGCATCATAAAACTTCTAATTTCTGATTATATTTGAAAAATATGTATTTATAATGCCTTTTATTTTATTTAATACTTATTATCTTGTTTTATTATATATTCATTAATACAACATTTAAATTGTATTATTCAAAGTTTTACACCAATTATTAATATATGATAATGTTCTTAAATTAATACTTCTTAATGTATTATCAATAATTTATATAAAACACATATGCTATTATTTAATTTTTTTTATACACAAATTTTGAAAACATAATGATTTAAAAATAAAAGATAAAGAACCGTCGGATGACGCAATGATGGGAGTGGCAGTTATCCATGACCACATAAGAAACCCTATTAAAAGGCAGAACGTAGTTCCAAATCTCAAGGTTTTGAAACCCAACCCGGGTTGTCACTCGGACAAGGCTAGGTCCTGGTTTGTCCGTTGGACCAGTTAAATTGGGATCCTGATGGTCCAAAAAGCTTGAAATATTGCAAACACACCTCTGAAAAATATAAGGGGTCTCTACAAGTTTAAATCTATCAAGTACACCCCTACGATCTGAACCTAAATTGATTTTTCTGACCAAATTTCAGTTGATTCCGACGGCCAAAATTATATCAGCCACCACCACTGAAACACCATCCTCACTCTATAAAACCCCTCTAAATTTGAAACATGAAGCCCCCGTTCACCACCGTGACCCGCGAACGACCACCGCAATTAGGTTGATTTTTTCTGCCAAATTTTCTGCATCCAAAATTCAATTTGACCACCACCAACCTCCCTCTACAAGACCCATCTAACCACGGCACTTTATACCCCCGTTCATCAGCTCTCGGAAATAACATTTTTTCTCCTATTGTCAGACTGCCGTTACATATTTTCTGTTAAACTAAACAATCTAAGGGCATAAAAGTAAAATTACAGCAAAACTTATTAATTAAAATAATAATAAAAAAAACTAAAAAACTTAACCTCAAAGAAATTTACGTTATTAACCCACAGGGTCCCTATTGCTGTCCCTTAACTTCTCTGCCTTTACATTTTTTTATTACTGATTAATTCAAAAACAAAATGACATGTTCTGCCCACCACCTAGCAGTTAGCACAGCGTGGCCGCCCCACCCCATCCAGGCCTCCACTGAGTTCTCCTTGCCCCATCTCAAGACCAACCATCCTAGCAACCCCCACAAATTAGCCCAAATAATTGGCTTGTCCTTGGGAAACTCGTTTGTCCTTGATCAAGAGTGAGAGGTCACTATAAATATTATTTACTTTATCGCTTTCTTCCTAGCAAATTAATATTATGACAGTTACATGCAGTTACATATGCACAATCACAATATACTAGCTCGAATTTATATAAATCATAGCAGATTTATTTATTTGGACTTCTAAGATTCAAATCACAGATTTAGTTTAAACTTTTCTAATGGTCTATTATTACCATAACCAAATAAAATATTATATAAACATTTTTAGTATTTCAACAAAAGAGTCATCACATATTTAGTAGTGGTTAATTTACATAAAGTAATGGAATACGTGTATAATTACTGAACAGTGTATGATTTACCTGATAAATGGAATAATCAATGAATATCAAGACAGATACAATTAGTGCAATCAAGACTGCCAAGTGTTTTCCTGAAGTTGAATTGAGAATCCGCGTTATTTGAACAACAATAAATGGGATGACTGATATAACCATAACCCTTGCAGAATCGCAAGTCCAGATATCAGTCTTAACACCAATTTCTGCGATTTAAAAGAACCTTTTGGATTAGAAAAATCATCCATCCATGGAATATATATTCAAATAATTTTAAGAATGTCAAAATTACGTACCGGTTAAACTAAATCTTGTGTTGTTACGCTTGCCAATGACAACACAGGATCCCCATACTAGAGTAGTAAGCAAGATACTTGAGCCAGCAAGTAATCCCATTCCTACTGAGATCTGATTTTGAGCAATTTCCTTTGTTTCAAAAAGTCCTGACGCTGTAAAATAAATAAATATATATATATATATATATAATGTATTAAAGAAAAAAAAAAACATAAAGAACTATTATAACCATATAGCACGCTAAACTTCAAAACGGAAAAAATTAAAACAAAGATTAATTTTTCATTATTTATAAAGAAACAAAAAACAACTAATGTTAGAATCAATTGTGCCCATTGCTCTTTGTTGTAAAACTTTTTAATTGTCTCAGAAATCAAACAGACCATGACAACCTCAAAATTCTTTCCAAGTTCAAATTGCTATCTTTTTCCTACTATATATTACTTATAAACTAAATAATGGGAATAAAAATTAAATAAATAATAACAATCAAATATTTCCATTTGTGTTAGTATCACAGAATCAGCAACAAAACTTTGAACTTTGTTAATGTAATGGAATTATGAAATGCAAATGGAATAAAAAACAAGGGAGCCGAATGATGATCGCGATTCGCGATATTTTAAATAAAATGATGATTAATACAGTTGTATAACCGAAATTATTAATGTAATGGAATTACTATAGAATATCAGAAAAAAAAAATATTTTTGGCTTTAAATTATCTTATAAAACTTTAAATTAAAATTTCATTATTAAAATTAAAATTATTTTTTTAGAAATAACGTAATTTATGTATAGTAATGCGGAATATTACCAAAAAAAAAAAAGATTAATGTAATAGAAGCACGTCAAAGATTATTAATGTTAATGTGCATGTTATGATATTTTTCCTAATGACAGAAAACGAAATAAGTAGAAAAGATTGAGCTGTTCCAATGAAAATACATTTTATTATTATTTTTGTAAGTATATATACTGCACTTATAATTTTTATACAAAACTGTTATCGTAAAAGATGATTAAGTAATTTTAAAACAAACATGTAAAATTGTTCACTAGTTTATATAAAAATTTATAAGTATAATATTATTAAAAAATATTTTTGTTTAAGAATAACACTATACTAACAAACATTTTATACAAATCTTCAAACTAATGTAGCAACCTTATTTGCAACTAACTTTTTTAATTATTAATTTTCTTTAATTTAAAATCACCAAATTTTGTCACCTCGTAGAGGAAAGTTTTATAAAAAGTTCATTACTCAACATGTTTAGACAAAAGCCGGTCAAAGTCTCCTTCCGAAGGTGACCACGGCCTTCCCGGCACATAAAACTTATTAAACGGAGGATACCGTTTCACAAATCTAACTCCCAATCTCAAAATCCAAACACCCTTTCCCAAACTTTCCGGTAACCAAACAAAAGTTCTTACCAGAATAAGCATTGCGCTGGGAAGCCCGCCCAGCTTCGGAAGATCAATATTTCGAAGAATACCGGGGCCAAGAAGCTCCAAAGCTCACTTCCATTTGTCAAATACTGGCGGCCATGAAAATGAGGTACCCATAAACAATGATCAAAAACAAGTTCCCCAACGCAGTAGTGGAGCAGGGCATGAAACCGTACGTCTGTTTACACAGAGGAAGCTCTGCATCAACTACTACTGATAAAGGATTAAGAACAAGTGCTGGGGGTTGCGGTGAGGTCTGACCCGTCGGAGAGTACACCAAACGGCATAGATTTAGAAAGGGATCGGGAAAGGACGGTGGTGATGGAGAGAAAAGAGATTGAGAGGAAGAAAAGCAAGAGCAGAGATGTTTGTTAGCCATTGTATTGAGTGTTTAACTTATGACATAAAAGGACAAACATTTAACGTCATTTTTTTTTTTTTTTTTCTAAAGTAAACGCCTATTAGGGACAAAATTGTTGTTGTGTGAATGGTCTGATGGAATTTGGCGCGGAGTCTCCTGGATGGCGGTGCTAGGTGCATGTGATAAATTCTGATCGCGGATACGTAGATCAAGGTGACCGTTCAGATACAACGTGCTAAATCTGCAACTAAGATATTGTTAATATTTAATACCAAACCTTTTGCTTGATGTAAATGCATTAATCAAAAGGGCTAGATAGACTTACAGTTGGGGGATCGAGAAGAAGAGCAAATCTGAGAAAAATAAGAAATAATTGGGTGTGTAAAGAGAAGGATAGAGAGAGAAGAAGATGAAACCACAGTGAGAGAGAAAGAGGAGAAAAAAAGGCAAGGCAAGGCGGCTGGACTTTGTTTGGATGGGATGGCTTTAGCTTTCTCTTCTTTCTCTATGCGTCGTTGTCATTAACTATTGTAAATATTACGGGTTTGCCATTCTTCCTCGCTTTTCCGGTTGTGTTGAGATTTGGAACTGGGCTCTGTGGGTTGGAGACGCCACTCCATCCATCGCGTAATAAAGAGGAAGATCCTCGAAGTCAATAGGTATTGAGTTTACGAATGTCTCTAAATTGAAGCAGCCAAATTAATAAGTGAGAGAAACACCTCCTCAAGTCAAATTAAGTGAGCCATAAGCTACAGTGTGAGGCTATAACATGAATCACGTGAACTTATTATTTATTTATGGATAAGTAGGGCCACCGACCTCATCTCTTTCGCATAGAAAAGCACCAAGGATGAATTTAATTCTACATGATGAGTTATACATTTATTACATCATACCTATTGCATAATAAAAATTCTAATTTCTGTTATATTTGAAAAAATATGTATTATAATGCCTTTTATTTTATTTAATACTTATTATCTTGTTATTATTAAATTATTCATTAATACAACATTTAAATTGTATTATTCAAAGTTTTACACCAATTATTAATATATGATTAAGTTCTTAAATTAAACTTCTTAATGTATTATCAATTTATATAAAACACATATGCTATATTTAGTTTTTTTTAATACACAAATTTTTGAAAACATAATGATTTAAAATAAAGAATAAAGAACCGTCGGATGACGCAATGATGGGAGTGGCAGTTATCCAAGTGACCACATAAGAAACCCTATTAAAAAGGCAGAACGTAGTTCCAAATCTCAAGGTTTTGAAACCCAACCCGGGTTGTCACTCGGACAAGGGCTAGGTCCTGGTTTGTCCGGTTGGACCAGTAAATTGGGATCCTGATGGTCCAAAAAGCTTGAAATATTGCAAACACACCTCTGAAAATATAAGGGGTCTCTACAAGTTTGAAATCTATCAAGTACACCCCTCGATTGAACCTAAATTGATTTTCTCGACCAAATTTCAGTTGATTCCGACGGCCAAAATTATATCGACACCACCAACTGAAACACCATCCTCCACTCATAAAACCCCTCTAATTTGAAACATGTAGCCCCCGTTCACCAACCGTGACCCGCGAACGACACCGCAATTAGGTTGTTTTTTCTGCCAAATTTCTGCATCCAAAATCAATTTGACACCACAACAAACTCCCACTCTACAAGACCCTACTAACCACGGCACTTGATAGCCCGTTCATCAGTTGTGATTCACGTATTGGGTTGATTTTTAAGCCATTCTAGTGTCCAAATTCAATCCGACACCACCCCTTGAACCACTAGCCTCGACTCTACAAAAGCCTCTAACCCCAACACTTGATAGCCCTCATTTGCCAACGATCGATAGGGATTTGGTGAATAGTTAAAAATGGTAAACCAAACCGGAGAGGGCTCCTGTCAACGATTGGACCGGTCTAACCAGCCTATCCATACATTTTCTAAACACTCCCAAATCTCAAAAAAACCAAAAAGTGAAGAGGATTGGCAAACTCGTAATATTAAAATTTAAATGACAGCGACGTATAGAGAAATAAGACAAAGCCAAAGCCAGCAGTTAATAAAGTCATCCCATCCCAACAAGGTCTAGCCTCTACCCTCGCCTTGCCCTTGTATTCTTTTTTCTTCTTTCTTCTGGTTTCATAAGGGGTGTGTAGAATTTTCGGGTAGAACAAGAACCGACGAGTACCAGGGTGTCGATCCATTCCTACCCAAAATTGACCCCCCAGGGTTCGTTCCGATTCCTGAAAGCTACTATGTGATTTCGGTTCCAATTGTTCTGGTTCTCGAAGTAGTGGAATCAGAACGGGAACCGTAACAAAAAAAACAAAAAAAAAAAAAATTCAAACAAAAAACACAAATCCATTAAACCACCAATACCAAAGGTATATCATGTGCAACTGTAGTCAAAGGACACACACATTAAACCACCACAACACCAAAATAGAAATAGAAAAAAAATGGAGGATTACATCATCAACATCATCCTCATCCTAGGAGAAGACCAAGAACACACAATTGCATACCATCCTTGTTTTTTTCTTAAAACTTAAATGTCATTCTCAAATCTCAAGTGTTTAGCCCTTCAAACATAACAAACCACGAAAACTCCTCAAGGAACTTAGACCAAATGGTTCATGAAACAACTCTTCAAATCATACCATCCATGTTTTTTTCTCCCTATTTGCTTTTGGCTACCATGTGAGAGCCTGTGGCAGCCAAATTGATTACACAAGGTCCAAACACAGGGCCCATTGTGGTCAGTCATGGTCGACAAGAAATGTAGAGGGAGAGTACAAGAAACAAAGATGAGGGAGAGAAGAGAATGGAAGAGAAACAAAATAGGCATAAGTTTTACAAAGAGAAAACAAGGCAAAGTTAAGGGGATTACCCAGTGATTAAAACTTACGTGGAATGGTTGCTTGTTCAATTGGTGCAAGTGAGTTAGGAAAGACTGAATGAAAACATACATAAAAAAAAAACAAGTAAGGAACACACTCATTTTACATGGTTCGACATCAGCCTAAATCCATGGGACCATCCAGAGAAGCAAATTCACTATGAAATACTATGAGTTCAATTACAAAGCAAGATAACCAAAAGTTGTAAATCACTCCCTGTTTTCTACACAACGATTCTATCTTCTTTGATCGAACTTCAAGCCATCACAACAAGCTTCACATGCACAGCAACATCATTTTAGAGAAGAGCTCCTCTTAAGAATCAACAATGAAGACAACAGTAGCTTACACTCAAGCTCTCATCACAAGGAAACCAACATCCAAAGATCCAACAGGGATAAATAATGAGGGTAATTCTAAGCCTACCAAAGCATAGTAAGAAACCTAATAAAAACATGAACAAACACCCAAAAAGTGATCACACTAACAAACACAAAAAAATGTGATCACAGAGCGCAGAGATCACACTAACAAACAGTCAATGTCAAAAGTTTTTGCAAAAAAAAAAAAAAAATGAGTCCAAGCCCATTCAACATCATCATCTCCCTCTTTGATCATAAGAAATCAACTTTTGAGACAAAAGGATCTCTTAGAGGGCTTTTGCTAAGTTTTGACAACGAGTTCTACAGGTGTACAAGCTAAAGAGGATCCATAGGAGCAGGGGTGTCACACTAGAGGCATCTTCTACAGTCTGAGAACCAGCAGAAGGAGTCACATGTCAGGTTCCTTTTCTTTGTTTGAGGGATCAATTTCAGGAGCAGCTACAGATAGATGTTCCTTTTGCACTTTGCTAGTACAGCCCCGACTCAAGTTCATTTACAACACCTTCTTATCAATTTCTGCAATGTCTTCAAAAAGGATTGATTTTTACCTTCAGAAACAGCATTTCCATGGTTAGAGTTAGTATTCAAATTAGCTTAAGGTTCAGTAGGTACATTAGTCTCTTCAGCAAGAGCAGAGCTAGCAATGGCATCCTTGGAACCGCTTGAAAATCCTTTACTCAGAAGTTCAGCTTTGGTTTCTTTAAGGACAGTTTCAAGAGAGTTAACTCAAGCCATCAAAGTGGTGTGAAAAGAATCTATTTTCTGATTAAGAGCCTGCAACAACTCAAATACTTTAGACTGCCAAGCACTGGATTTTACAAAAAGGCTTGGGAGGATGAAGGGACATCCACAACAGGGGCAACAGACTTGAAAGTTTTAGAAGAGATACTTCTAATTTTAAGGAACTGATCATTTGGTCTTTTTGGAGCCCCATAAAAGTCAACAAATCCTGTGACCAGGGAAGGGAAGGGAAGGGAAGGGCAAAATGAAGGATTTTCCTTCGAACTCACCAGCGGTCTTGATTATTTTATAAATAACAGAGGCAAGGCCGATTTTCTTTCCTTACACAATGCCATACAACAATTGGGCTTTATGAAGTCTTAGTGGGGAGTTATGCCTAGATGGAGACCAGTTGGTAATGGTGATTTTAAAGAGATTCTTATATAGGGAAGTAAGCACATTGACAGGAAGGAATCCACTGTCAGGCCAAACTGTAACAGTACCACCACTAAGGTCACTAGCCATAAACCTATGTTCCTTTATAGGAACAGACAAATCATCTTTATTATTCACAACAGGGAGCTTCAATAGTTTCCTAATGACTTTAGGGTTAAAGTCCATCCAAATACCCCTTACCCAGACTTGGTTTTTGTGATACGGGATCTAGTCAATATCTTTCCTAAAATGTGCATAAAATTCTTGCACAAAACTTTGACACGGCGGCACAGGTTTTACCACAGATGATTTCCATTTTCTATCAGCCACGATTTTGGCAATTTTAGGGAACTCAAAGAGTTCCACATTTGACTCACAAACAATGGGTCTAAAAATAACAAAGTCTTTAAATCTCAACTCAGTAGAAGGAGAAACAAAGATTTGTCGTTTACCTAAAACCTCAAATTGAGGTGTCGCTTTCACTTTCTTTTTGCCCTGGCAATCTCAACTTGTTTCTTCTTCTTCACAAGGGATTCAATGGAGGACCCTTTTGAGCATTTCAGTCTCTTGATGAGAGGCTGATCATTAGATGAAGAAGATTTTGACATTGATTTTGAGACAGAGAGGGTGCTTTCACTTGAAGTAGAAGAGTGTACACTTTCGTGGGTATGTAAAGACTGCCCTGTTCTCCTTCTTTTCTTGGATTCTACAGCCTTTCTAATGTTGTCAACAAATCCCTGTTGATGTTCCATTGATCTTTACAAAAAGGTAGTTAGGAGAGATTGATTGGAGAAAAAGAATGAATAAAAAAAAAAACACACTTTGGATATGATGGATGAAAAGAACAAAACACAACTTTATAAAAGAAAAAAAGAATGTAACCCTAGAAAAACACGAATTTTTTTTATTAACCAAAGTCAATATGAGCACATCCAACAGTCATGTGCGTAGAACAAACAAAGGTCTGACATGTGATAACAAGTGTGTACAAAGTGCACACAACAAACCATACATAAGGCATTATAAAGAGAGATACTAAGGAGAGAAAAACAAGGATAGAAAGCTGCAGATATATGCACACAGGAACTCTCAAGGTGGCGACAACAGTCTAGGACAAAAGACTAGATATACGAAAAAAAGAAATTACCTTGAGATCAATTTCATAAACAAAAACTTATATAAGCAAGTAGTCAAGAAGAGTGACGTGAAAAAGAAAGATGATTAATCTTAGGGATGCTGAGGAATTGACCTTAATGAAGTTTCTTTTAACACACTAGCAGCCAATTCTTTTGTCAATCAATGAGCAATAATGCATAGATTCTTTGACATAAGTGTGTGTGGTGTCCTCAAATGGGAGCATGACTCATTGGTCAAACATATTTTATTCAACTCCCCCTTCCTTCATGCTCTTTTTCTTTTCAGATAATTGAGATTCTTTTCGAGTTTTTTCTCTTTGAATAGATAAGCAATGGGTAGATATTCTCTCAAAAGTAACCAAGTGTAGCTTTCACACTTGCAAGGAGATAGCCCTCTAAATGGTAGATCTTCCAAGAACATAGGGGTCTCTACATCCTAGAAGATTACTCAATTATGACTTTCACACTACAAGCAATGTAGCTCTTTCACATGGTGACAAACTCAAGCAAAAATACTCAAGGAAATATTTTAAGACATAATGGCTTCTAAAGTAGCCCAATGGTACACACCATGCTTCCCATTTGCCTATAGCCCCTTGGGCATGGGTTTGAGTGGTGTGGGAGGCGAAGAAATCCCTTAAGGGGGGGACAATACCTGCCGCTTGTATCGGCGAGCCGTGAAACGGCCGGATAGCAAAGGGACGCACCAGGCTATCCGTTACATAAAATTTGGAAGAATCTCATTCTTTACTAACCTTTCTATTCATTCTTTGGATATGTGACTCAAACGTCTATGCCACAAGAAAGATGAATTTTCATTTAATCTACCACACTTAATTCCAAAATTACGATGTACTATGAGTAGGGATTCAGCAAAAATACGATCAAGATTTAGTTTATATCAACCTTCACTAAGAATACCAGATCCAATAAAAATAGTATTCTTATACAAACTAAAACAACGTTCTCCAAACCTAATAATAAAACCAGAAATGTCCAATTTTGAAAGAGAAACTAAATTACAGGAAATAGAAGGAACATAAAGGGTTTCTAATAGATCTAGGTTATGGTCGGTATTCAAGATCAAGCAATAAGTCCCCATTCCTTTGACCAAAGCCTTTATTCGATTCCCCATAAACACAAAGTTCTCATTTGGACTTGTGGTCCGGATCGTAAGGAATCCCTGCATTGTATTACAAATATGAGTGGTAACACCAGAATCAAGCCACCAAGTATTATAAGGAACTTCAGTCAAATTTGATTCAAAACATTATAAAGCACTTGGCTTACCTTTGTTTTCGAACCAAGCCCTTCGTTTATGGAAATGCCCAGGTTTCTTGCAAAAATGGCATCTATTGACCTTGCGTTCCTTCTTTTGATTTTTAGAATCATTCTTAAATTCATCCTTTTTCGATCCTTTCTTCTTGATTCTTTTTATCTCCTTTTTACCAGCTTCATGCTTCACAAGGTTAAGTGAATGACCTCCTTGATTCTTCAACCTTAATTCCTTATGTATTAACTTACTAGACAATTCATTTAAACTCCACCTATCTTTAGTAGTGTTGTAGTTTACTTGAAATGTCCCATACTCAGGAGACAATGAGTGAAGAATAAAGTGAATTAAAAAATCATCATCAATGGTCATAACTAATCTCCTTATTTTTGTCGTTATGTTCGTCATTTCAATAAGATGATCGTGCATACTTCAAGAGTCGTCATACTTCATGGCTGTCAAAGAAGACATCAGCGTTGCAGAGAAAGATTTATCTGCAAAACGAAATTTGTCTTCCACAAAACTAAGATATTCTTTAGCATTGTTAATTTGTGGAAGATTGTCTTTAATGTTGCCAGCTATTGTCAGCCGCATAAACATTAGCAAAGTTTATTTGCCTTATACCATGATTTGTGATAGAATTTCTCTTCATTAGTGCTGGTATCAGTAATATCAGCAGGTTTCTGTTCATCAAGAGCCATGTCCAAATCTAAAACTCCCAAATTGAAATGACCTTGCTCCTACCATTCTGAGAAATTCAATCTGTTAAACATGATAACAGATGATGCTTGAGAATGTAAAGAAAGAGGAACTGAAACTACAATTAAATCCTCACCATTAGCTTAAATAAAAACATATCCAGAAGTAAGATATATCAAAGTTCTCCTTTGGGTAGATACAAGGATATATCATCATTCAACATGCCTATTTTTCTTTATAAGTGATTACATATATTTTTAATTAATTATATTTACTATCTTTGGATATGTAAATAAAATCAATGAAAAATATCAACTTGCCTCTTTATATTCCTTATGCATGGAAACTGACTTACCTTTGGGTGTGTCTAAATTTCTTATATATGGACAAGGAATCTTAAAAATTCTAGGCATCAAAAGGACAACTTGAAAATTTTCATATTTCAAATTTAACAACGTACTAGTTTGGCCACTTTGGTGACTTACAACTACCATAATATCAAACATAAGCTTATATATATCAACTCTCATAATTAGAATATTTACTACAATAATTTATTAAACATTAGAATAAATTATCTACAATATTCTGTAGAGTTAAACATTATTAATAAATCATCATTGTTCTTCCATGAACCAAAACAGGGAAAATTAAATTTGTCCTTTATTGCAATATGAAATTGCACTATGATGCTTCAAATACATATAGGATTCTTTAGTAAAATTCTCTAGACCAAAGAGCATTTGAATTTAACAGAATACATAAATTCACTTAAAGATGTAATAAACGTGTAAAACCTAAATTAAACAATTAAGAGCTAAAACCTGAATTAAACCATCCAAGGCTAAAGGTGTTAGGGGATCCAAACTTCATGAATTCATTGCAAGTAAAATAATACAAGGAACATGCATTGATATAAATAAATAAATAAATACCAAAGCAAGTCTAACATGATTAGAACAACAACTAATCTGTGATATTACATCTCAATTACCCATGAATTCAAACGTAAGTCAACACAATAAAATACAAAATTTTATTTCACAATAAAAATCTGCAACCAATTCGTCACTTTCCAAGTGCAACAAAAATAACAAATGGCGGAAGCTAATTCTTTTAACAAACAAGCCACTAATAAAGCCAAAACATAATTCATAAATAAACAAAGATAACTTCCAAAGCAAATAATTCAAAACACCTTAGGTAATACCCATTAATGAAAGAAAATCTTTGATCCTGTAACTTATAATGTTCAATGTTAAGTGCAGTGAAATATCAAAATCTTCAATTTTAAATTCTAGGGCGCATAAGAAATTCATATAAACAATAATTGTTTATGCGCGTTTTTGCACCAACGAAACGCACGTGTGAAATGTTGTGCGGACCCAGAAGACACACATGAATATAATGGATAAAGAGATTGTGAATGCTAAGGGGACAGTTTTTAAAGTGGTTCGGATGCTAAGGTAGCAAGTCCTACGTCCACTGATGCTTATATAAATGATAGAGGTCAGGTCGTTTTTAGCTGACTGACTTTACAATAATGTTACAAGGTATCCAATGCTGAGAATTCTAGGAAAGAGAGAGTAATTAATCAAGCGTAAAATATGCAAATCCCTTTAATGAGAGAGGAGCTCCCATTTTATAGTGGGATGCCTTGAGGTAATGATCACTAAATCTGTAAGTTGGTGGGATTATCCATGCAAATCCTTCTTTATGTCACATTGCCCTCCTTCCAGCGTGATTTGCGCGATTTAGAGCAGGGATTGGACACGTGGGAGCACCACAGCTCTTAACTAGCCTGACGCGCACCCACTATCCTGACGGACGCAGGCGACAGTTGTTCCAATGATTTGACTTTTGTGGGCTAAATGGACCTGACGTCAGCCCTTGTATTTTTTAGGCATAACAAAAGTCCCCTAGTTTTTAAGGTTTGAGGATTGAACCTTAGAAACTACAGGTCATGCCACAGCGGGATGATTTCTGGAAATTTTAGTCTGTTTGAAAGTAGGTTGGAATGGCATTTTTATGAGCGCGACCTCACATGCTCAAGGACGAGCGACCTGATTTCGTCTGATGTCACCTGTTTGTTCTGGTGATAGGAAGGCATTTAATGAAGCAATCTCTACGCTGACATGTGTGTCTCTTGCATGGTAAATGCCAGCCAATCACATTTAATGCCTTGCATGCTGAAACAGTGCGCTTTACCAGGACATTAAATGCATTATACGTTGGAACGGCGCGCCTTATCAGAGCATTAAATGAAGATTTGAGATGCAATTAATGCTTTAAGAGAGGCATGGCCGTCGTTTGAGCTTTTCAACTAGAAAGATGAAAGTTTGTCTTTATCCAATCATTTCGTTCACCCTCCCCCGCTGATGAGTGACACGTGGCTAAGATCAACGATAAGAAGCCTTTGTCGCCCAAACGTTGTTTCGATTCCGAGAAATCCAAACGCCGATTCACGCGCTATAAAAACCCCAAATCGTTCTTAGGCAATGTCACCAGAGTCTTTTTCATAGAGAACAAAAGATTTTCGTAGGCCAGGAACCTTTGTCTTCCAAACCTGCATTTTTTTGGCATTTGAAGCAGAAACATTCGTCATACTCCAAGAGATAAGAGCTTTCCTGCCATTATTTCATTTCTTCCATGAGTTAATGGCGTCGGTCTTCCGGTAACCCATTAGAGACTAGACGTTTGCGCCGGGTTCGAGCCAAGAATGGCGGCTCAAATCATGCTGCTAGGGTTTTCTTTAGGATTTAGGGAGCTTATTTCCTCCCACGTCATCGTACGAAATAGCGTATGGAGGCCAAATAACCCTTCTGCTTGTCGCTTTTGCAGACTGGCAAAATGGACCCCTCAGCCACCAGATCCGAGCAGGGAACCAGCTCATCCCTGCAGGGTGCTCCTAGCATCCCTCTCAAGGTTTTCTTGGTACTCACCGAGGAAAAACTTGAGAGGGTAATAGGCCAATATAGCATCGAGGTGGACGTTTTCCACGACCTGACGCATTCGTCATGATACCCAGCAAGCGGCCTGGCTGTGATCTTCGAGGAGATTATCAAGGGTGGAGGACTTATCCCCCTACACCCTTTCATCAGGTCGTTTTTGGACCACTTCGGGGTCGCACCGATGCAGCTGACCCCGAACACATACGTCATTGTTGTTGCAATGTACATCGCGTGCCAGGAAAATGGGCTGGGCGAACTGACCGCCTTGGAGCTTGGCTGCTCATATTTTCTGAAAAAGAGCAAGGACAAGGAGTCGTATTACTTGTCCAGGCGACCTACTATTGCCGACGAGATACACAGTTATCCCAGCAACGCGAGGGCCTACGAAACAAAGTTTTTCTTCTTTCGTCACGATGGCCATTGTCGCTTCCAGGAACCGAGTAAGCCTCTTTCTCTTTGCTTGTATTTCTGCTTTGCTTTGGCAAACTCATTGCGTTCGAAGTGTGTTCACGCTAACAACCTGGTTTTTTCTTTTTGATAGTTAACAAGACGACTGAAGTAGGGCTGCTCCACGATAGGAGAAGAATCGTGCACTTCGGCTCCCTTCCTGAGGACAAGCGCGACGCGAAGAAACTTGTGACGACCGCAAATTTGGAGAAATACGGTTTCTTTAACGCAAGCGCGTCGTTAGAGCCTCCACCGAGTAAGTTCTGCTAACTGATTCTTTTCCTGGTCGTGGAATAGAATGCCTTCACTAACTTTGCCTTGCATGTAGTAACCATGCCACCGAAGGAGCCAGAGTAGCCTCGACGAAGGCCTCTCAATTTTCCTCGGTTGAAGAAAGCTAAGGCGGCCAAAGCTGCTCGAACAATCCCTTCGGCTGAGGGTGTAACCCCGGGCCAATCGGTGCGACCTCGGGCCAACCGGCCCGACCTTCCGCAACTTCTCAGTCGCAGCCGACAGAAGATGTACCAATGGGAACCACGAAGGTCTCCCAACCGTCGCATGCTCGCCCAAGGATGAAAATGATGGCTCAGCGAAAAAAGAGGAAACAGATTTAAGCCGAGGAATCAGAGACCAAATCTGAAGGCGAGCAGCTAAGGAGGCCACAGAAGGACGTCAGGAGAAAGTCGAGAAAGGAACCGATGGTTGACACGACCACTACTGAAGGTGCGAAGACAAATTCCCCAATGTTAGACTCACTGGGGAACCTGCCGGAGTATCTACAGCCGGTGGTCTACACTTTACTGGAATGTGGACTCTCGGAATCATTAGAGCAGTTTGCAAATTTCAGCGATGTCGACCTGATGTCCACGTCGATCCAGCACATAAGCAAGGTGAGCGAACTGTCCTCGGCGAGGACTACCCTTAGCTTCTTTTGATTGGCTAACTCTATCTTTCTTTGTTTGCAGGCTCTTCTTTCCATGCGAATGTCTCTAGAGAAGGCTCAACTGGGGGCCGCAAAGGAGGGGGTCGCATTGAAAGGAGAGAACGCGACGCTCAAGCGAAGCCTGGAGGCCGTAGCAACGGAGAGAAACTTATCTTTCGAATTGGCAAACCGGTTCCAGAATGAAAGGGACGCAGCTCGAGAAGTAGGGGGAAGAGATAAATGAACTATAAAAGACCATAGCCAGACTCTCCAAGCAGGCCGGGGAGAAGGACCAGGAACTGAAAACGACCTCCCTGCAAGTCGCGCAAGCAGAGCAGGAGAGAGAGGCTTCTGAGAAGCTAAGGCAAGCTCTTGAAGTTGAACTTCAGGAAAGTCAAGAGAAAGTTGCTTCCTTGACATAAGAGATGCAGAAGCAGGCTGCGGAGGTCAAAGAGAGGGTTGTCGAATGGGCAATCGAGTTTATCTACGCCCTGCAGTCGAGGAATCCGTGACTCGACATGTCCGACCTCCCGGAGGACTGGCGTGAAACACTTATGACAATGGAGCAGGAGGATGACGAAGCAGCGACCTCCCAAGCAGGTGGTTTGGGACATGCTTCGGACAGACCTTCAACCGACTAGGCTTAGGATGTCGAGGTCGAGGTCGCCTTTTTAGGAGTCAATTTAGGGTTCTCAGCCATATCTTTTTGCCTGCTGTACTCCTTATTAATAAAATTCACATTTTGGACTTATGCAATTTCTGTTCGTTTCATTATACATGAGTACTTTCTGATTGCTTACATTCATTGAATCAAAGATAACATAACTCATTCGCACGAAAAGGATCACACACAAAGATTGTTACAAACATCGAAGATAAAATTTTACAAAGAAATGACTTATAAAAATCAGAAATTAATTTACAAGGAAAGCTAAGTTCGGAATTACTGATAGTATGGCCGAAGGTGCTCAGCATTCCAGGCTCAAGGTACCTTAGAACCATTTAGCCTTTTGAGATGATAAGTCCCTGGTCTGATTATTTTATCAATGCGGTACGGACCTTCCCAGTTCGGCCCTAAAACTCCCGCACTTGATTCCCTGTTTCCGAGAAGAACTTCCTTTAACACTAGGTCGCCGACCTGGAAGTCTCTTCGCCTGACCTTTGAATCAAAGAACTTCTTAGTACTTTGCTGATAGGCTGTTATCCTTAGCGAAGCCTTGCTGCGATGTTCTTCAATAACGTCTAGGCTCGCCCTTATGAGTGCTTCGTTGTCGGCCTCATTGTACAAGTCTCTCTGAAGTGAACTAGTTCCTACCTCAACGGGAATCATTGCTTTGCACCCGTATGCTAGAGAAAAGGGTGTTTCTGAGGTGGAGGTTCTTGGAGTTGTTCTATACGCCCATAGGACTTTGGGGAGGTCGTCGGCCCAATTTCCCTTGGCTGCACCAAGTTTGGCCTTTAGAGTGTGCTTGATGGTTTTGTTGACAGCTTGAACTTGGCCATTTGCTTACGGTCTTGCGACAGAGGCGAATTTCTTATGGATGCCAAGCTTGTCGCAAAACTGCTTGAATTCCTCGTTGTTGAATTTTTTTCATTATCTGAAATATGGGTGTGAGGAATTCCAAAGTGGCACACAATATTCTTGAAAACGAAGTCTTTGAGTTTTTTCGTCATGATTGAGGCTAGCGGTTCAGCTTCTACCCATTTGGTGAAGTAATCTACCGCGACCACGACATATTTGACTCCCCCTTTCCCGACTGGCATGGGACCAATGAGATCGATCCCCCACATGGAAAAATGTCAGGGGCTAGTCATAGTTATTAGCTCGTGGGAAGGAGCTCGCGGTATGTTCGTGAACCGCTGACACTTATCGCACCTCTTGACAAAATTGTAATCGTCATCTTGAACTCGGGGCCAATAGTACCCTTGACGAACGACCTTGTTTGCAAGAGATCGTGCGGCGGTGTGATTACCGCAGATTCCTCCATGAATTTCCCTTATGATGTAGTCTGCTTATTCGCTGGTTACACATCAAAGGAGAGGGGCACTAAATCCTCTCCTATACAGCTGGTCCTCGATAAGGATGTAGCGAGCAGATCTTGTTCACAGGACCCTTGCCTCGACCTTGTCGTCTGGCAAGATCCCATCCTAGAGGTACTAGAAAATGGGAGTCATCCAAGAATCAGAATGCGTCACATTCATGGCCTGTTCCATCCGGCTGATACTTGGGGTTTCGACGAGCCGAATAGGAATGTTATCTGGTGCCTCTGAGTCCAACGACAAGGCTATCCTTGTCAAGGCGTCCGCCACAGAGTTGCTGTCTCTGGGAATCTCAGTGATTTCAAAATGTTTGAACGGCTTGAGTGCGGCCTTAGCTTCTTTAAGATAACAGACCATGTTTTCTTCCTTGGCTTGATATTCCCCCAAAATTTGGTTGACGACCAGCATGAAGTCACTATAGACGCTGATCGCGGTTGCACCCATTTCTTTGGCCAACCGCAACCCGGCGAGCAGAGCTTCATACTCAGCCTCACTGTTGGTTGCTTTAAATCTGAACCGAAGAATGCCATGAATGCGAGCCTTTTCGGAGCTCGCAAGAAGAAGACTTACACCGGCCCTTTTCCTGTTTTATGACTTGTCGACCTAGAGGCTTCAGGTCGACAAGTTCTGAATATTTTCTTGAATGGCTTCGCCAGGTTGTTGCTCACTTGGAGGATAGGAAAATTCTAAGATGAAGTCAGCAACTGTCTGCCCTTTGATAGTCGATCTTAGCTTGTACTTAAGATCGAACTGACTCAATTCCATGGCCCATTTAAGTAATTTACCCGATGCTTCTGGCTTTTGAAGGACTTGCCTGTGTGGGTAATTAGTCATCACATGGATAGTATGGGCGTGGAAGTAAGGTCGCAGCTTTCTGGAGGCGATTAGCAGGGCATAGCTAATCGCTCCATCTCTGGATACTACATTTCAACATCCGTCAAATGTTTGCTCGCATAGTACACTGGCCATTGCGCCTTTTCCTCTTCTCGAATCAAAGCTACACTGACCGCGAACTGAGAGACGGACAGGTACAGAAGCAGGATTTCTTGTGAAAAAGGCTTAGACAAGAGAAGTGGTTTCTCGAGGTGTTCTTTTATGCTTTGGAACGCCTGTTCGCACTCGGGTGTCCACTCAAACTTCTTGTTGGCCTTTAGGACATTGAAGAACGATAAGCAACGATCTGTTAACCTCGATATGAAGCGACTAAGTGTCGCTATTCGCCTATTAAGACACATGACCTATTTTTTGCTGGTCGGGCTCTCCATATCGAGTAAAGCTTGAATCTTCTCGGGGTTTATTTCTATCCCTCGCTGGTTAACCATGTACCCCAGGAATTTTCTTGACGATACTTTGAACGAACACTTGAGAGGATTCAGTTTCATTCTATATAGCCGAAGAATGTCAAACATCTCAGCGAGATACGCAATGTGCTCTGAGGCGACCTGGGATTTGACCAGCATGTCATCCACATAGACCTCTATTGTTTTTCTGATCTGGTCGGAGAACATTCGGTTAACCAACCGCTGGTAGGTCACGCCAGCGTTCTTTAGGCCGAAAGGCATAACTTTATAACAATACAGCCCTCGGTCTGTAATGAAGGTCGTATGCTCCTCGTCTAGCCCATACATCATAATTTGATTATATCCTGAGTATGCGTCTATGAAACTTAGCAACTCGTGCCCCGAGGTGGCGTCTATGAGCTAGTCAATTCTTGGCAGAAGGAAGCTGTCTTTAAGGCAAGCCTTGTTGAGGTCACTGAAGTCGATGCAGGTTCGCCACTTGTCATTTGGCTTCTTTACCAGAACCGGGTTGGCAACCCAGGTCGGGTAGAGTGCCTCTCGAATGGACCCATTTTGGAGGAGGTTGTCCACTTCTAATTTCAAGGTGGCATACCGCTCCGGATCCATTGCTCTTCTTTTCTGACGAATTGGCTTGGCTTTGTTGTCGATGTTTAACGCATGGCAAATGATGTCCGGACTGATCCCGACCATATCTGCATGCGACCAGGCAAACACATCGATGTTTCCTATCAGGAAGCTTATTAGTTCGGACGCGAGCTGGGGGTTGAGACTGTTCCCAATCCTTAACACTCGGCTCGACTCTTTCGGGTTGACCGATACCTTTGACAAATCCCCAACCGGGCCGTTGGGAGGGGTTTCCTGAATTCGAAGATCTATATTATCCTCTGCTGGGCCAGGCTGTGGCTCGATCTGGTTGATCGCCATAGTCTGTCAGGGCACACATCGCGAAATGCCCTTTCCTTTACACGTCATCTGCACTGCTTTTATGTAGTAGTTGCGAGATGCGCTTTGTGATCCGTTCACTTCCCCTATCCCCATTGGGGTGGGGAACTTCATCTTGAGATGGTATATGGAAGCGACTGCCTTGAAGCTTCTCAATAGAGGTCGCCCCAAGATTCCATTGAAGGCCGATGGGCAATCCACGACCAAGAATTCAGTTACCTTAATCACCTCGTCGTAGTCACCCAACGTGACTGGAAGCTGGATCGTTCCTTTCGGGATCAAGTGGTCCCCTATAAAGCCGTAAAGAGGGATCGAGGCTGGCTTCAGGTCGACCTCATCCAAGTTCATTCTTTCGAAAGCGGTCTAGAACAAAATGTTCACAGCACTTCCGTTGTCCACGAGCATTCTGCGGACATTATGGTGCCCTATGAGGGGTGTGATCACAAGGGCGTCGTCGTGAGGATTATGCAAACGAGCTGCCTCCTTCTCATAGAAGGCGATTGGCTCCTCCTTGCGAGCCTTTTGTGGTCGCTGCGATGTATTCATCACCCTGATCGGGTCATGATGACCTTTGCGAGTATACCTTTCCTGCGCACCCCGCGTGTTTCCTGCGAGGTGCGGTCCTCCAAAGATTATGTTAATGCAACTATACCCTCTGCGATCACGACGCTTTCTCCCTTGACCCTCTTGGCTCTTCTCTTTTACGGGAGCGGAATCATCAATATACTCCTTGAAGTGCCCTTTCTTGATGAGCTCTTTGATTGCTTGTTTTAGAGCTTGACACTCATCAGTATAATGCCCGTTGTCCCGATGAAAGCGACAGTATTTTTTGTTATTTCTGGCTGTCGTAGGAGTTTTCATGGGTTCTGGCTCACCGAGCAGACTGGCCTCCTTGGATTTATCAAGAATGGCCAATACAGACACATTTAGTGGAGTATATTAAATTCTGTCGTGGTCGCGACAAGGAACAGGAGCATAGGATTTTTTGTGCTCGTAGCGGGGTTTCTTCCCTTTTCGCTGATCGTCAGCATCCCCTCTACAATCAGCTCTTCTACTTTCCCCCTGACCAGACGTACTGCTCAATGCGCCGGGGTCACAACGGCAGAGTGCTGCCAATGAATTTTCTATTCGGAGGTATTTCTCCGTAAGGTTGTAGAATCCTGTGAGGGAGACATCGTCCTCAGCTTGTAATTCTTTCCACAGGTCGATTTGTGGGCAAACCCCAGCTATGACGAGAGTCCGAACAGACTCTTCGGGAGTATGAGCCATCTTGTTGAGTTCTCTGTGGAAACGGTCAATGTAAGACTAGAGGGATTCGTCCCTTTCTTGCCTTATATTGCTAAGGTAGCTCAAAGGCATCGAAAACTTCTGATTCGCTTGAAAATGCCTTAGGAACGTCGTGCTCATCTGAGGCCACAAACTGATCGACCCCGCTGGGAGCGACCTTAACCATCGTTTGGCATGGGAGGTCAGTGTCACTGCCAAACAGCGGCATTTTGCCAAATCTGAGACCTGGTCAAGCTCTATTAGGTCGTTAAATTTATATAGATGATCCTGCAGATCGAAATTTCCATCAAATGCCTGTATGTCGGGCATCCTGAATCCTGGCGGGAGTGGAGCGGCTAACACTTCGGGAGAGAAAGGGGATGCAGATGCGACCTGCCCCTGCTCATTTTACTGAGCTCTTAGTCTGTCAAGAGCTCGTTGCAGCTCCTCAATCTACGGCAATGGAGCCGCTTGGGGGTTACTTTCACCCATGCGAGTTCGATTCTCGCGGTTACAATTGAGGAATGTCCGGAGGTTAGGTTCCTTTTTGCCTCGGCTGGCGGTTCCAACCACTCTCGACACACGCTGACTAGAGGCGTGTGATGGTGATGAAAGGTGCGGGTACTTTCATGACCTTCGCGGTGGTAAGAACCGCCCCGCGAAGTATGGGACCCTCTCGCACGATGACGATCAGGATTGCTTTATTGGCGGTGATAAGAATCGCCCCGTCCAGCACTTTTGTGGGTATGCACCTACGACGTGGCATGGGACAGCTCGGGCTACGTCTTTCCACCAAGTCTCAACGAGACTGGTATTCTGCTTGGGACGCGGTCAGTGTTGGCTGGCCCTTTGGAGCCCATGGGCTTGCTTTTTGCCACTTGCCCACCATTTCGTCTACGCGCTGCAGTGCTCACGGCACGGGCTATCTCCCTTTGTAGCGCTTTCGTACGACTTACAGGCGTTTTTGGTGGTTGCACCGCCGCAGCTAACTTAGATGGTCCGTCTTGGTCCAAATGGTCCAACCTTTGGTTGACCATTTGGAGAGTATTGTCAAACCTCTTCAGGTAGCTTCTTATAGCGGGGTCAAGCTGTGAACTTGACAGGATATCTCCCACAGCATTTTGCGGGGCTGAAGGTTTTTTGGAAGAAGCATCCCCCTGAACTTGGGGGGGGGGGGTGTTAGTGTATATTAGTGTATGCCCTAGAAACCATTCGTGTTGTCGGTTTCAGAGCATTTTGTCTTGTATCTATATATATCATAAATAATAGAAGAAAGAGTTCTTTAATTCATAATGTAAATTGCTTCCTTTATTCATCATGCATTTAAAATAAAGTACGTATATGTTGTCCAGATGATTCATTTAATAGGTAAATGAATTATCGAAAAGGGTTCCTACGGAAGCAATATAAATTGGGCAACTATATGCACAGTAGGCATACCGGATGCTTCCGAAAGATATCATGAGTTGATATAAGTACGGATGACGATGATAGTCATGTCACTAGGGCATTGGTAGTGATTAACGGTTGGTGAACTGTTTTCGAATGTGACGAATAACGACAAATCACTTGGAAAGCATGTAGTCAATGATTTATCGTTTGGTTATTCAGTGCACGATGTAGTCCTTTGACCTGAGACATTGTAGTCGGATCCATATGGATGCGTATGGTTCATATGGTGTATAAGTACAAGACTAATCATGTTCGTACAATAAGCCTATTGGTCATGCGTTGTTCATATGCGAAAACGAACCGATGGTCAAGAGGGGATCCATTGACTCGAAAATATAGGATCGGGAGTACTGCTGACTCCATCCGATTCGAGTTCCTAGACGAACATCGATAATGTCGGAAATTAATCTCTGGCCAGAGCTTACATATTATCATACAAAAACAATTTTGTGATGACGATTCCGAACATATGATCGACGATTCGGTAGAAGATCGAGTTTAGGATTTGACGTTCCATGAATCCACTCGATTAGGATATCTCAATGGAGGGACTTACCTGCATGGTACGTATGATCTGAAATGGTTCGATGAGTATTTCTTCATCGTGGTTTAGGGACTATGGCACATTGCTAGATGTTTACCATAGTCGTTGGCCTCCGGACGGTTTCCGGATTCATCCAGAACCGGCTCACGGCTAATCCACGGTGGACCTACATGTCACACCAATAGCCTTGAGAAGTTAGAGAATGATGAAGAAGAAATGTATATCCGAAGAGGGCTACACCTTCGAGGGTAATAACGGGATTTCTATAGTAATAGTTACATAGAAAACAATTTGTGACATTTTAAGGGTTAAAATGGTCAAGCAATAATTAATTATATTTTTATTATTCTTAAAGTGTTAAGATTAATGAGATAACAAAAATAACCTTTTAATAGTTAAGGGTAAAAGGGTAAATTTATGGGTTGTTAATGTAAACTAGTTTGTTTACATGGGCCCTTGAATAATATTGATTATTCAAGGGTAGCATATTAAATTCGTGGGTCCTTTATAAAATAAGATTTTTGGGCTTGGAAGTGAAAAATAAATACTGCAAAATAGCCCAATATAATAAGTGCAAAGGTTGCATTTTTGTTCATTATTCACATTGTTCACTCAAACACAAACTAAAACTCTCTCTCCCTAGCCAAGGCCACTCTCTAATCTCTCAAGGTGGTTAAAGTGTGGAGGTTCATCTCCTTTTGAAGCTAACTTCCAATCCAAAGCAAAGGATAGGTAAATCTCATATCCAAGCTTTGCATGTAAACCGTTTTTTTAATCCATGCTTTCATTCTCCATCTCCACCACTCTTCATGCGCTGAATCTTTCAGGGGGACCCTCAGTGCCCTGGTGGTTTGCTCTGCTCTGGTTGGCGGGCCATTCGTTGCTGTAGGACTGGTAAGTTGGAGATTCTCTGATGAAGATGACATTAAATCAGGCCCCTTTTCTAGCGCCAAACTGTTGATATGCGTTTTTGCACCAACGAAACGCACATGTGAATGTCTGTGCGGACCCAGAAGACACACTGAATGTAATGGATAAAGAGATTGTAATGCTAAGGGGATAGTTTTTAAAGTGGTTCGGATGCTAAGGTAGCAATCTTACGTCCATTGATGTCTATATAATGATAGAGGTCATGTCGCTTTTAGCTGACTGACTTTACATAATGTACAAGGTATCTAATGCTGAAATTCTAGGAAAGAGAGAGTATTAATCAAGTGTAAAATATGTCAATCCCTTTAATAAGAGAGAACTCCCATTTTATAGTGAGATCCTTGAGGTAATTGGCGTGCTGTCGTAGGCACCAGAATTAAAACCTAAAAATACACTAGTAGTGTAAGTCAGGGTCGATCCCACGAAGAGTGTCTAGCTGAATTGCTGTTATGTGAACAAGCTGGGGGGGTTCTGTGAAAACAGGAAACGTTCTTAGCAATGACCAAAACAAAACAATTCAATTGAAATCAATTATATAACGAAACTTGGTCTCCGTCAACATCCACCATCGAATCTTACAACCGATCATTGATGCAAGATATCATTCACACATTAATATTCACCGTTGGAACTAATTTCCTTCTCTCCTTAATTGTATTAATCAGGAAACAAGCGATCCTAGTTAATCTTACCCCTAAACCCCTAGACAAGCGCTCAAGATTAATCTAGTGGCAGCCTTAAGAATTAGAGAGATCGATGAAGCTAAACAACACAAACACAAGCGTTGTATTTAATTTAGTTGAATGTTCTTCATAAGGTTATTATTCCTCGAGCAGCAAATTACTAACCCTGCTTCACAAGTTGGAGGGATCAAACAATTACGGATTTGATATCAACTTAGCGGTGATTTCAACAAATAAACACTAGTAGGCCTCCTAGTAATTAAATGCATCAATCATGAAACTATGCACAGAATACATTCAATACTCAAACACGAAAATTGAACACTAAAATAACATAGATTAGATCTCACAGTTGGTTGATTCTGAGGTCTCCGTTTCCGACGACCAAGTCACAAAAGTTTTTAGCCGCTCATGGCCATCACCAAAAAAACTCCAAAAAGAAAGAAAAATTCTAAGAAGAGAAGAGCGAGGCGTGGTCCACCAAAACCTAATCTGATCTCCCTTCAAAAATCTAATTCAAGTGTTTGAATTCAACTCAATCTCCTAAAATATTCTAATATCCTAAAATCATTATCCTAATCTGATTCTAATTAATTGAAAATACATAAAGTCTTAAAAATAAAATAGGAAAGTGATGTGTCCAGCTGTAACTCGTGTGCCACATTTCTTCAAATCTCCAATAATAAACTGCCCTTGGACTTCATTACAAGGCAGAATGTTCCAGAACATCGGCAGTGCAGATGCGTCAACTTCAAGCCCATTACAACCTTGATGCAGCAAGTATCTCTCCAAACTCCAACATAAAAGTTGTAGATATATTTCTTAGCGTTCTACAAATTTTGAATCATCTCAATCGGAGCTAAGATAGAGAGTTATGCCCAAAATACGAAACAATGTCAAAACGGTCCGAATTCACTTAATTAGTTCCGTTTTGCAATTAACGCTCCCATTGCTCCTAAGTCAAAATAGAATAAAAATCATTACATTTTAGGCAGAATAGGTATAAAAGACTAGCATTAAGGGGGGTAAATATGACATTTTGCATTCTCATCAGTAATACCACTAATCTGTAAGTTGTGGAATTATCCATGCAAATCCTTCTTTATGTGGCTTGGCCTCCTTCCAGAGTGATTTGTGCGATTTAGAGCAGGATTGACACTTGCGAGCATCATAGCTTTAACTAGCCTGACGCGCACCCACTATCCTAACGACGCAGGCACAGTTGTTCCAATGATCTGACTTTGTGGGCAAATACTGACGTCAGCCCTTGTATTTTTTAGGCATAACAATAATCTTAAAGGAAAATCATGAGTTTCAAAACCATGCTTTGATACCACATGTTAGTAATTACTTAAAGATTGTAAACATAAACAATCAAATAAACATAGATCTTAGAACTTCATGATTTTCACAAACAAAATAATTAAACAATTATTGTGAGAAAATAAACCTGATCCTAATTTCTAAAGCCATGATAATAAACTTTCTAGATAAAAACTGATTTCTCCTCTCTTAATCCTTTTACATATAATGCTAAAATTGTTGGGAAAAATACTTTAACTCTCATGGGTAGAGCGAGGACCAGTTTATATATAGAGAATAACAATTAATTTGATACGTCCATCAAGTATCCATCCAGTGGCTAGGATTCATTATTCAATAACCACATGTAACAGTTAAATTTATTTGCAAATGTAACTGATGAGAATTATTGCACATGTAACCGACAATTTAAAACAAATAGTAGCTGCCAACATTTGAATTAAATTCATATCAGTGGACAGCTGATGTGCCACTTCCAACAGCTAGTACCTTGATAAGGGAGACTACGAGAGTAGCCTTGGTTGGAATTGAATTGTTGTTGACTGGGAGATCCCTGAGGTGACCTATTGTTTGAGAAAAAATTTCTATTGTGAGTAGAACCACCTTTATTCTAATGTGTTGGATCGATTTGCATAGCTTGATTGAAGCTTATCCCAAGCATTTGCAAAGGTTGAGCAATTGTTTACAGTAGGACCAATTGCATTGTTGAATGTGGCTTGAATGCCTTGAAGCACAAGACGATCTTGCCTGAGCCATAAACGATATTCCGGGTCTGTTGGTGGTGGACGCGGGCGCAAACCATCAACAAATTCAAGCATATCATAACCAAATAATAGATTGGTCATTTGAGATTTCCAAGAGGAGTATTTGACTCCTTTTGCTAACTTGAAGGGGATATGAGAATAGGCATTTAGAGAAATCAAGTTAGTTCCAAGGACAACAGTTTTACCTAACTAGTGGTGCCTGCGTTTGGTGGAGGCACTGGTTGATTGAGAGGAGGATCATTCTGAATTCGATTAAGGAGAGAGGCATCTAAAGTTGCCTGTGAAGAATTTGATCGTGGAGAAGAGGAAGTAGACATTGTTTGAAGAGAATAGATAGATGAAGAAAAAAATTTGTTCTATGACAGTAATAGCTCTGATATATATACCATAATTGAAAAAAGAGAAATATAAAATTGGCTTATTTTATTCATAACATTTTGATAGACTTATAATTTTATATTTTTATTATCCTTGCATTTAGTTTATTTGACATGTTTAATATCTTATGGTGCCTATTTATGATGATTTTTATGTATAAGGCATTTGTGGTTAAGAGTTAGTAAAAATATACTTAAAATCAGAAGTTTTTAGCATTTTTACTTTTAGATGTTTTGGGCTGTTTACAGGTTTTTTATGGACTTGGAGTTACAGTTTTGTTTTTGGACCATCTATGAAGTTAAAGTAGACATCTTAAGCTTTCTAAGTTGGGATGGTACGTTCAGAGACGGCCTTGTTTGGGCCTCCAATTGTTGGAGTAGATTCAGAGCTAAAAACGGAAATCAAATCCTAATTGGAGTAGGATTTCTGTCCAAATACTGGAGTTTTAAAAGGGCATAACTGGAGATTCCGAAACTCAAATGAGACAATTTAAAAGCCCAAATTAAATTAAACATCCTGAACTACAATTCTTATGAAGGGGACGAAGTCCAGAAAGCTCGTTGTCCTATCCAAAACTAGCCTGGAAGTTACAGCTTCAGCCCAAAAGCTTTAATCCTTAGCTGATTTTGATTATTTTTGTATGATTCGTATAAAGACTTGGTCCAACTTCAGAAGCTTTAATCCTTAGCTGATTTTGATTATTTTTGTATGATTCATATAAAGACTTGGTCCAACTTCAAGAGGGAGTTCAATACAAGTCTAGGGGGCTGGAAATTCGTGTGTATGAGCTGGAATTTCACTTGCACAAATTAAGGGCAGATTTGAAGAGAGAGAAGGAAGTGTTTTCCTAAAAGGGTTTAGTTATTTGCTTTAATTTTAGGAGTTAGCTTTTAAAGGGAAGCTTTTATATGTTTTTTGGAGATATAAAATAGAATTTTTAGGCTGCTAGGGTTTTGGAGGTTGGAGATAGAACACAATTTTATTTTTCTCTTTCTTTGTGCCTTTCATCTCTTCATGTTGGGCTAAATTCTTTAGTTCGATTCAAGGAAACTCCAATCCGGTTAGTATAATTGTGAGACTTGTTTTTAATCTTAGTTATTCTTCTATTCGTATATCAATGTTTCTTTGTTTTATTTATTATGGTTGCATGATTTAATTAATTAAAGAGATCTGTTAATTGATTGATTGTGTGATTGATTGCTAAACTGTATTTGTAATCCGTAATTGTTATAATATTCAGTTAGAGTAGTAATTAAGCAAAACAATTGTGATCCAAGCTTTTATTGATTGTTTAAAAGAAACATGGAATGAATTAAATAATCTGATGCTTGTTCAATTGTTATTCATCTTTAACTACCTCCTAATTCGTAATACTATCAGTAAATTCATAAGGATTGCATAATACCAAATGGTTTATTGATAAAAAATAATTTGTGTGTTGGACTCAGATGAATGAATAAAGATTGTTTGGTTTCTTAATAATCTTTTGTTAAATATTATTAAAGAATAATATATATTAGAAGTCAGTGATCAGTTTGCAACCATGTGTAATTTTCTTTGAGTCGAAATCATTTTTTTATTAAATTGTCTTTACTTAATTCCTGTTAGTAGTAATTAATCTTATGTCAATTAATTTTCAAAGTAAAACTTCCCTCCTTTTATTTAATTAATTCATGTGATATTAAGTTGGATAATCTAATTAGCTAGTTTATGTGGATCAACCTGTATTTACTGTGATTACAAGTTGTGAGTAAAGTAATTTAATTTTTAGTTGCGCTACGCATTTTACAACTTTAGATACATCTCAAGAAACCGATTCAGCTCTACAAACAATAAATAAAAAACTAACCATATTCTCCAAGACACATTTTCACCCACAAACAAACTAAAACTAAAAGAAAGCCTATGATTTAGGAGCAGTTCTTATCACGTTCTATCACTTTTATCCTCACGTCAGAGGATAAAAGAGTTAACTAAGTATTATATCGACCGAATTGAACAAATGATAGGTCAAGATCATGTTGTGAATAGTGAATTTGGGGGATCGACCAAGCATGGACGGGAGGCAAAGGTCTTAAAAGGAAAAAGAAGAGGGTCGAACGAATGGTAAGAAAGGAAAAGTAAGTTCCCGGAAGAGAAGAGGTAACTGAAGCTTTNCAATAAACATTGATTCAGTTTCTCCCAAATATCACTCTCTGTTTCATATGAAAGTTAACAGAGTCCCCATCGCTCGGCTCATCACTTGGCTCCCTAACCACTTGGCCTACGTGGAATGCCACATTCACTCCCCTAGTTGGAGCCGTGGTTTCACCCTCAAGTAATTTCACAGAAGTTGCGGATTCCTTATATTTGTTGCCCCCAAACATGCTCACTCAGCTCAGACAAACCTATTATCAATGAATCCACTTGGCTCTACCCGAGCCAAGTAGCTCAACAAGGTGTTCGACTAACTACAAAGTATCAGGGTACAACTAGTACTCACTCAGCTTGGCAAGTGCTTTAATTCACTAAAACCAACAAGATACAAAGAGTCACGGCTCTACCCACTCACTGCGGTTGTGACCAAGCTTTCACTTGACTCTGCACACTATAATTTGAGGATCCAGATACTTGGACATCCACTCGGCTTAGACAAGAAACACTAGGCCAAGATTCTGGAAACGCGATTCATGGCTCAATAGGCATGGCGATGTTCCCCGGAATACCGGGGACCCATCCCACCCCGTATATAATATATAAAATTAAAAATAATATATATATATATATATATGTACACTTTTCACTAATACCCCTATATTTCACCTAATTATACAATTATCCTACCTATATAAACTCATATTTTCCGTATTTCCCTCACGCTAAACAATTGAACAAGAACAAACCCTAACCCATATTTATGTAAAATTAACTATGTTTAAACGATTAATTTAAGTGTTTGTCATGTGGACGAAAATTAAACTATTGTGTTTGGTAATATTCAAATGAATTTATATTTATGTAAAATTAATGGGGTGGGGACAGGCCCCCAACATTCTCCTATGGGGCGGGGAAGGGGAATTCTTGTCATCCTCGTAACGAGGATGAGGTAGGGGTGGGGTTGGGTACCATGAATGAGATCCCCACCCCGCCCCGCCCCACCCCACCCCACCCCACCCCACCCCACCCCACCCCATTGCCATGCCTAGACATCGGGGGTCCTAATTTTGCAATGCTTAAAACAATTGGCAATTGTCTGTAGTTTTACATCAATTGACCATGTAGCAACTGTATTTACAATTTCATCAAGGACACTTATCTTTGTTGGTTCCAAGACATGATCTTCTATTCGTTTCAAAAGTAGACAATTGAAGCACTAAATTGAAATCCTAATACTATTAAAACGTAAATTGAAATTCTAATACTGTACAACTAAAACATGAATTATAAAATAAGAAATTTTTGTAACTACACATCTATTAAGTTATAACCTTCTTATAGTAATAAAATTAATTAGTCCCACCATTATGACTATAGAGAGGTTTTACTGTATAAGTTGGCACAAGTGTCTGACTTTGAATTTTCAAAATTTCATGCAAAAATAAAGAAAATAAAACAGAAAAAAAAATCAAAATTTTTGTTGCATGAACACACACAGTGACCCAAGAAATAGCCAACAGCCAACCTCCAACTTGTGGTCTCCCTTTTCCCTTTGCTATTTGTAGCCTTTTCCCACTAATAATCTCATCTTTTTTTTTTTCTTTCCGCATTCAACCATTCTTTTATTTCATTTCATTTCATTCCATTATATTATATACATCCAAACTGACTCTTCTTTGTATAGTAAACTTGGTCATCTGTGGCCAGTGACGGTGGTGGTGGCGCTGGCATTGGCATTAACAGTGGTGTGCGTGATGAAACCTTGTTGATGTCTTTGTCTTGTGTGAGGAACAGGGTGAAGTTTTTGTGTAGTCATGGTGGGAAAATATTGCCCAGAGTCATTGCTGTGCCTCATTAAATCAATTTGTTTGGTAAAGATTTACAATCTTTATATTTTAGGATAATGGAATTCTATGTTACCGGAATCCATTCATTCCTTTAAGGTTGTTGGGAATGTAACATTGTTAATGCAGACAAAGTATCTTTTTAGTAACATATATAATGGGGTTAAGTATTCAAAATGTAGTAATAGTGATATTCATCAAAGAAATGATAAAAAAAAATGACGTTTTGATTGGTTATATGTCACGACCCCATCTTACCGGAGGCACGGCCGGGCCTTGGCCCACTTTGTGTGACTTCTACTCAGTACTGTCCCCCCCCCCCCCCCCCCAGGCCCCTTTTCTTTTTTCCCCCCCCCCCCCCCCCCCCCCCTTTAAGGGATTTTTATTTCGCCTCCCTCACCACTCGAACCCAAGACCAAGGGGCTATAGTCAATTGGGAAGCATGGTGAGTACCATCAGGCTAGCTACCACCCAACATGGACAGAGTACACAATGTATTTCATGTGTCGATGCTTTGAAAATATGTAAGTGATCCCTCCCACATATTAAGTGTAGATGATGTGGACTTAGAAGAAAATCTTGTGTATGAGGAACATCCAGTTCAGATATTGGACAGAAAGATTAAAGAGCTCCGAAACAAGAGTATCCCTTTAGTGAAAGTCCTTTGGAGAAATCATAAAGTTGAAGAAGCTACATGGGAGGTGGTGCAAGACATGCATAACCGTTACCCGGAGTTGTTTGTTTGAATTTAGGGGACAAAATTCTTTTAAGAGGGGGAAAATTGTAACGCCCACATGGAGGTACGCAATTTAATTTATGTTCTTATGCTTTTAGTTGATATTTCTAAGGTTATTTTAAGGAAATGTGAAGAAAATGCCTTAAACTTGCATTAAGGGTAAAATGGTCTTTTCACTCAAAATTAGTTAAATTGTGGGGAGTGAAAAATATAGAATTTCATGGAGAATGCAATAAAAATGAGGACATTATGGTAATTGACTAAGGGACATAGATGAAATGTAAAGAAAGTGCAAGACAAATGAAACTACATATATTTTTTATGTTATATCAAATTGAAAAGTGAAACCCTAGTCATCTTACCCATATGCACGCCATTTCACCTCCATATTCTCTCAAATTATTCATTCTTCTTCAAAGGAAATTCAACGGTTTGGGTGTTTTTTTAGTGTTTTCAATCTTAAGCTTCTATAGTAAGATTCTTGCACCTAAGAAGTGAATTTTAGTTTTTAAAGTGTTGATTTGAGGGTTTTTGCTCATAGGATTTAAGAGAAGAGAGTTTGATCAAAGGAGATTCTTAAAGGGTTAATTTGCTCATATCAAGGTATAATCCTACCCTAAGTGTGATTTAAGTTATGTTGTGTAGAGAATTTTCTTTGTGTATAATATATGTTATATGTGGAATTATTGATGGATTTGGTGTTGTTAATAATTAGAACTATCCATGAGAAGTTGGGTTGGTGTATGTGATACTTGATGAATGTTGGTTGAGATTTGGAAGAGTTGAAGTGAAAATTTTGAAGTGTGATTTTGGCAGATTTGGAGTTAATTATGGAGGAGTTTATTTCAAGTTTTAGGTGGCCTAAAATAGAAGACAGATGTGCCAAATTAATGTTGATTTGTGCACATGAATTTGATGAATGCCAAGGAGAAGTGCATGTATGAGTATGATTATGTGTTACTGGGATGTTGTGTAGATGGTAAGAATGACATGTTGGCATTCCATAATGCATAATTGCATTTAAATATTAAATTTAGAAAGAATTATAAGCATAACCATCTACATGCATATATATATTTCATAAGAGCATGAAAAAGCCCTAAATATGTTAAAGAGAAAATAGAAATAAATGAGAAGATTAAAGGTATTCAAATCTGAAATTTTACCGAAGTGTAAAAAGATAAACAAAAAAAAAAAAAAAAAAAAAAAAAAAAGAAGAGAAGTTGTTGTGCGATGGAGTCCGTGAGTGACATAGTCCCACATGCACGCCGCCTTTAGTAATGGCCTCAAAATTTAAAAAAAGAAAATGTAAAGTCCATTAGAAGTGTGTGTGGATGAGACTGTACCTAGAATTAGAGAATTCACTCACACGCCAAGGCTCCAAATCCTGCCTCAACCGAGTCTGATCGGCAAGAATAAAGAAAGAATAGAAGATATAAAAAGAAAGAATAGAAAGAGAAGAAAAAAGATAGATAATAAAGAAATAAGAAAAAGAAACAAAAACAGAATAAGAAAAATAAAAAGAAAATGCATAATTTATGCATTTGTGCATTTGCATCATGAATATGCATAATACCATGCTCATTATCATGGGTAGTGAAAAATTTAGAAAACAGAGAGCAAAATAGAGAAAGAATAAAAAAGAACAGAGAAAGAACAGAGAAGAACAGGGAAGAATAGAGAATACGGAAATGTGATGTAAGGAAAGAAAATTCGGTATTTTAAGCAGCGGAAGAGAAGGTAGTATAGCAGGTTTACTTACTAAGCATAGTGCTCACTTCATTGTTTTTAATGTTTTTGCAAGTAGTGTGAGTTGCGTCGCATGGAACATCGCTGTAGTGGATGGGTTGGGCTACACAGTCACTTGCTATTTTGAGTATATTTTGTAAATATTTGTATATAAAGAAAAATTCAATATGGGCCCATACTTTGTTACTCTATATATTGGTGTATTTTCTTAATATATTGTTAATGAGATTTATTATTTGTTAATTATTTTACGAGTATACTACTAGAAAAAAGCATTACATTATATCGATTGATGTTATAATAATGTTATCGGGTCAATATCATATCAACTAGTGTTTGTAAAAAAATTATTTTTGATGTATTTGTGTTTTGATATGGTGGTCCTAAGGTGGTGGGACATTATGTGGGACTATTGTTCTATGAATATTGAAAACTATGTGAGAAATGATGTAATTGTTGTGAATTATATTGGGTTTAAGAGAATTTTTTATATGGTGCATGTATTGTAGTGGTTTAATGAGGAAATAGATATAGTTTTCATCATTTTAGAAAACAGAAAAAAATATGTTGCAATGAGTTTAATATTGGTTGGAAGATGTTGCAAGTTGAAAACTAATCCATTGTTTTAATAATGTATTTGTAAATAGTAAATGGGGTGAAAATGAGTTTGAAAATGATGGGGTTTTGGGTTTGAGCCTAATGGTAGGTTTTGAGACCTCCATGGTGAAATTCATACTGAAGTTGGAAGAAAGTATGAAGGGTGATTAAATTAGTGTTTGTGATTATTTAAGGCTTGATTAGATTATGTTCAATTATAGATCATAATCAAAAAGGTGAACCCTGATTAAACCTTAATGTTCAACAACTGAGGGGTTGGTAAACTACAATGAATTATGGCATAATTTAAAGGATTCCAGAGGCAAAATTTGCATGAAGTTGTATGTTCAGTTGGATTGCAAATTACAATGACTAATGAGTCCCATTTTCTGGGTTTAGGCTTTCAATCAGGAAATGTATTTTCAAATTACTAAGATGTCTTAATGTTTTGTTTTCAATTTCTTCTGTTTTCATCTTCTACTTTATTTGGAAAACAAATAATACTTGTACCCTACTTAAGGCCGCCCACCAGGATTCGTTCTCTAAACAACAAATCAAACTCCATAAGCCTAAATATCTAACTACTTTCTACTAATGAGGATTAGCATCACTAAAGATCAACAAGTCTTTACACTTGTAACGTTAGGCTCGGTTAGTGGGCTTCAAAGAAAAGGAACGGATAAACTAAACAAGAGAACTCGGTTTCCTTTAGAAAACATTATGACTTAACTCACAACTTCCACTTTCTTCCTCAACCACCACTTAAGAACTCAACCAATTAATAACCCTCAATCATGTGCACTTCTCATTTTTGCTACTACAATGTAATTTTCAATTTTTTTTTTTTTTAAATCAATAACAATCACTAATTTGAGGTTAATTACCCCTCTATTCTTCTTGCCCTTCTCACAACCCCCAAACTATCTTTTAGTTCATTCATAGAAGTCTCCAAGCTCTTTGTGTTTGCATTAGGTTTAGAGTTCTCTTAAAAGTTGCAGATGTGTTTAGGGTGAAAGGTTTAGGCATTATTGGTGTGCACAGAAAGATGACAACGATGATTTCATAGGGCTCAAATGGGTGACTAGGGATAAAATCTATGGTCGGCTGGAAAGGCTCAAACGTTTTGAAAAACTGCCTAAATTACTTCTTTAATAATGCAAAATTTCACCTCAAGCATTTCTCAACTAGGTTCTAGAGTCCACCAACATTATCAAGACTTTACCTAATCACATAAAATGAATCTAAGCATGCCGAAATAATGAAAATGGTGGCTGAACCATTTAGCAAACCTTAATCTAAATTCAGTCAACCAACATAGATTTGAAGCAATGCCTAACATTTTTCAACAATAAAATCCCAACAATTTTATTCTCACATAGACTTATAAAATTCATCATTGGCATACATGACAAAACATGAAAACAACTAAACACAAATTAAAAATTGTTCAAATTTTCCCTACCCCCAAACTAAAGATGACATTGTCCCCAATGTCACATTATGCACAATTTAGGAATAGAAAAATAATTTACAAAGGAAAGAGATAGTTCCCTGATTAATCCGTGAATTCGAAGTTCTGCTCAACAGCATGCATACCCATTCATTGGCTTTCTCATCACCATAATCTGTAAAACAAGTGAAATGCTGTGGTGTTCACTGTGTTAGAAAAATTCACTGACTAATATGAAAATATTACAATCCTAATCTTGCCCTTACGACTACTAAAAAGTTCAAACAAAATTAAACAATCCAAACCAAAAGAAAATTAGTTCAATGTTCAAAATAAAAGACAATACAACTGAAATAAAAAAAAAAAAAACTATAAAATAGGTGCTCCGGTTCCTTCTTCGGCCTCCTCCTCTCCATCGGTGTCGTCATCTTCGGAGTCAGAGCCCATCCATTCCTCTGAATCCCAGTCTTCCCATTGAAATTCCAACGTATCAATGTCGAACTTGGTGCAACAGCTCTGTTGCAAATTGTATATCATCCGAGTTTGCTCTGCTAGCCAACCTTGACATCGTTCCATTAGTTTCATTTTACCCATCATCTTCTACAGCATTTCCTTCATTGTGGCTGTTGAACCGGATGACATGGCAGTTGCTATGGTTCGTCGTCTTTTCATGCCGGATTTGGGTCCTTCACTGGGTGGACGCTCAAGATGCTTCTGATAGTAGGCGGTGTTGAGAACTGGGGCAGCATGGATAAGTGGCTCATCATCTGCCTTCTCGACTCCCGCTCGAGTGCAAAGCTCTGTAATGAGATGTGGGAAAGGGAAGCTCCCTCACCCTGGTTTGGCTGCATGCTGGATATTTTTCAGGATAATGTTTCCCACATCCATTCTATTTCTTATGGCAATGGAATAAAGCAACAATGCTTTGTCATAAGTCACTGTACTATAGTGTGTCTCCGACATCATCCTCGCACACACAAAGTACTACCACAACCTAGCCATCGGTGTCAGATTGGTTCCCTTAATACTCTTCTTTCCTTTCTTCGAAATCTCCCAAGGGGTATCTGGTTTTGCTATGCCCTTAAGTATCACATCATCCTCAAATTGTGTCTTTCTAAATTCCTCATATTCATCATGGTCAATTTGAGGTAGGTTATAAAAGTCATTGATGACCTTTGCATCAAATGGCACATCGGTACCCCTCACAAACACATGCCCATGATCACACTCAGGGAGGTTGGCGTAAAACTTTCTCACCATTGGCTTTACGGCTGCATGTGCAGGTTCACTCATCAACAAATTCCAACGTCTCCCTCGACTCTACTCAACCGCATTGCTCGAGGTCAATCCACGCTCAACAATAAATCCCTTATCTTTCCTTTGGATTGCCCCTTCATATTATTTTCGAGCCTTGTCATTCACAAATCGGTTGTCCATCTTTTTCCCTTTTCCTTTACCCTTAAACAATACTTTGAGCGGCATTTTCCCAAACTACAAATCTAACTCGATGATTCAACGCTAAGCACCCTACTATCAACCATAAACACTCCACACAAAAACACCAAAGTTTCGAAAAAATTTCAATGAGACCCCCAAGCTACGATTCTTCCAAACTTTACAAAACACTCCCAAATTGCAAACCCAAACTCCTCAACACCACACAACACACAATCCACACTTCGTCAATAATAATCAAAGCACAACAATACTAAAAATCCGCAACTCAGTCAACAATCAAAATTTCAGATCTAAAACTCGAAATTGTGCAATTAAAAGCTTGGAGAACTTGAAATCTCACCGAAACTAAGAAGTATTCACCACCAATTTAGCCAAATTTGGCCTAGATCGCAAAATCCCCAAATTCTTGAACCCACAAATTTCTTCAATTTTTCGCAGATATCTTTGCTAAAATGAGTTGTTTTGGTGTTTGGGAAGGTCAAGGAGTGAGGTAATGTGCTGGGAAATCACTGGAAAAGCTCTGGATCGACGATTGAAAAAGGTGGCTCTTGGATGTGTTTGAAGCGTTTTGCGAAAAATGAAGAGTCACGGTTTATATTTATAAAAAGCAGGTTTCGTCATGGCAAAGTTCTTCAATCAATGGCAAAAACTTCCAGAGCCTACAGCGCCACAGCGAAGAACTCTCTTCACCTTGGCAAACTTTCCTTGGTTAAAATTCGCTCAACCCTTTTTGCCGTGGCTAAAAAGTCTAGAGAAAATGGTGCCTCGGCAAAGAACACTTTTCGCCACGGCAAAGTCTGGGACTTTTCAACTTCCGTTTTGTGCAATATGTGCTTCGCCGCGGCGAAAACTGGAGTATTTTCCCTTTTTGCCTTAGTTGAAAATTCACCTGAAACACAAAAAATCAATTCATTCTAAATCATACGAAAACTAAACAATTTCAAACAACAAACAAATGAAAACACTTGGGTTGCCTCCCAAAAAGCGCTTGTTTATAGTTGGAAGCTCGACCTTCTCAATTCCTCAAGTTGGGATGTCAAGTTGGATGGGGAATGCTTGCAACTCATCACCCGATCAATGTATGGCTTCAACCTCTATACATTGACCTTAAATGTGCCATTTTTTTCATGTGACACCTCCATCGCTCCGAACGGGTAAACTCTTGTAACTATGAAGGGTCCGGACCATCTAGACTTAAGTTTTCCAGGAAATAGCCTAAGTCTAGAATTATACAACAACACTTTCTAACCCACTTCAAAGTTCTTCTTCCGGATATGCTTGTCATGCCACCTTTTTGTCTTTTCTTTGTAAATCTGAGCATTCTCATACGCTTCATGATGGAACTTATCGAGTTCATTCAAAGTCAGCATCCTTTCCTCCCCAGCAGCGCTTAAATCCATGTTGAGTTGCTTGATCGCCCAGTATGTCTTATGCTCAAGTTCTACTGGCAAGTGACATGCCTTCCCATATACCATCCTAAATAGAGACATACCAATTGGAGTCTTAAATGCAGTGCGGTAGGCCCATAATGCATTATCTAATTTTCTTGAACAATCCTTCCTAGATGCATTCACTGTCTTCTCTAAAATGCCCTTAAGTTCTTTGTTTGATAGTTCCACTTGCCCGCTAGTTTGTGGATGGTATGGTGTCGCAACTTTGTGTTTCACTTTATACTTTCCTAAAAGCGCATTTAATTGCCTATTGCAAAAATGCGATCCTCTATCACTGATGATTACCTGTGGTACTCCAAATCTTGAGAAAATGTTCTTTCTCACAAAATTAACCACCTGTTAGAGTAGATGCCCTAGAGCCAATCAATTATTGTAGAATTGACTCTTTGTAATAATGTTCATGTCACGACCCAATCTAACCATGGGCACGGCTAGGCCAGATCATAGAGCAGGCCCACTATCGTGACCATTTAACTCAGTATTGTCCCCCCCCCCCCCCTTATGGGATTTCTTCACCTCCCCCACCACTCGAACCCAAGACTAAAGGGCTATAGTCAATTGGGAAGCATGGTGAGTACCATCAGGCTAGCTAATTGTAACACCCCACTTGAGGTATGTAGTTTAGATTTGTTGTATTACTTAAATGTTCATTGATCCAGTTTTAATTGAGTTTGTATGTTGTTATTTTTGGTTGGTTAGTTTTTGGTTGAAATGGTATGTTGAGTTGGTTGAGTGTTTGCCTTGAAATTGGTTGAGATTTGAGGAATCTTGGTATTATAGTCTTCACCACGGCGACGTCAGCTCTGTGTTGCGATGTTGGTTCTGTAATTTTTTGCTAGGGCGACGGAACTTTCTTCGCCACAGCGACGGGACTACAGAAAAGTTTCTTGAGGTTTCTAGAGAAATCTCCATAGGGGTTAAATGACCATTCTACCCCTAATTAGCAAGAAAAGTGGAGAGTGAAATGTAAGAGAATTTTATGGAGAACATGTTAGAATGGGGGTGTGTTTGTAATGATTTAAAGGACAAGGATGGAATTTCCAAGAAAGAGCAAGGGCAATAGGGGAATGAATGAAGAAAGTTTGAGCTAAAAAGGAGATAAGCTTCATAAACCCTTCATTCATTCTTCTTCCACCGCCATACTCTTTCACCATTTCCTCTCAATTCTTCCTTCCATCTTTCAAGGATCTTTGAGGGTTTTTAGTTGGATCTTGGTAGAACATTAATCTAAGGCATCCTAAGGTAAGGATTCTTGCTTTAGATGTGAAGTTTGGCATATATTGTATATTGAAGTCTTATGGTGTTATTGTTTAAAGGGTAGAGAAGAGACAAGCATTTTAAAGGAAGGGAAAGTGCAAGTATGATCTCTCCATTGCAAGGTAAGTAAATCCATCCCAAGTTGAAATTTGAGAAAACTTTTGAGTAGAGACTAAGTAGAGATTTACTTATGCATGTGTATGATATATTGAGAAATTGGGTTGAGATGAGTATTTGTTGTATGGTTGTTGAATACACTTCATTGATGAGAAGTGTTAATATGTGATGAATATGTGATGAGAGGATGTAGTTTGAAATGAAGTTGGAGGAGATTGAGTAATTTCTTTGGGACTGCTCTTTTATGATAAGAATCATAGTTATGTGAGGGAGTGTCCTCCCATTTTGGATGGTTCAAGAGAGTGATAGAACTATAGATAAAGTTGAGTGTATGTATTGTAATGCTTTCTTTCTAGCTAGTATACTCGTAAAATAATTAATAAATAATAAATCTCATTAACAGTATATATAAGAAAATAGACATATATACGAGTAACAAAGTATGGGCCCATATTGAATTTTTATTTGTATACAAATATTTACAAAATATACTCAAAATAGCAACGTGACAGTGTAGCCCAACCCATCCATTGCGTGATGTTCTGTGCGACCGCAACTCACCTATTACCTGCAGAAACATTAAAAACAACGGAGTGAGCACTAATTGCTCAGTAAGTAAACCCGATATGCTACCTTTCTCTCTCCGCTGCTTAAAATTCCGAATTTTCTTTCCTTACATCACATTTCCCGATTATTCTTTATTCTTTCCCTGTTCTTCTCTTTGTTCTTTCTCTGTTCTTTCTTTATTCTTTCTCTATTTTGCTCTCTGTTTTCTAAATTTTTCACTACCCATGATAATGAGCATGGTATTATGCATATTCATAATGCAAATGCATAAATGCATAAATTACTCATTTTCTTTTCTATTTTTCTTATTCTGTTTTTTTCTGTTTCTTTTTCTTTATTTCTTTCTTTTCTTTTCTTTTCTATTCTTTCTTTCTTTTCTATTCTTTCCTTCTATTCTTTCTATTCTTGCCAATCAGACTTGGTTGAGGCATGGATTTGGAGCCTTGGCTGTGTGAGTGAATTCTCAAATTCTGGGTATAGTCCTCATCCACACACACTTCTAATGGACTGTACATTTCTTCTTTCTGAATTCTAAGGCCGCTCACTAAAGTTGGCGTGCATGTTGGACTATGTCACTCACGGGCTCCCCATCGCAATAACCTTTTTTTTTTTTATTTATTTATCTTTTTACACTTCTTTAGGTAAAATTTCAGATTTGAATACCTTTAATATTCTCATTTATTTCTATTTTCTCTTTAACATACTTTAGGGCTTTTTCATGCTCTTATGAATATACATGCATGTAGATGGTTTTATGCTTATAATTCTTTCTAAATTTACATATTTAAATGCAACTAGGCATTATGGAATGCCAACATGTCATTCTCTACCATCTACATACACATCCCAAGGTAACACATAATCATACTCATACATGCACTTCTCTTTGGCATTTCATCAAACAATTCATGTGCACAAATCAACACTAATTTGGCTACACTTCTATCTCTATTTTAGGCCACCAAAAACTTGGAATAAACTCCTCCATAATTAACTCCAAATCTGCCCAAAATACACACTTCAAAATTTTCACTTCCATAAGTCTATGATGAGAATAAGATTGTTGGGTTTTATTATTGAAAATGTTAGCATTGCTTCAAGTTTATGTTGGTTGACTGAATTTAGCTTGAAGTTTGTTGAGTGGTTCAACCACCATTTTCATTATTTGGCATGCTTAGATTCTTTTGATGCGTTAGGTGAAGTCTTGATAATGCTGTGGACTCTTAGAACCTAGTTGAGAAATGCTTGAGGCGAAATTCTAGGAATAGACTTATTAGGAAGTGATTTAGCAGTTTTTCAGAACGCTTGAGCCTTTCCAGTGACCATAATTTGTCCCTAGTTACCCATTTGGGCCTTATGAAATCATCGTTGACATATTTTTTGTTGTAAACCAGTAATGCCCAAACTGTCACCCTAAACATCTACAACTTTAAGAGAATTCAACCTAATGCAAACACAAAGAGCTTGGAGAGTTTGTGAATGAACTAAAAGAATAGTTAGGGGGTTGTGAGAAGGCAAGAAGAATAAGAGGGTAATTAACCTAAAATATTATTTGTTGTTTAAAAAAAAAAAAAAAAATGAAACTGCATTGCAGTAGCAAAAATGAGAAGTGCACATGCTTGAGGGTTATTAATGGTTGAGTATCTTAATGGTGGTTGAGGAAGAAAGGAAGTTGATTTAAGTCATTGGTTTGCTTAAAGGAAACCGAGTCTCTTTGTTAGTTATCCTTTCCTTTTCTTTGAAGCCCACTAACCGAGCCTAACGTTACAAGCCTTAAAGACTTTTGATCTTTAGTGATGTCTAATCCTCATTAGTGAGAGTAGTTCGTACTAGGTTATGGAGTCTGCTGCCTTTAATAACTTTGCATTTCTGCATAAATAATCCGGGAAGTTGGAATGTGGACTGAAGTGGGGATCACCTACTTGGGGGACCAATAAAGTGGGGAGCACCTACTCGGGGGACCAATAGAGAAAGATAGTCAATGCAACTTATAACTTCCTGGAGGTGTTGAACATTTTCTAGTAATAATTTTTCAACAATTATGAGATTTGTATAATTCTAGGCAATTCTTATGTTGAGTCTGAGTCCATTTTTTTTACTTATCATTTTCAATTAGTTGTTTTGAGTTTTGTGGTTGTTTGTTGTTTTTCTTTCTTTGTGTTTTGACCTGATGCTCAGGACGAGCATGTCTTAGTTTGGGGGTATTTGATAATCCGAGGATTATACATTTTATTAGGCTTTTTGGCCGGATTTTAGATACTTCTTAGTTTATTTATGCTTGAATTGTACTTAATTCTATATATTTTATGTTTCAGGCCGAAATGTGCATTTTGAGCGAATAAGATGGATTGGAGTTTCTGGACCCAGAAGTAAGCGAATCTCAGAATTTGGGAAAGTTTGAAGCAGAGTTGAAGCACTATGAAGTTGTTCCCATGGGAAAGCATCGAAGATTGAAGATTCAAACAAGGAAGCAAGCGGAGGGTAATTCTGTAAATTCAGAATGTTCCAGGAAGGTTCGCCACAGCGAAGTTAATTCTTCGCCGCGGCGAAAAGATAGGCACAAGATTTACTTTAGTTTGTCGCCGCGGCGAAATTCTTTCTTCGCCACGGCAAGTCTGCTAAATTTTGTTTTCTCCACAAATGCACAGTTTTATTTTGGAAAGGTTTAGGTTTTGGGGTGAACTATATAAGAAAAACATTGCCATTTTGGTGGAGGTTGGTCTGGTTTCGTTTGGTTTAGAATAGCTTTACATTTGGAGAGAAGATTGAGCTTTAATCTTGTGATTCTTCAACTAGGGGAGATCTCTACTCTTTTCTCTTTATTTCAATATGTTACTACTGTGGTTCTGTTTTTCTTGCTGTTTGTGTTAATTGTTATGAACTAACCCATTTTAGTTAGGGTTTTGAGGTAATTTGATTTCTATGGATTAATCAATTGATTATTGTGCTTTTATTTCTATTGCATAAGTTGTGTGATTATTCCGATTTTTTATTGATTTTACTGTTGAACATGATGGGATTGAGAAATGAATCATGTTGAGCTTCTGGATAATCACCATTGTTATTTTGAATGTTAGAGATAGATTTGAGAAACAATGAAATCAATCTAGGATTCCTTGCCTTATGAACTTGGATCGGTTAATATTCAATTTGTTGGGTGTGGAAGATTAATAGGGAAGAGTAGGAATTCAATGCCTGAGAAGGTATGTTTTACAACTTAGGGAATTGGTTTATAATTCGTGCATGTGAGTGTAAAAGTAGCATACCACATAATAATCCATAGAGTCCGAATGAAGTCAAACCCTAACCGTTTGCTTACATTGATATTACTCTTGTGTTAATCTTGCTTTCATAATTTGTTGTTTTTACACTTAGTAAATTTTTCTTCAGTTAAGTTTAATCTTTCCCATAAATCCAATCGGTTTCTCCAACTTGAAAACAAATAGGAAATTCAGTGCTTAGCACCATCCTCGTGGGAACGATACTCACTCATCACTTTATTACTTTGTGCGACTAGTGCACTTGCTATATTTGCATGTTGTAGTAACAACGCATTAACCGCCTACATGGTTGTACTAATAATGCGATATACGTAGCTTAGTTGTAGAATTCTACTGCAGTACTCTGATTGAGCTCTTCCAGCTCACTGTAGCTTCATGAGAAAAATTTCAAGCAAAAATCATCTTTATCTGTTTGAAAAAAGCATCACTGTATCCTCTTACAGTGAACTCATCTTCCCCTGCATGATCCAAGAACATATCCTTAGTCCTTTTCAGTATTCAGGGATGTTCATTGACAATCATCCAGTGTCATTCACTTGGATTTGATTGATATCTTCTACAAGTGCTTAGCACATAAGAGATCATCACAGTCATTCATCACATTGCTCCCTTGGATCTAATTAATATCTTCTGCAAGTGCTTAATGCACATGAAATTACCAGTCTAAAGCAAGTGTATAGTATCGCGATTAACACCAATTAATCGTCTCACTAATACACAGACCAAGATTGGCCCCTAGCAAGGCATCATGGCCACCCGATAGATTCGGATTCAGCAAAGTAGCTACCTGTCAACGATATGGTTACCGTACAATACGATCCTTTCATCATACGTTATCTCGACGAGACGAAGGCATAGAAATAGTGTCAACCTTCGGTTACTCTCGATATTATATATTCAGTTTCTGGACCAATGACCTGTACTATAATCCGGATAGAGCAACAACTCAATCCCACTGTGGCCACAGTTTTAGTGTCATTGCCATTTACTGAATTGCGCCGTGAGATAACTTCTCCTGTACCCGGGAGTGATAAATCCTCTGTCTATCCATCATAGTCTTGATACACTCCTTGATGCAGCCAATCACCACCGTATTGACAACTCTGAATAGAACTGCGTTAGGCTAGTGTCAAACTGCACCAATCGGTGCACAAGGCGCTCTGGTGATCTCAAGTCTAAGGATCACATGCACCACCATTCATTAGAGGATTTGTTGTATAGACACTAAGGTTACCATCCATATGGAATCTTCTGGTGGGTCAGTCCAGTGAACTTGCTGTGGTATATCCGCCTAAAACAAGCACCCATGTGTTGCACCAGGTTGTCACCAAACAACTTTGACAAGTGAGATCAGTCATTCCCTTTCGACAGGGTCATTCAACACTATGATAGCCTTATCGTATTATCTGTGCCCTTACTTCAAAATAATACTAGGGCTACGGATGTTTCTAGAATTGCCACCATATGTGCTCATAGGGTTCTCACTATCAAGATTTGAAACACTTGATACCCTCGTCACGGTTCTACCATTCTAAGGACATATATCAATACATATTGCAATAATAATGATTTACGTGATATAGAATAAAATGCCTTTTATTATTGATTAATGAACATTATTGTAAAGAGTCAATTCTACAATAATTGATTGGCTCTAGGGCATTTACTCTAACAGTTGATGCATACACGGCCATTTCAACCCAACTTACAGCACTTCAGAAACAATTGGGAAGTATGCAGGTAAATTCTATTCAAGCACCTCAACTAACTTGTGAATTTTGTGCAGGTAGTCATATGAGTAGTGAATGTCAAGTGGGGAACACGTTTGCTTTAGCGTCTTCATCGTCAGAAAAGGTTAACTACTTGGCAGGAAATCAAAGGCAACCGAACAATCCGTACTCCAACACATATAATCCTGGTTGGAGGAATCACCCGAACCTATCTTGGGGTAATCAAGATCAATAGAACAATCAATGGAACCAAAGAACGATGCCAAACAACCAAGCGGGGGTGAACAATCAACTAGGAGAGAAAAAGTGACAAAACTGGAGGACATGTTTGGAAAGTTTATGCAAGAGACCACATGTTTCATGAATGAGACCAGGACGAATTTCAGAAACCAAAGGGCGTCCATTCAGAACTTGGAAGTACAGGTGGGTCAATTGGCTGATAATCTAAATGAGAGACCATAGGATTCCTTACCAAGCAACACAGTGACTAACCCACGTGAGCAAGCAAATGCAATAACATGACCAGTATACATAATGCAGCCTAACCAGGGCGAGGCAGTTTCCCCTTCCCACATCTCATCATCGAGCTGTGCACTCGAACGGGAGTCGAGAAGACAGATGATGAGCCACTTATCCATCATGCAACAGTCCTCGACACCAACTACTTTCACAAGCATCTTGAGCGTCCACCTAGTGAAGGACCCAGATCTGGGACAAAATGACAGAGAACCACACAAGGCACTGCCACATCATCTAGTTCAACAGCCATAATAAAGGAGCTGATGCAGCAGATGTTGGGTAAGATGAAACGGTTAGAACGACGTCAAGGTTGGCTAGTAGAGCCGACCCAGATGATACAGCTGTTTCACCAAGCTCAACATTGATACTTCGAGCTTCCAATGGGTAGACTGGGATTCCGAGGAATGGATGGGCTCCGAAGAAGAGGAAGACACCGAAGAAGAGGAGGAGGCTGAAGAATGAAACCTGAGCACCTGTTTTGTAGTTTATTTTTCTTTGTTTTAGTTGTTATTGTCTTTTATTTTGAACATTGAACTAATTTTCTTTTTGTTTTGGATTGTTTAATTTTTGTTTGAACTTCCTAGTAATTGTACAGGCAGGATTAGGATTGTAATATTTTCATATTAGTCAGTGAAATATTCTAACACAGTGGACACCACAGAATTTCAATTGTTTTACAGATTATATTGATGAAAAGCCAAGGAACGGGTGTGCATGTTGTTGAGCAAAACTCTGACTTCATGGACTAATCAGGGAACTATCTCGTACCTTTGTAAATTCTGTTTTTCTATTCCTAAATTGTGCATAATGTGACATTGAGGACAATGTCATCTTTAGTTTGGGGGTAGGAAAAATTTGAACAATTTTTTATTTGTGTTTAGTTGTTTTAATGTTTTGTTGTGTATGCCGATGATGAATTACATAAGTCTATGATGAGAATAAGATTGTTGGGATTTTATTATTGAAAAATGTTAAGCATTGCTTCAAGTTTATGTTGGTTGACTGAATTTAGCTTGAAGTTTGTTGAGTGGTTCAACCACCATTTTCATTATTTTGGCATGCTTAGATTCTTTTGATGCGGTTAGGTGAAGTCTTGATAATGCTGGTGGACTCTAGAACCTAGTTGAGAAATGCTTGAGGCGAAATTCTAGGAATAGACATTATTAGGGAAGTGATTTAGGCAGTTTTTCAGAACGCTTGAGCCTTTCCAGTTGACCATAAATTTTGTCCCTAGTTACCCATTTGGGCCTTATGAAATCATCGTTGACATATTTTTTTTGTAAACCAGTAATGCCCAAACGTGTCACCCTAAACACGTCTACAACCTTTAAGAGAATTCTAAACCTAATGCAAACACAAAGAGCTTGGAGAGTTGTGTGAATGAACTAAAAGAATAGTTAAGGGGTTGTGAGAAGGGCAAGAAGAATAAGAGGGTAATTAACCTAAAATTAGTTATTGTTGCTTTAAAAAAAAAAAAAAAAAGTCGAGAACTGCATTGCAGTAGCAAAAATGAGAAGTGCACATGCTTGAGGGTTATTAAATGGTTGATATCTTAAATGGTGGTTGAGGAAGAAAGTGGAAGTTGATTTAAGTCTTGGTGTTTGCTTAAAGGAAACCGAGTTCTCTTGCTTAGTTATCCTTTCCTTTTCTTTGAAGCCCACTAACCGAGCCTAACGTTACAAGCCTATAAAGACCTTTTTATCTTTAGTGATGTCTAATCCTCATTAGTGGAGAGTAGTTCGATACTTAGGCTTATGGAGTCTGCTGCCTTTTAATAAACTTTGCATTTCTGCATAAAATAATCCGGGAAGTTGGAATGTGGACTGAAGTGGGGATCACCTACTTGGGGGACCAATAAAGTGGGGAGCACCTACTCGGGGGACCAATAGAGAAAGATAGTCAATGCAACTTATAACTTCCTGGAGTGTTGAACATTTTCTAGTAATAATTTTTCAACAATTATTGAGATTTGTATAAATTCTAGGCAATTCTTATGTTGAGTCTGAGTCCAATTTTTTACTTATCATTTTCAATTTAGTTGTTTTGAGTTTTTGGTTGTTTGTTGTTTTTCTTTCTTTGTGTTTTGTACCTGATGCTCAGGGACGAGCATGTCTTTAGTTTGGGGGTATTTGATAATCCGAGGATTATACTATTTTATTTAGGCTTTTTGGCCGGATTTTAGATACTTCTTAGTTTATTTATGCTTGAATTGCTACTTAATTCTATATATTTTATGTTTCAGGCCGAAATGTGCATTTTGAGCGAATAATGAGTGGATTGGAGTTTCTGGACCCAGAAGTAAGCGAATCTCAGAATTTGGGAAAGTTCTGAAGCAGAGTTGAAGCACTATGAAGTTTGTTCCCATGGGAAAGCATCGAAGATTGAAGATTCAAACAAGGAAGCAAGCGGAGGGTAATTCTGTAAATTCAGAATGTTCCAGGAAGGTTCGCCACAGCGAAGTTAATTCTTCGCCGCGGCGAAAGAAGATAGGCACAAGATTTACTTTAGTTTGTCGCCGCGGCGAAATTCTTTCTTCGCCACGGCGAAGTCTGCTAAATTTTGTTTTCTCCAAAATGCACAGTTTTATTTTAGGAAAGGTTTTAGGTTTTGGGGTGAACTATATAAGAAAAACATTGCCATTTTGGTGGAGGTTGGTCTGGTTTTCGTTTGGTTTAGAATAGCTTTTACATTTGGAGAGAAGATTTGAGCTTTAATCTTGTGGATTCTTCAACTAGGGGAGATCTCTACTCTTTTCTCTTTATTTCAATATGTTGACTACTGTGGTTACTGTTTTTCTTGCTGTTTGTGTTAATTTAGTTATGAACTAACCCATTTTAGGTTAGGGTTTTGATGTAATTTGGATTTCTATGGATTAATCAATTGATTATTGTTGCTTTTATATTCTATTGCATAAGTTGTGTGATTATTCCGATTTTTTATTGATTTTACTTGTTGAACATGATGGGATTGAGAAATGAATCATGTTGAGCTTCTTGGATAATCACCATTGTTATTTTGAATGTTAGAGATAGATTTGAGAAACAATGAAATCAATCTAGGATTCCATTAGCCTTATGAACTTGGATCTGTTAATATTCAATTTGTTGGGTGTGGAAGATTAATAGGGAAGAGTAGGAATTCATAGCCTGAGAAGGTATGTTTTACAACTTAGGGAATTCGGTTTATAATTCGTGCATGTGAGTGTAAAAGTAGCATAATCCACATAATTAATCCATAGAGTCCGAATGAAGTCAAACCCTAACCGTTTGCTTACATTGATATTACTCTTGTGTTAAATCTTGCTTTCATAATTTGGTTGTTTTTACACTTAGTAAATTTTTCTTTCAGTTAAGTTTAATCTTTCCCATAAATCCAATCGGTTTCTCCAACTTGAAAACAAATAGGAAATTCAGTGCTTAGCAACCAATCCTCGTGGGAACGATACTCACTCATCACTTTATTACTTTGTGCGACTAGTGCACTTGCTATATTTGCATGTTGTAGTAACAACGCATTAACCGCCTACATGGTTGTACTAAATAATGCGATATACGTAGCATTAGTTGTAGAATCTACTGCAGTACTCTGATTTGAGCTCTTCCAGCTCACTGTAGCTTCATTGAGACAAAATTTCAAGCAAAAATCATCTTTATCTGTTTGAAAAAAGCATCACTGTATCCTCTTACAGTGAACTCATCTTCCCCTGCATGATCCAAGAACATATCCTTAGTCCTTTTCAGTATTCAGGGATGTTCATTGACAATCATCCAGTGTCATTCACTTGGATTTGATTGATATCTTCTACAAGTGCTTAATGCACATAAGAGATCAATCACAGTACATATCATCACATTGCTCCCTTGGATCTAATTAATATCTTCTGCAAGTGCTTAATGCACATGAAATTACCAGTCTAAGCATGTAATACTTTCTTTCTAGCTAGTATACTCGTAAAATAATCACTAAAACTCATTAAAAATATATATAAGAAATACACATATATATACGAGTAATAAAGTATGGGCCCATATTTAATTTTTCTTTATATACAAATATTTACAAAATATTCTCAAAAATAGCAACTTGACAGTGTAGCCCGACCCTTCCACTGCTTGACATTCCGAGTGACCGCAACTCACCTACTACCTGCAAAAACATTGAAAACAACGGAGTAAGCACTAATTGCTCAATAAGTAAACCCGTTATGCTACCCTTCTCTCTCCGTTGCTTAAATCCTGAATTTTCTTTCCTTACCACTCATTTCCCGAGTATTCTCTATTCTTTCTCTGTTCTTCTCTCTGTTCTTTCTTTATTCTTTCTCATTCTTTCTCTGTTTTGCTCACTGTTTTTCTCTCAATTTTCTAATTTCTCACTACTCATATAATGAGCATGGTATTATGCATATACATGATGCAACGCACAAAAGCATAGATTATGCATTTTCTTTTCTATTTTTCTTATTCTGTTTTCTTTTTCTTTTCTTATTTATTTATTATTTCTTTTCTAGTCTTCTTTCTAATCTTTCTTTCTTTCTATTCTTCTTTCTTCTATCTTTCTTTCTTTCTTTCTTTCTTCTTTCTTTTCTTTCCATCTTCTTTCTTGCCGATCGGACTCGGTTGAGGCATGGATTTGGAGCCTTGGCCGTATAAGTGAATTCTCTAATTCTGGGTATAGTACTCATCACACGCATTCTAATGGATTGTACAATTTCTTTCTGAATTCTGAGGCCGCTCACTAAAGGCAGAGTGCATGTGGGACTATGTCATTCACGGGCTCCCCATCGCAACAACCTTTTCCTTTTTATCTTTTTACACTTCTTTAACTAAAATTTCAGATTTGAATATCTTTAATATTCTCATTTCTTGCTACTTTCTCTTAACACATTTTAATGCTTTTTCAGCTCTTATAAATATGTATGCATGTGATGGTTCATTTATAATTTTTTATAATTCACATATTTAAATGCAATTATGCATTATGGAATGCAAACAGTCATTCTCTACCATCTACAAACTCATCCCAAAGTAACACATAATATTCTCATACATGCACTTTCTTTGGCATTTCAGCAAACAATCATGTTCACAAATCAACACTAATTTGGCTACACTTCTATCTCTATTTTAGGCCACCAAAAATTTGGAATAAACTCCTCCATAATTAACACCAAATCTGCCCAAAATACACACTTCAAAATTTTCACTTCAATTCTTCCAAATCTCATCCAAACATTCATCAAATAACAACTACACCAACACAACTTCTCATGGATAGGTCCTAATCACTATTCAACACCAAATCCATCAACCATTTTACATATAACACATATATATGCATAAAGAAAGTTCTCTACACAACATAACTTAAATCATACTTAGGGTAGGATTTACTTACCTTTAATATGAGCAAATTCAACCTTTTAAGAATCTCCATCAATCAAACTCTCTTCCTCTTAAATCCTATGAGCATAACCCATCAAAATCAACACTTTAAAAACTAAAATTCACTTCTTAGTGCAAGGATCTTACCTATAGAAGCTTAAGATTGAAAATCCACTCAAAAACACCCAAAACCTATGAATTTCCTTTGAAGAAGAATTGAAGAATTTGAGAGAATATGGAGGTGAAAGTGGCGTGCAAATGGGTAAGAGTGGCTAAGGTTTCACTCTTCAATTTGATATAACATAAAAATTATATATAGTTTCCCATTTTGCCCTTGCACTTTCTTTAAAATTCCATCTATGTCCCTTAGCCAATTACCATAATGCCCTCATTTTTAATACATTCTCCATGAAATTCTACCTCTTTTCACTCCCCACTTTTTCAACTAATTTTGAGTGAAAAGACTATTTGACGCAAGTTTAAGGCATTTTCTTCACATTTTCTCAAAATAACTTTAGCAAAAATCAACTAAAGGTATAAGAGCACAAATTAAATTACGTACCTCCATGTAGGCGTTACAATTCTCCCCCTCTTATAAGAATTTCGTCCTCGAAATTCAAACAAACAACTCCGGATAACGGTTCTGCATGTCTTGCTCCCCCTCCCATGTAGCTTCTTCAACTTTATGATTTCTCCAAAGGACTTTCACTAAAGGGATACTCTTGTTCCGAAGCTCTTTAATCTTTCTGTCCAATATCTGAACTGGACGCTCCTCATACATAAGATTTTCTTCTATGTCCACTTCTACACTTAATATATGGGAGGGACCACTTACATATTTCCGAAGCATCGAGACATGAAATACATTGTATACTCTGTCCATGATGGGTGGTAAAGCCAACCTATAGGCTACCTTTCCCACTCGCTGTAATACCTCAAAGGGACCAATGTATCTCGGTGCTAACTTTCCCTTGCTATCGAAACGCATCACCCGTTTGTAGGGGCAACTCTTAGAAACACTTTATCACCCACTTCGAATTCAACATCTTTCCTCTTCAAGTCTGCATAACTTTTCTGCCTGCCTTAGGCTTGTTTCATTCTACTTCTGATTAACTTGACATCTTCTATCATTTTCTGAGTTAGTTCTGGCCCAAGAGTTGTAGTCAACTCATCTTTCTCGCCTATCTCATCCCAATGTAGTGGAGATTTACAACGTTTACCATACAAAGCCTCGTAGGAGCCATCTTAATTATAGACTGATAGCTATTATTATAAGCGAACTTTACTAAGGGTAACATCTCATGCCAAGACATTCTATAATCCATGCAACAAGCCCTCAACATATCCTCAAGTATCTAATTCGTTCTCTTTGTCTGGCCATCTGTTTAAGGATGGTAGGCGGTACTAAAAGCCAATCTGGTACCCAAGTTCCTCTGTAAACTAGTCTAGAAAACTGAGACAAATCTTGAATCTCTATCTAATACTATTGTCTTGGGTACTCCATGTAGTCTCACTATCTCTTTAATGTAAATCTGGGCCAATTGATTCGAAGTAGTGCTCTCATTTACTGGAAGAAAATGGGCTGACTTGGTCAATCTGTCTACTATTACCCATATACCATTAAACCTTTTCTGCACTCTAGGGAGACCTGTAATAAAATCCATCAAAATACTCTCCCATTTCCATTCAGGAATACTAGGTGGCTGAAGCAACCCTGATGGCCTTTAGTGTTCTGCTTTCACTTGTTGAAAAACTAGGCACTTAGCTACAAAATCTCCAATATCCTTTTTCATACCTGGCCACCAATAGTCTTTCTTTAAGTCTTGATACATCTTGGTTGCTCTAGGATGAGCAGTGTATGGTGTGTCATGAGCCTCCATAAGAATTCTCTTCTTTAACTCATCATTTTGAGGAATGCACAAACGACTCATGAAACGGAGGACACCATCTAACAGATGGAACTCTGGTATCTTACCCTTAAGCATTTGTTGACTTATTTTCTGACACCACTCATCGGCAGCTTGTTTTCCTTTGATTTCTTCCAGTAATATAGACTGAACCTCTAACCTGGCAATCCTTCCTGTTATGACCTCAATTTTTTCTTTGCACAATTCTTCTATTAATTCTTTCTGCCTTGTAAGTCGGGACAAGTAAGCTTTTCTACTCAAGGCATTGGCTACTACATTGGCTTTCCCAGGTTAATACTTAATTTCACAGTCATAATCTTTAACCAACTCTAACCATCTCCTCTATCTCATATTCAGCTCTCTTTGGGTGAAGAAATACTTCAAGATTTTGTGATCTGTATAAATATTACTCTTTGCTCCATACAAATAATGCCTCCATATTTTCAGTGCAAAAACTACAGCAGCCAACTCTAGATCATGTGTAGGGTATCTCGTCTCATAGTCTTTTAACTAACGAGAAGCATAAGCTATTACTCTACCCAATTGCATCAATACTGCACCAAGTTCCTGAAATGAAGCATCTGTATAAATGTCATAATCTACACCCTCATGTGGTAACACAAGAATAGGATCTGTGGTCAATCTTCTTTTTAACTCTTGAAAACTTTCTTCACAGGTATTCGACCAAATGAAAGGAGTTCTCTGTTTGGTGAGAGCTGTAAGCGGTTTAGCCAATTGAGCAAACCCTGCTACAAACCGCCTATAATAACCTGCTAGCCCCAAGAAACTTCTCACTTCCTTTACTGTCTTCGACTGTTGCCATTCCGAAATTGCTTTTACCTTACTTGATCCATTGATACACCCTCCTTTGACACGGTATGGCCTAGAAAGATAACTTGATCTAGCCAAAACTCACACTTAGAAAATTTGGCGAATATCTTTTTATCTCGCAATCGCTGTAGTACAAATCTTAGGTGTTCTTCATGTTCCTTTTCTGTCTTAGAATACACCAAGATATCATCAATTAACACCACTATGAATCGATCAAGACAATCCTGAAACACCCTGTTCATTAAGCCCATAAAAATTGTTGGGGCATTGGTTAACCTAAAAGGCATCACCACAAACTCATAATGCCTATATCTGGTCCGAAAAGCAATCTTGCCAATATCTTGCTCTGCAACCCTTACTTGATGATAACCCGACCTCAAATCAATCTTTGAAAACATTACTGCTCCTTTCAACTAATCCAACAAATCATCTATGCGAGGTAACGGGTATTTATTCTTCACTGTCACTTTATTACAATACACATCCGTAGAGATCCATCTTTCTTTTTCACAAACAAAATTGGAGCACCCCATGGAGAATGGCTAGGTCGAATAAAACCCTTTTCTAAGAGTTCCTGAAACTGTTTTTTCAATTCTTGAAGCTCGGCTAGGGCCATCCGGTAAGGGGCTTTAGAAATGGGTGCGGTCCTTGGTGCCAGTTCAATACTGAATTCTACTTCTCTTTTCGGAGGTAAACCCAAAAAATCTTTCGGAAATACATCTAAGAACTCCCAAACTATTGGCACATTCTGAATCTCTAGTTGTGGGTGTTGGAGTAGGTGTCATAGAGCCAATCAATTATTGTAGAATTGACTCTTTGTAATAATGTTCATTAATCAATAATAAAAGGCATCTTATTCTATATCGCATAAATCATTATTATTACAATATGTATTGATATATGTCCTTAGAATGGTAGAACCGTGACGAGGGTATCAAGTGTTTCAAATCTTGATAGTGAGAACCCTATGAGCACATATGGTGGCCATTCTAGAAACGTCCGTAGCCCCAGTATTATTCTGAAGTAAGGGCACAGATAATACGGTAAGGCTATCATAGTGTTGAACGACCCTGTCGAAAGGCAGTGACTGATCTCACTTGTCAAGGTTGTTTGGTGACAACCTGGTGCAACACATGGGTGCTTGTTGTAGGCGGATATACCGCAGCAAGTTCACTGGACTGACCCACCAGAGGATTCCATATGGATGGTAACCCCAGTGTCTATGGAACAAATCCTCTAACGAATGGTGGTGCATGTGATCCTTAGACTTGAGATCACCGGAGCGCCTTGTGCACCGATTGGTACAGTTTGACACTAGCCTAACGCAGTTCTATTCAGAGCTGTCAGTACGGTGGTGATTGGCTATATCAAGGAGTGTATCAAGACTATGGTGGATTGACAAAGGATTCATCACTCCCGGGTACGGGAGAAGTTATCTCACGGCGCAATTCAGTATATGGCAATGACACTAAAACTGTGGCCACAGTGGGATTGAGTTGTTGCTCTATCCAGATTATAATACGGGTCATTGGTCCAGAAACTGAATATATAATATCGAGAGTAACCGAAGGTTGACACTATTTCTATGCCTTCGTCTCGTCGAGATAACGTATGATGAAAGGATCGTATTGTACGGTAACCATATCGTTGACAGGTAGCTACTTTGCTGAATCCGAATCTATCGGGTGGCCATGATGCCTTGCTAGGGGCCAATCTTGGTCTGTGTATTAGTGAGACGATTAATTGGTGTTAATCGCGATACTATACACTACCGGTATGATGAGGAGCCTATGGGTCACACACATAGAAGATAATTTAAGAGCCAAGAAGAAAGAAGGGCGTTTTCGTCTTTTAAGGTGAAAGGGTATTTTGGTAATTTCACAGTGCAATTAAATTTGCTGAGGTCGTAGCCTTTATTTAATTTGTTAGAAAAATTAAATAGGTGAAATTACGTTTAAATGTGTGTTCGCACATATTTATATATATTATCATTATTGTTAAATGTTAATATATATATTAATTGATTTTAATTGAGATAATGATGGAAAATAAAATAAATCAAATTGGGAGTGTTTGGCAACATGGGGGTGTTTGGGTTGAAGCCCAAGCCTATTCCGTATGGGATTAGGGCAAATTGTTTTTACTATAAAAAGAAAAGTGTGTTAATTAAATAAATGAGATTTTTCTTTGTAAAACAAAAAACACACAGCCCCCATTTGACACTCCCACGCCAAAAACCTTTCTTTGGCCTAAATCAATTCAATTTGATTTCTTTTCTTCTTAATCTTGAAGCCAAAGAGGATCTGGCAAATACCTTTTTGGTTCTTTTGAGATTGTCTTCGTGTGGACTACGTGGGTTTGATCCTACACTTGGATCGGTAGCAAAATGTTCAAAGACAATCGTGGTGGAGCCTCCAAACGTGCGTATGGTTTCTAAACACATATTATAATTTCTGTAGATTCTTGCTTTAATATGAATTGTAAAATTATACCCTTGATCTTGGCTCATGTAAACGATCCTGTTATATTAATTTTTGTTTCCGCTACGTATACGGGACAGTTGACTAACAGTGGGACATCACTACTGTGCACTACATGAGCAATATACCCTGAGCACCCTTTTCTTAACATCTTTCTGGCCTTTACACTATTGATTAGCATACTAAGCTGGTGACCCTTGCCAAAATTAAACTTATCTCCATCATCAAGATTAAATCTTGCTTTCTTTCTCCGACAATCAATCTCTACTCCAAATCTCCCCAGGAAATCCATGCCTAAAGTAACATCAAAATCAGGCATATCAAACACTATTAAATCCACTGGCAACTCCCTACCATGGATCACTACGGACTCCCCTAGAAGCATCTCTTGAGTTACTACACTAACATCATCTGGTAACTCTATCTTAATGGGACAATCCATTCTAATAGGTTTCAAACCTAATCTCTTTAAAATCCCATGTGTAATGAATGAATGTGTGGCTTCAGAATCAATTAATGCATAAAGGGGAACTGAATGAAATAATAATTGACTAGTAACTACGGATGGGCTAGCTTCATTTTCACTCTGGGCTACTGTAAACACTCGAGCATTGGTACCTCTAGATGTTTGCGCTGTGGGTGCAGGAGGGGCTTTACAATCTTTCATCATATGCCCTGGCTGCTGGCATCTGTAACATACATTTCAGCCCAAATCTCTAAGACACTCCCCAGAATGATTTCTTCCACACTTCTGGCACTGGGGAACTTCACTGGTTCTTGGCTTTTTATTCTGCCAATCCCTCATGTTCTTCTTGGGTTGAAACTTTTTCTTATTTCTAACCTCTCTATTAATGGGGGCATTAGCTATATCTTTCTGTGGAGCAGGAGGTGGAACATTGGGGGCTACTACTAATAGAGTTGTCGGGGTTAGCTTATTCACAAATATTTCTGCCCGTAAAGCTCGTTCCAAAGCTTCACTGTATGTCAAAGGGGGCTGGACACCGGCCATCACATCTCGGGCTATTTCTGGTTTCAGCCCATGCACGAATTTATCTCTTCTCAACTCTGGTGTACTCACTATTCCTGGCGCAAACCTTGCCAGGGAATTGAATTTCACTGAATTAGCCCCCTATTGCAAACTAATAAACTCCTTAATCTTTTCATGGTCTCGGTCAACTATTCTATATTCTGCTTCAAACAATCTCCTAAAATTTCCCTAGGTTTTCAAAGTTGTATCATGAGTATCCTCCATCAATTCCCACCATATACGGGCATCACCCCTAAATAAAAAACTGGCATACTGAATCTTCTCCCAGTTTGTCATAGGGAAAAGTGTCGTCGTATGCTCCACTAATCTGAACCACTCATCTGCCACTAGTGGGTCCACTGTACCCCTAAATTCTTACGGCTGGTGTTGACTAGGCAACCCATAAATCGACTCAATATGATTCTGCACTACTGGGGGTACCAGCCTCTCTCTCTCCTCTCTGAGGGTCGGTACAATCACTGGGGTCTCAACTCTCTCTAGCACGGAGCCTCCCCGATTTTTTGCTAAGACTTGCTGTATAATATTACGAATCTTCACTTTATCGAGGACAGGGGGAGTAGATTTTGGAGGGTTGGAAGGTTCACCCATGCTCATTTCCTTCCTACTGCTTCCTCGGGTTCTACGTCACATCTACATAAACCAACACTTTTAGTCAACTCAATCAACTCATCTACTACAAGTAAGGAAAGAATTAACTTACAGCGGTCGACTACGGAACATCAACGTGGCAAGAGAGGCACACTGTCAAATCCCAAAACCTTTGCTCTGATACCAAAAATGTAATACTTTCTTTCTAGCTAGTATACTTGTAAAATAATCGCTAAAACTCATTAAAAATATATATAAGAAAATACACATATATATACAAGTAATAAAATATGGGCCCATATTTAATTTTTCTTAATATACAAATATTTACAAAATATTCTCAAAAATAGCAACTTGACAGTGTAGCCTGACCCTTCCACTGCGTGATGTTCCGAGTGACCGCAACTCACCTACTACCTACAAAAACATTGAAAACAACGGAGTGAGCACTAATTGCTCAATAAGTAAACCCGCGATGCTACCCTCCTCTCTCCGTTGCTTAAATCCTGAATTTTCTTTCCTTACCACTCATTTCCCAAGTATTCTCTATTCTTTCTCTGTTTTGCTCACTGTTTTTCTCTCAATTTTCTAATTTCTCACTACTCATAATAATGAGCATGGTATTATGCATATACATGATGCAAATGTACAAATGCATAGATTATGTATTTTCTTTTCTATTTTTCTTATTCTATTATTCTTTTTCTTTTTCTTTATTTCTTTCTTTCTTTCTTTCTTTTCTAGTCTTTCTTTATATTCTTTCTTTTCTAGTCTTTCTTTCTATTCTTACTTTCTAATCTTTCTTTCTTTCTATTCTTTCTTTCTTTCTTTCTATTCTTTCTTTTCTTTTCTTTTTATTCTTTCTTTTCTTGACGATCAGACTCGGTTGAGGCATGGATTTGGAACCCTGGCCGTGTGAGTGAATTCTCTAATTCTGGGTACAGTCCTCATCCACACGCACTTCTAACGGACTGTACAATTCTTCTTTCTGAATTCTGAGGCCGCTCACTAAAGGCGGCGTGCATGTGGGACTATGTCACTCACGGGCTCCCCATCGCAACAACCTTCTCTTCTTTTTATCTTTTTACACTTCTTTAACTAAAATTTCAGATTTGAATATCTTTAATATTCTCATTTCTTTCTATTTTCTCTTTAACATATTTTAGGGCTTTTTCATGCTCTTATGAATATGTATGCATGTTGATGGTTTCATGCTTATAATTCTTTCTAAATTCACATATTTAAATGCAATTATGCATTATGGAATGCAAACATGTCATTCTCTACCATCTACAAACACATCCCAAGGTAACACATAATCATACTCATACATGCACTTCTCTTTGGCATTTCATCAAACAATTCATGTGCACAAATCAACACTAATTTGGCTACACTTCTATCTCTATTTTAGGCCACCAAAAATTTGGAATAAACTCCTCCATAATTAACACCAAATCTGCCCAAAATACACACTTCAAAATTTTCACTTCAATTCTTCCAAATCTCATCCAAACATTCATCAAATAACAACTACACCAACACAACTTCTCGTGGATAGGTTCTAATCACTATTCAACACCAAATCCATCAACAATTTTACATAAAACACATATATATGCATAAAGAAAGTTCTCTACACAACATAACTTAGATCATACTTAGGGTAGGATTTACTTACCTTTGATATGAGCAAATTAACCTTTTAAGAATCTCCATCGATCAAACTCTCTTCCTCTTAAATCCTATGAGCATAACCCATCAAAATCAACTCTTTAAAAACTAAAATTCACTTCTTAGTGCAAGGATCTTACCTATAGAAGCTTAAGATTGAAAATCCACTCAAAAACACCCAAAACCTATGAATTTCCTTTGAAGAAGAATTGAAGAATTTGAGAGAATATGGAGATGAAAGTGGTGTGCAAATGGGTAAGAGTGGCTAGGGTTTCACTCTTCAATTTGATATAACATAAAAATTATATATAGTTTCCCATTTTGCCCTTGCACTTTTTTTAAAATTTCATCTATGTCCCTTAGTCAATTACCATAATGCCCTCATTTTTAATACATTCTCCATGAAATTCTACCTCTTTTCACTCACCACTTTTTCAACTAATTTTGAGTGAAAAGACCATTACCCTTAATGCAAGTTTAAGGCATTTTCTTCACATTTTCTCAAAATAACTTTAGCAAAAATCAACTAAAGGTATAAGAGCATAAATTAAATTACGTACCTCCATGTGGGCGTTACAAAGCAACATGGTATCGCTCAATTGGATCCGATTGATATCCACTACAAGTGCTTAATGCACAACAGACATTAATCTTAGCATATAACATGGCATTGCTCACTTAAATTCGATTGGTATCCACAAGTGCTTGATGTACATGAGACATCAATCTGAGCACACAACATGGCATTACTCACTTGAATCCAATTGATATCCACTACAACTGCTTAATGCACATTAGATATTAATCTGAGCATACAAGATGGATCCACTTGCTGAAGCATGTGGGATCCTCTTCATTCTATCTCCCTTATCGTGTGGTTTTGGACACATATCCTTAGAGAGATAGACACCATGTTCCATCGGAAGAAATCCTTTCTTGGATTCTTCCGTACTGAATATGTTTAGTACCTTGTCTATGTACTCTAACTTAGGCTAAGCAACATACCCGATCTACCATGATAGATCTTTATTCTGAGAATGTAGGCAGCTTCTCTTAAGTCTTTCATGGAGAAGCACTTGGATAACCAAGTCTTTACCGACTGCAAGTTTGATATATCATTCCTGATCAGAAGTATGTCATCAACATACAACACTAGGAATGTCACTGCACTCCCACCTACTTTCTTATAAACACAGGCCTCATCTTCGATCTTGATAAAAACCAAAGTATTTTACGACTTCATCGAAATGAATGTTCCAGATCATTGAAGCTTGCTTGAGTCCATATATAGACCTCAGCAACTTGCATATCTTATTAGCTTGCCCATCAAGAACGAAATCATCAGGTTGTGTCATGTACAAATCCTCTTCAAGGTTTCTATTCAGGAGAGCCATTTTGACATTCATTTGCGAATCTCATAGTCATTAGCTTGTCCATCAAGAATGAAACCATCGGGTTGTGCCATATACACACCCTCTTCAAGGTTTCCATTCAGGAAAGCTATTTTGACATCCATTTACCAAATTTTACAATCATGATATGCATCAATCACAAGCATAATCCTGATGGATTTAATTATAGCAACCAGCAAAAGGTTTCTTTATAGTCAATACCATGAATTTGTATGAAACCTTTGGCAACCAGTCGTGCCTCATAAGTATGGACCTTGCCATCCATGTCTGTCTTCTTCTTGAAGACCCATTTACACCCTATGGGTTTTACCCCTTTCAATGAATCCACTAGAAACCATGACTGGTTTTGGTACAAGGAGTCCATCTCAGATTTTATGGCTTTAAGCCATTTAACAGAATCTGGATCCAATATAGCTTCATCATAGGCTCTGGGTTCATTTTTTTGGTAGACCAGTATGTCACCATGTTAAGTCACAAGAAAACCATATCTCTCGAGCTCACGACGTACTTTCCCAAATCTACATAGCTCCTGTGCTACCTGAGGTGGTTCACTTTGATCCACAATTATGGAGTAACCTCTTCACGATGCTCAACCACCTCTTGTGGCACATCATCCTGTCCTTTGTCTAATGTATCTTGTGGTTCTAAAACTTCATCAAATTTTTCTCCCACTAGTGCTTCTTAGAAAATTCCTTTTTTAAGAATACACTAGTACGAGCAACAAAAAGTTTTGTGCTCTCCTGGATGGTAGAAATAGTATCATTTGGTCTCCCCAAGATACCCCACAAATATAAATTTGCAGAATTTCGGGCCCAGCTTGTTCAAAGTCAATTTCTTGACATAAGCTTCGCAACCCCAAATCCTTAGATAAGACAAGTAAGGCTTTTGCCCACTCCATTGTTCATAAGGAGTCTTATCTACAAACCTTGACGACACACTATTCAGTGCATGAGTCACAGTCTCTAGGGCATAACCCTAGAACTACGTGGGCAGATCACTGAAAACTCATCATGGACCTAACCATTTCATATGAGGTCCTATTCCTTGTTAGAGTGGGTGCCCTAGAGCCAATCAATTATTGTAGAATCGACTTTTTGTAATAATGTTCATTGATCAATAAAAAGACATTTTATTCTATATCGCTTAAATCATTATTGTATGTATTAATATATGTCCTTAGAATGGTAGAACCATGACGAGGGTATCAAGTGTTTCAAATCTTGATAGTGAGAACCCTATGAGCACATATGATGGCCATTCTAGAAACATCCGTAACCCTAGTATTATTCTGAAGTAAGGGCACAGATAATACGATAAGGCTATCATAGTGTTGAACGACTCTGTTGAAAGGCAGTGATTGATCTCACTTGTCAAGGTTGTTTAGTGACAACCTGGTACAACACTAGGTGCTTGTTATGGGCAAGTTCACTGGACTAACCCACTAGAGGATTCCATATGGATGGTAACCCTAGTGTCTATGGAACAAGTCCTCTAACGAATGGTGGTGCATGTGATCCTTAGACTTGAGATCACCGGAGTGCCTTGTGCACCAATTGGTGTAGTTTGACCTAGCCCAACACAATTCTATTCAGAGCTGTCAATACAGTAGTGATTGGCTGCATCGAGGAGTGTATCAAGACTATGGTGGATCGATAGAGGATTCATCACTCCCGGGTATGGGGGAAGTTATCTCACGGCGCAATTCAGTAAATGGCAATGACTTTAAAACTGTGGCCACAGTGGGATTGAGTTGTTGCTCTACCCAGTTTATTATTCTTGTCATTGGTCCAATAACTGAATACATACATATCGAGAGTAACTGAGGTTGACACTATTTCTGTGTCTCGGTCTCGATGAGATAACAGATGATAAAAGGATTGGATTGTACAGTAACCATATCATTGATAGGTAACTGCTTCGCTGAATCTGAATCTATCAGGTGGCCATAATGCCTTGCTAAGGGTCAATCTTGGTCTGTGTGTAGTGAGACAATTAATTGGTGTTAATTGTGATACTACACACTACCGGTATGATAAGGAGCCTACGGGTCACACGCATAGAAGATAATTTAAGAACCAGTTAATAAGAAGGGTGTTTTCGTCTTTTTAGGCGAAAAGGTATTTTGGTAATCTCACAGTGCAATTAAATTTGTTGAGGTTGAAGCCTTTATTTAATTTGACATTAAATAAATTAATAAGTGAGATTATGTTTAAATATGTGTTCGCATATATTTAAATGAATTATTGTTATTGTTAAATGTTAATATTATATATATATATTAATTGAAATAATGATAATTAAAATTAAAATATCTAAATGTGGCTGTTTGGGTTGGTGCCCAAGCATATTCCATGATGGAATAGGGCATTGTGTGCATTATATAAGTGCAACACTTTGTGAATTAAATAAACAATTCATTCATTCACATTTAATTAAAACTCCAGCCCCCTTTTCTCTCTTCCCACACCAGTTTACATTTGGGTTGAATCAAATATCATTTGATACTTGTTCTTGGTTCTTAAGGCTAAAGAGGATCTAGCAAATCCCTCTTTAGTTCCTTGAGGTTATCTTCATGTGGACTACCATTGGTTCGATCCTACTCTTGGATCGGTAGCAAAACCCATTCAGAGACAAGTTGGAGTAGCCTCCAAACGTGCGTATGATTTCTTAACTCTAAACTGATTTTCTGCAGATTTTGATTTAATGTATAAACTGAAAATTTGTGCCCTGATCTTGGTTCTAAGGAACGATCTGTGTTATAAATAATTTTTGTTTTCCGCTGCCATGACTTGATCGTTTCCTAACAGTAGTATCAGAGCCTAGGGTACCAGATTTTACGTTTTATGTATGGTTGATTACATGTATTTGATTGATAACATGTTGCCTTGTTGAATCTGCACAAAATCTACCTTGAAAGCATGTTTTAAGAAATCAATTTAAATGATTAGTTTAATTTGTTGATGATCTGCAAGTTTGGTATAATGGGATATGGATTTTTGTTGAAATCAGAAGTTTAGATTGATTGCAAAATCCGTTTGGCGCATTTTTGGTGGATGGTTGAACTGATCAAATACTACAGATCAGTGTATGCTTGCCGCGGCAATATAACCCGTCGCCGCGACGATCACTGTTTGGTGTACTCGCTGATTGAAAAATCAGCACTTGCCGCAGCGATATAGCCCATCATCGCGGCAAACGTCCTTAGCATGATCGCTAATTGAATATTACCGCTCACTGCGACGATATAACTCATCGTCGCTACAATCGCAGTCTAAAGTGCGCTTTGACGAAAATCAGCACTTGCCACGATGATATAACCCATCGCTGCGGTGATCGCACGTGGTGCATGTACGTGACGCATATCAGCGCACGCTGCAGCGATCTAATCCATCGTCGTAGTGAGCATACTTTCGAGTGCGTAAGGGCCAAAGTGAAAAGTTTCAAAATTTTAGACCAAATATGGATATGCAAATTGTCAAGGGGTAATTAATTATTAACGCACCCAATTCAAAAATTGATTGTTTTTGAAATGTATGCCATGTACTTGTTTGTATATTGCATGGTGCCCGGTATATGAGCCTTAGACTTATGGTGAATTTTTTAAAAATTTTGGGTATGTATGGTTGTAATTTTTTTTTTAAATAGCCTTGAATTAAGTGGATACCCAAAATCGTGGTCATTTTATTTCTTTCTTTCCATACATAACTGAAGAATGGAAAAGATTATTCAAGAGTCTTAGGTCCCAGAAATGCATGATTAATACCACCAAAGCCCAATACTGCAGAGGAAATTAAGTGAAGTACTCCGGATACAAAGTATGGAAAGGTGTCTATAACTTCCCCCCCAAGACCTACTCCCTAACATAGAGTAGCTAGGTGGGGAAGTAAAATTAATCCTTGTTCATACATGGGTTTTTCTGGTATGAAATGAGCCACTTCAAATAGGTTCATTGCTCCAACCTAGAATACGATTAATCTGGCATGGGCTACATGAGCCCCCAGCAAATTACCAGATAAATTGATAAATCGGGCATTCCCAACCCACCAAGCGAAATCGATGGTTTCTTGGTCACGACCAGCTACAGCTAAAGTTCCATTAAAGAGTGTTTCCACAGGGTAGAACCTCCTCAGGGAATATAAGGTTTTCATGAGGCTGATCTTGAGCCACCATCCAAGCACGAATACCCTCGTTTAAAAGAATATTTTTGGTGTAGAAAGTCTCAAATTCAAGATCTTTTGCTACACGGATTTCCTAGGAAACGAAGTCATAAGCACTTAGGTTCAGAGCCAGACCGACTACTCCAAGAGTACTCATCCATAAACCGATTACTGGTACAAATAACATAAAGAAATGTAACCAATGTTTATTAGAAAAAGCAACCCCAAAGATTTGGGACCAAAAGTGGTTAGCGGTGACCATTGAATAAGTTTCTTCAGCTTGAGTTGGGTTAAAAGCACGGAATGTATTTTCACCATCACCATCTTCAAATAAAGTAATTTCTACGGTAGCACCATGAATAGCGCATAACAGAGCAATGCCCAATACACTGATAACTTCCATCATATGAAATGGGTTCAATGTCCAATTATGAAACCCTTAGAAAAAAAGGATGAATCAAAATATAGCTGCTACACCAAAACTAGGTGCAAAGAACCAACCCTACTGACCTAGTGGATAAATCAAGAATACAAAAACAAAAACAACAATTGGACCAGAAAATGCTATTGCATTATAAGGCCGCAATTGAACAGATCTAGCAAGTTCAAATTGACGTAACATGAAACCTATTAGTCCGAAAGCACCGTGTAGAGCAACAAAAGTCCAAAGACCACCTAATTGACACCAACGAGTAAAATGTCCTTATGCTTCAGGCCCCTACAGTAACAATAAAGAATGTGCTAAACTATTAGCAGGAGTCGAAACTGCGGCAGTTAAGAAGTTGTCGCCTTCCAAATAGGAACTAGCCAATCCATAAGTATACCATGAAGTTGCAAAGTTTGTGCCTGTGAACTAGGCCCCTAAAGCGAAATAGGCACAAGGAAAGAGCAATAGGTCGAACCAACCTACAAAAACAAATTGGTGGCCGCATGTCTTGCCTTTCTCCCCTTCTTGATGTACATTCTTTTCTCATCTCATCCCCCTCGAATGTAAATCGAGGTTTCTAAATTTATTGATGTAAAGAATTCTGTATAATTATTCTCACTGTAAATTTAGAATGATGTTTTTGTAATGTACTTGAAGACAAATCAAGGAAGAGACAATCATACTTGAAGACTCAAGATTTTATTACAGGACCCTTAGGTGACCTACCGATTCCTCTAGGCTTAAGGAAATCAGTTTTAGTTGGGCCATGTACTGGCATGCTTTAATATTTTGTTTAGAATGCATGCTAAGGTTGAATGTTCTATGACATGCCAAACAATGTCATTCTAACAAAGATAATAATCTGGTGAGACACTAAATAATGACCCTTCAATTAAAGTATATTAAGTCACGTATGCCTTCCATCACCATGGTTTTAATCAAACCATTATTCGTTGGAACCTTGTTTGCCAAAGCAAAGGGTACACTTCTACTAGTGGGAGGTTAAAATTCATTGGAGTTTTCCTTAATGGTGATGGGTTGACTTAAAATGATAGTTTTGCTTGTTCGCCAAAGCGAAGGTTGATAAACATGTCATAGGCATAGTAGAGAAGTACACACATTGTGTGTACATGGTGACATATAGTGTCCACTCTACTGATACTGAGAATCACACTTGAGGACGATGGCTAGGCCATTGGATTATGTGATTGGCTTGTTGGCTTTTCACATCAGAGGTTGATGGTGGGAGCTATCAATTGGTGTGGATTAAGTTTGTTGGCCTACCTAATCAACCCATTTTGGCTTGTTCACCAAAACAAAGGTTTGAAATGAACCAGATGGGATCTTAGTCCACTAGGAAAGCCAACGGGCTTTCTCGAGTTAATAGTGAGGGCTATTGACTTGAGAAAAATAGTGGGAGCATTGTTTAATAAAAGACCATATTAAATAATAATGAACTTTATAATGACTTTTTCTTTTCTACAATTTTAGATTCACCAAAATGAGCATTATGAACCTGCGACTGATAATCGAGAAAGAAAACAGGTTGAATGGGTCCAATTTCTCAAACTGGTATCGTAATCTTCGGATTATACTCGAGTCAGAAAAGAAATTGTATATCCTTGAAAAGCCAAACCTGGCTAAGCCTAATCTTGATGCCACTCAGGAAGTAAAGGACACTTATCAAAAGTTCCTTGATGATGCTGATGGCGTTCAATGCTTGATGTTAACATAGATGACACCGGTGCTGTAAAAGCAGAATGAGAATATGGACGTTGCTGCCATTATTCTACACCTCAAGGAGCTTTTCAAAGGGAATGCTCGACAAGAGAGGTACAAGGTGTCAAAAGCACTATTTGAAAGTCGTCTGACTGAGGGAGCCCAGGTTGACCCTCATGTGCTCAAGATGATCGAGCACATAGAGAGGCTTGAGACTTTGGGATTTGAGATGGACGCAGAATTACAAATGGATTTAGAATTACAAATGGATTTAATTCTACAATCCTTGCCTGACTCTTATGCACCGTTCATAATGAACTTCAATATGAACATAATGGTGAAAACCCTGTCGGAGCTTTTGAACATGCTAAGGACTGCAGAGCAAGACTTGAAGAAGTCCAAGCCTATTTTACTGGTAGCTGCTAGTAAAGCAAAGGGTAACAGCAAGGGTAAGGCCAAGGCCAAACCCAAGCCCAAGCCCAAAGGACAAGGTGCTCTTGGGCTTGAGAGTGGCATAAGGAAGGGCGGGAAAGTAGTCTGCTTCTATTGTGGCATGCCTAGCCACTGGAGGAAACACTGCAAGGCTTTCCTCGCAAGCAAGAAGAATTCATATGCTTCGACTTCAAGTATATTTATGATTGAGATTAACTTCTCTCCCTCAACATCTTGGATCATTGAAACAGGATATGGTACTCACATTTGTACTGATGTGCAGGGACTAAGGCAGAGTAGAGTGCTCGCCAAGGGAGAGGTGGACCTACGAGTTAGAAATGGAGCATATGTGGCTGCATTGGCTGTAGGGACTTACTGTTTATCTTTGCCTACGGGCTTATTGTTGGAACTACATAATTCTTATTATGTACCTTCTATTTCTAGAAATATTATTTCAGTATCTGCTTTGGATAATATAGGGTATCATTTTGATATATCTAATAGATTATTGTTCTTTAGTTTGAATGGTATTCTATTTAGAATTGCAAGTTTATATAACAGGCTATATGTTCTTGATTTAAACAATAAAGATATTCTCAATGTTGAAACCAAGAAAGCTAAACATAGCGATCAAAACCAGACATATCTCTAGCATTGTAGATTGGGTCATGTTAATAAAACCCGCATTGCAAAACTTCAAAAGGATGGAGTTTTTGACCCTTTTGACTTTTAGTCATTTAAGGTATGCGAGTCATGCCTATTAGGCAAGATGACCAAGTCGCCTTTCAAAGGACAAGGTGAAAGGGCTACTGAACTGTTAGGCATCATCCATAATGATATATGTGGTCCACTAATAGTTAAAGCTAGAGGTGGATATTCATACTTCATCACATTTACTGATGATTTCAGTAGATATGGTTATGTCTATCTTATAAGACATAAATCTGAAGCCTTTGATAAGTTCAAAGAATTCAAGAATGAAGTACATAATATGTTGGGCAAATGTATTAAAGCACTTCGGTCGAATCGAGGAGGTGAATACTTAACCTCAGGGTTTTCTGAATACCTGAAGGAATGTGAGATAGTATCACAACTCACCCCTCTGAATACACCCCAGCACAATGAAGTGTCTGAAAGGAGGAATATGACCTTACTTGACATGGTTATGTCCCTGATGAGTTTTAGTGATCCACCTGCATCATCCTGGGGTTATGCCTTAGAAACTGTGACTCACGTTTTGAACCATGTGTCGTAAAAGTCTGTAGACAAGACTCTATATGAACTATGGAGCGGGCGAAAGCCCAACTTATCTTATCTTATCTAAAGATTTGGGGTTGTGAAGCTTATGTTAAGAAATTGACTTCGAACAAGCTAGGCCCAAAATCTTGTAAATGTATCTTTGTGGGGTATCCAAAGGAGACTAAAGGATACTATTTCTACCACCCAAAAGAGCACAAAATTTTTGTTGCTCGTTCTAGTGTCTTCCTAGAAAAGGAATTTTTTCTAAGAAATACTAGTAGGAGAAAAGTAGAACTCGATGAAGTTCTAGAACCACAAATTATAAGAGACGAAGGACGGGATGATGTGCCACAAGAAGTGGTTGAACATTATGAGGAGGTTACACCACAACTTGTGGATCAAAGTGAACCGCCTCAGTTAGCATAGGAGCTACGTAGATTTGGGAGAGTACACCATGAGCTCGAGAGATACAATTATCTCGTGACTCAACATAGTGATGTACTAGTCTACCAAGATGATGAACCCAGAACCTACAAAAACGTTATAGCTGATCCAGATTCTGTTAAATGGCTTGAAGTCATGAAATCTGAGATGGACTCCATGTACCAGAACCAAGTATGGTCTCTGGTGGAACCACCTAAAGGGGTAAAACCCATAGGGTGTAAATAGGTCTTCAAGAAGAAGACTGACATGGATGACAAGGTTTATACTTATAAGGCATGACTGGTTGCCAAAGGTTTCAAACAAATTCATGGTATTGACTATGAAGAAACCTTTTTGTCAGTTGCCATGATTAAATCCATCCAGATTATGGTTGAGATTGCTGCATATCATGACTATAAGATTTGGCAAATGGATGTCAAAACAGCTTTCCTGAACGGAAACCTTGAAGAGGATGTGTATATGATGCAACCTGATGGTTTTGTTCTTGATGGACAAGCTGATAGGTTATGCAAGTTGCAGAGATCCATTTATGGACTCAAGCAAGTTTCAAGGAGCTGGAACATTCGTTTTGATGAAGCTGTAAAAGAATTCAGTTTTATCAAGAACAAAGATGAGCCCTGTGTTTACAAGAAAGTGAGTGGGAGTACAATGACATTACTAGTGTTGTATTTCGATCACATACTTCTGATCGGGAATGATATACCGAGCTTGCAGTCGGTAAAGACTTGGTTATCCAAGTGCTTCTCCATGAAGGACTTAGGGGAAGCAGCCTACATCCTTGGAATAAAGATTTATCGTGATATATCACGTAGGTTGCTTGGCCTAAGTCAGAGTGCATATATTGACAAAGTACTGAAAAGATTAAGTATGGAAGAATCCAAGAAAGGATTTCTTCCAATGTCACATGGTGTTTATCTCTCCAAAGATATGTGTCCTGGAACACAAGATGAGAGACATAGGATGAAGAGGATCCCATATGCATCAGCAATTGGATCAATTGCATCATCAAGGATATGTACTCGGATTGATGTCTCATGTGCTTTGAGCACTTGTAGTAAATATCAATTGGATCTAGGTGAGCGTCACTAGATGGCTGTCAATAACATTCTTAAGTACCTGAAGAGGACTAAGGATATGTTCTTGGTTTATAGAGGGGAAGATGAGCTCACTATAAGAGGATACAGTGATGCTAGTTTCCAAACGGACAAAGATGATTATCGATCGCAATCAGGGTTTGTATTTTGTCTCAATGGGGGTGCAGTGAGCTGGAAGAGCTCCTAGCAAAGCACTGTAGTAGTGGACTCTACAATGGAGCCTGAGTATATTGCATTATCAAATGCAGCCAATGAGGCAGCTAGATTAAGAAGTTCGTCACTGTGCTTGGTGTGGTTCCCACTATTGTTGATCTAATAGACATCTATTATGACAACAATAGAGCAATCGCTCAAGCCAGGGAACCACGGTCTCACAGAAGTCTAGACACATACTTAGACGATTCCATCTCATCAGAGAAATAGTTGAGAGGAAAGATTTGTAGATCAGTAAAGTGCATACTGACAACAATCTCGTAGATCCACCGACAAAGCCTCTGTCACAGCAGAAGCATGAAAGGCATTTGAGATCATTTGGTATTAAATACATGAATGATTGGCTGTAGTGCAAGTGGGAGATTATTAGAGTGGGTGCCCTAGAGCCAGTCAATTATTGTAGAATTGACTCTTTGTAATAATGTTCATTGATAAATAAAAAGGCATTTTATTCTATATCACATAAATCATTATTGTATGTATTGATATATGTCTTCAGTGTTAGTAAACGGTCCCATATACGCAGCGAAAACAAAAAAAAATATAATATAAGGATCGTTTACATGAGCCAAGATCAAGGGTATAATTTTACAATTTATATTAAAGTAAAATCTGCATAAAAGGTTATTCATGAGTTTAGAACCATACGCACGTTTGGAGGCTCCACCACGTTTGTCTTTGAACATTTTGCTACCGACCCAAGCGTAAGATCGAACCCACATATTCCACACGAAGACAATCACAAAAGAACCAAAGAGGGATTTGCTAGATCCTCTTTGGCTTTAAGATTAAGAAGAAAGGAAATCAAATTGAATTGACTTTAGCCAAAAAGTGTTTCTGCCGTGGGAGAGAATGAGAAGGGCTGCTGTGTGTTTTTATTTTAAAGAGAAATCCATTAATTTTCAATTAACACACACTTTTCTTTTATAGTAAATCAAGTTGCCCTATTCCCATATGGAATAGGCTTGGGCTCCAACCCAAACACCCCATGTTACCAAACACTCCCAATTTGATATTTTGTTTTCTATCATTATCTCAATTAAAATCAATTAATATATATTAGTATTTAACAATAATGATAATATATTTAAATATGTGCGAACACATATTTAAACGTAATTTTACTTATTTAATTTTTCTAACAAATTAAATAAAGGCTACGACCTCAGCAAATTTAATTGTACTATGAAATTACCAAAATACCATTTTGCCTAAAAAGACGAAAACGTCCTTCTTTCTTCTTGGCTCTTAAATTATCTTCTATGTGTGTGACCCATAGGCTCCTCATCATACCGGCAGTGTATAGTATCGCGATTAACACCAATTAATCGTCTCACTAATACACAGACCAAGATTGGCCCCTAGCAAGGCATCATGGCCACTTGATAGATTCGGATTTAGCAAAATAGCTACCTGTCAACGATATGGTTACCGTGCAATTCGATCATTTCATCATACGTTATCTCGATGAGATGAAGGCATAGAAATAGTGACAACCTTCGGTTACTCTTGATATTATGTATTCAGTTTCTGGACCAATGACCCGTACTATAAACTGGATAGAGCAATAACTCAATCCTACTATGGCCACAGTTTTAGTGTCATTGCCATATACTGATTTGCGCTGTGAGATAACTTCTCCCGTACCCGAGAGTGATGAATCCTCTGTCGATCCACCATAGTCTTGATACACTCCTTGATGCAGCCAATCACCACCGTATTGATAGCTCTGAAAAGAACTGCGTTAGGCTAGTGTCAAACTGTACTAATCGGTGCACAAGGCGCTCCGGTGATCTCAAGTCTAAGGATCACATGTAACACCATTCGTTAGAGGATTTGTTCCATAGACACTAGGGTTACCATCCATATGGAATCCTCTGGTGGGTCAGTCCAGTGAACTTGCTACAATATATTCGCCTACAGCAAGCACCCATGTGTTACACCAGGTTGTCACCAAACAACCTTGACAAGTGAGATTAGTCATTGCCTTTCGACAGGGTCGTTCAACACTATGATAGCCTTATCGTATTAGCTGTGCCCTTACTTCAGAATAATACTGGGGCTACGGACATTTCTAGAATGGCTACCATATGTGCTCATAAGGTTTTCACTATCAAGATTTGAAACACTTGATACCATCATCACGGTTCTACCATTCTAAGGACATATATCAATACATATTGCAATAATAATGATTTACGCGATATAGAATAAAAAGCCTTTTATTGATTAATGAACATTATTTAGTGTGCTGTCATAGGCACCCAGAATTAAAACCTAACAACACATGTATAGTGTGAGTCAGGATCATCCCACGGAGAGTGTCTAGCCGAATTTAATGTTATGTGACACAGGCTGGGGGGTTTGAGTAAAATAAACAATTTCAGGAAACAACAATTCAAATTAACAATCAATCAAAATAACAAACATGGGTCTAGTCACATCCACCATCGGAATCTTACAACTGATCATCGATACAAAATAAATCAATTCATACCCAATATTCACCGTTGGAACTATCTTCCTATCTCTCCTTAGTTGTAATTAATTAAGAACAACGATCTAATTAACTTTACTACTAACAACCCTAGACAAGCGCTAAGATTTAATCTAGTGGCAGCCTTAAGACCTAGAGAGATCAATGAAGCTAAACAACACAAACTCAGCGGTTCATTAATTTAGTTGAATGTCTTTCTTAAGACTTAATAATTCCTGACGCAGCAAATTCTTAAACCCAAATTGCTCCCAAGTTAAAGGGTCAAACAATTACGGATTTGATATCTAACTTAGCAGTAGATTGCAACAAATATAAACTAGTAGGCCTCCTAGTAATTAAACGCAACAATCATTAAATATGCATAGAAGAACATCCAATACTCAAACATAAATTGAACACTTAAAGAAAAAAACCAGATTGATCTCACAGTTTATTGATTCCGAGGTCTTGTTTCCTTCGACCAGTTATAAAGTTTAGCCGCTCATGGCCATAATCAAAACTCCAGGAAAAGAAAATTCCAGCAAAAGGAATTCCAGAAGAGAGAAGAGAGAGGCGTGTGTGATATGTGTTATCCCTAATCTGATCTCCCTCCTTCAATATCCATTCGAATTTTAATTCTACTAATCTAAATCTCCTAAAAATATTCTAAAATCCCAAGTAACCTTTATCCTAATCTGAGTTTGAAAATAAAATAAAGTCTTAATACAAAATAGGAAAGTGGTGTTTCCAGCTAAATTTGCGTGCAATAGGTTTTCAAAACTTCTTGTAATACCTGCCCATTTGAATTGCATGACAAGGCAGAATATTCCAGAACGTCAGCTGCAGGTGTGTCACTTTAAGCCAATTACAACCTTGATTCAGCAGTATCTCTCCAAACTCAAAACATAAACTTTGTAGATCTCTTCTTATCGTTCTACATTATTTGAATCATCTCAATCGGAGCTCGGATAGAGAGTTATGCCCAGATTACGAAACAATGTCGAAACTGTCCGAATTCACTTAATTAGTTCCGTTTGCATTAATGCCTCCTTTCATCCAAATCAAAATAGAATATAATGAGTATATTTAGGTAGCAAATAGTGTAAAAGACTAGACATAAGGGGGGGTAAATATGACATTTTGCATTCCCATCATTATTACAAAGAGTCAATTAACAATAATTGTTGGCTCTAGGGCATCTACTCTAACCTTGAAGGGTAGAACCATGACGGAGTATCAAGTGTTTCAAATCTTGATAGTGAGAACTCTTGAGCACATATGGTGGCCATTCTAGAAACGTCATGTACGCCCACATGGATGTAACACCCCACTTGAGTACGTAGTTAAGATTTGATGAATGGTTCGAATGTTTATCGATTTATCCTTAGTTGAGTCTGTATGTTGTTATTATTGTTTGGTTTATCCTTGGATGGAAAGGTGTATTGGTTTGGTTGAGTGTTTTCTTGAAGGTTAGTATGATTTACAAAATTTTAGGGTTATAGTCTTCGCCGGGGCGAAGAAGTTTTGTCGCCGCGGCGAAGAGGGAGTGCTTCAACCCGGGTGGCCTCTGTGAATTTTGGTCAGGCGAAGAAATAGCTTCGCCGCGGCGAAGACCTCGGCTGAATGTTTCCCTTGAGTTTTTGAGATTTCTTTCTTTTGAGACTCAATGACCATTCTACCCCTTTTTAGCAGGAAAAGTGGGAGTGAATTGTAAGGAAAATTCATGGAGAATAGTTTGATTGGGATTTTGTTTGCAAAGAATGAAAGGTCTTAAATGGAATTCAAAGAGAGGAGTAAGGGTATTTTGGGAAGTAGAGAAAAATATGTGATATTAAGGGTTAGCTTTAGAAACCCCTTCATTTTGTTTTCTCACCACCCGCCTCTTTCATCCCCTTTTTCTCTCATTTTTCATCCAAGATTCCAAGGATTCTTGAAGAGCTTTTGACTAGAATTTGTTACAAATTGATCCTAAGAGCTAAAAGGTAAGATTCCTTACTTCAGAAGCAAATTTTCATGTGTTGAAAGAATGGGATCCTTATTAAGTTTTGTATTGAAGGTTAAGGGAAAGTGTCAAGCCATCAAGAGTGGAGAGTTTAAGTGGGTTCTACTTGTGTCCAAGGTAAGTAATTTCATCTAAGTTGTGATTTACTTGATTGAATGTGTGTAGAGTTTTAGATCTATGACTAATGCTTGAATTGGTTATGTTGAAATGAGTTGATGAATTCATGAATGGGTTCAATGTTGTTATATGAAGGTTTTCCACCATGAGGAGGGTGGTGTGTTTGTGAAATTTTGGTAGAAGTATGGGTAGAATAGAGTAATTGAGAGGAATTTTTGAAGTGTGTTTCTCTTTGCAGGATGTGTTAGATTTAGAGTTGAACTCCAATTTTGGTGGTTAAGAAAGAAATATGATTAATTTAGATAGAGTTTATGTATGCACACATTTTTTTGATAATGCCAAAAAGAAGCATAAGTAGAATTAGAGAACCTTACCTATGCAAAGTAGCATATTTGCATGTCATGAATGCATATAAGGAAGATTTAGGCATGAGTCATCCATATGCATAGTTTAATTGAGTAGTTACATAAGAAGAAATGAGAATGAGAAAGAAATACTTTATGATAGAGATAAAGAAAAACAATTCTCTTAGAGTAAAGAGAAGAAAGAACTAGCACTAGAAGATAAATGATTATTAGTGCTATAAAAAGAAAGAAAACCCGGTTGTGCGATGGGGAACTCGTGAGTATGAGTTACCCATGTAAACCGTTATGAAAAGAACGGTCTCTGCCATGAAGAGCGGAATGCGTATAAATCGCTATGATAAGGACGATCTCCGGCATGAGAGAGCGGAATACACGTAAACCGCTATGAGAGAGAGGAAGCGGTTTCCGCCATGAGAAAGGCGGTATGAGAAAGAAAAGAATAGAAATAAAAGAAAAGAAAGAAAAATGAGAATTTGAATTAGAAATTTGATAAGAATACAAAGAGAATTGATGAGTAATGCACGGGGATGATAGCGTAAGAGACTGTTTTACTTACTGGGCATCTTTGTGCTCACTCCGTTGTTTTCTTTGTTGTACAGGAAATAGGTGAGGACTTGGTCGGATAGACGTCGGCAAGCGGGGAGATTTGGCTGCACTGTCCCTTGGTTCGTTTTGTTTCAAAAGCCCTTGTACATATGATATTTTGTTTTGTAATGAATGTGATTATTAAGTAAAGAAATTTTTGGGCCCAGCTTGTTTTGATAAATATGCTATCTTTTATTTAATCGATATTACGAATTTGGTAGAAAGAAAGTAGTTGTTACAATGGAGGTACATGATTTAAATTATGTTTTATAGCCCTTAGTTGATTTTTGCTAGAATTATTTTAAGAGAATATGAAGAAATGCCTTAAAACTTGCATTAAGGGTAAAATGTTCTTTTCACTCAAAATTAGTTGAAAAAGTGGGGAGTGAAAAGAGAGAGAATTTCATAGAGAATACAATAAAAATGAGGACATTATGGTAATTGACTAAGAGACAAAGATGGAATTTTCAAGAAAGAGTAAGGGCAAAATGGGAAACTGTGTTTATAAAATAAAATGTTAAGGGTTTGAAACCTTTATTTCTCTCATTCCACCGCCACTCTCCTTCTCCATTTTCTCTCAAATTTTCACTCAATTTTTCAAGGATTTTGAGGGCTTTTGAGTGGATTTTAATAAAGTTTTGATCCTAGGCAACAAGAGGTAAGAATTCTTGCTTTGTCTCTATGATTTATTTGTGTAAAAGTTGAGTTCTTATGAAGTTTATGCTTAGGGTTAAGAGAAGGTTTGAATCCAACAAGAGTCGAGAGCTTAGGAGAGACTACTCAAGCATAAGGTCTTATGAAGTTTATGCTTAGGGTTAAGAGAAGGTTTGAATCCAACAAGAGTCGAGAGCTTAGTAGAGACTACTCAAGTACAAGGTAAGTAAATTCTACTCAAAATCCCACTTAAATTAAAGTTTAAGAAATCAAGTGAGTAGAGATTTCTGTTAAGCATGCATATGTTAAGATTATTGAGAAATTGAGATGAGATTGGTGATTATTTATGCTTGTTGTTAGATATATTTGAGTATGAGAAGTGTATGTGATGGTATGATGATGGGTTGAAATTGGAAGAATTGGAGAAAACTTTTGGGAGTGTTTTTGCCATGTAGGTATGATGATGATACAAGAGAGTTTTTCTCTCAATTTGGATGGTTTCAAAAACAAATAGAATGATAATTAAATTAGGGTTTGTATCTGCACATTTATTGTTTGATGAAATGCCTAAGAGAAGCATGAGTATGAATAGAAACCTTAATTTTATGCAACATTGCATATTTGCATTTCATGAGTACATTTAAGTAAGAATTTTAAGCATGAGCCATTCATATGCATATATTTGTATATGTGTCATAATTTAAGAAAGAATGAAGAATTTTTAGAATAAAACACTTTAAGAGTAAAGAGAAAAAAAAATAAGCATTAAAGAATTAAAGAAAGAAAAAGTGGTAAAGAAGAGAAAAGAATAGGTTGGTGTGATGGGGAACCATGAGTGTTAAGAAGAAATTCTCACATACACGCCACCTTAATTGAGTGGCATAAGAAGAAGAAGAATTGTACGACCCGTAAGCGTGTATGTGGATAAGGGTTGTACCAAGAAGAATTTCCTACATGCATGCCACCTTAATTGAGTGGCCTAAGAAGAAATAAGAATTTGTACGGTCCGCAAGAGTGCATGTAGATGAGGACTGTACTCACTCACATGGCCAAGGTTCCAAATCCATGCATCAACTGAGTCCAATCGGCAAAGAATAAGAAAGAAAGAATAAGAATAAGAAAAGAAAGAATAAGCAAGAATAAGAACAAGAAAAGAAAGAATAAGAAAGAACAAGAATAAGGAAGAATGAGAAGCTTGAACAAGCAAAGGAAAGAAAAGAAAAACAAGAAAGAAAAGAGAAGCTTGAGCAAGCAAGACAAGAAAGAAAAGAATAGAATAGAAAGAAAAGAAATAGAATAAGAAATAGAAAGAAGAAAGAAGAAAGAAAATGCATTGTTATGCATTATTGCACATGCATTTCATTCATGCATATTACCATGTATCCCATCATGGTTAGAAAGAATAGAAAGTATAAGAAGAAAGAAAGAACAAAGAGAAGGGAAGAACTGCGAGAAAGAAAGAATAGTAAGAATTAGAAACAGAGAAAGAAAGGAGAAAGAACTAAGAACAAAAGAAAGAAGAAGAGAATTAAGTAAGGAAAAAAGAGTTAAGGGATTTATTTACTGAGCATTTTTTATGCTCCCGTTGTTTTTCCATGTTTTTGCAAGAAATAGGTGACCAGCGGTCGGAAGGACGTCGACAAGTGGAGAGGATTGGCATTACTGTCCATCGTTGCTAAGTTTTTGTACTTGTTATTTTGATATATGTAAAGAATTATATTTTGTGTGTAAAGAAGAAAAATTGGGCCCAACTATTTTCATATGCTAAGTATGTATAATTTTATTTTATATATTCTCAAATATACTAGTAGAAAGAAGTCATTACATGCCTGTAGCCCCAGTATTATTCTGAAGTAAGGGCACAGATAATACGGTAAGGCTATCATAGTGTTGAAACGACTATGTCGAAAGGCAGTGACTGATCTCACTTATCAAGGTTGTTTGGTGACAACCTGGTGCAACACATGGGTGCTTGCTATAGGCAAGTTCACTAGACTGATCCACCAGAGGATTCCATATGGATGGTAACCCCAGTGTCTGTGGAAAAAATCCTTTAACGAATGGTGGTGCATGTGATCCTTAGACTTGAGATCACCGGAGTGCATTGTGCACCGATCGGTGTAGTTTGACACTAGCCCAATGCAGTTCTATTCAGAGCTGTCAATACAGTAGTTATTGGCTACATCAAGGAGTGTATCACGACTATGGTGGATCGATAAAGGATTCATCACTCCCAGGTACAAAGGAAGTTATCTCATGACGCAATTCAGTAAATGGAAATGGCATTAAAACTGTGGCCATAGTGGGATTGAGTTGTTACTCTATCCAGTTTGTTATTCTGGTCATTGGTCCAATAACTAAATACATACATATCGAGAGTAACTGAGGTTGACACTATTTCTTTGTCTCAGTCTCAATGAGATAACATATGATAAAAGGATTGGATTGTACGATAACCATATCGTTGACAGGTAGCTGCTTCGCTGAATCAGAATCTATTGGGTGGCCATGATGCCTTGCTAGGGGCCAATCTTGGTCTGTGCGTAGTGAGACGATTAATTGGTGTTAATCGCGATAATACACACTACCAGTATGATAAGAAGCCTACAGGTCACACACATAGAAGATAATTTAAGAACCAGTTTATAAGAAGGGTGTTTTCGTCTTTTTAGGTGAAAAGGTATTTTGGTAATCTCACAATGCAATTAAATTTGCTGAGGTTGTAGCCTTTATTTAATTTGACATTAAATAAATAAATAAGAGATATTATATTTAAATATGTGTTCGCATATATTTAAATGAATTATTGTTATAATTAAATGTTAATATATTATATATATATATTAATTGAATTTAATTGAAATAATGATAATTAAAATTAAAATATCTAAATGGAGTTGTTTGGACATAGAGGTTGTTTGGGTTGGTGCCCAAGCCTATTCCATGATGGAATATGGCACTGTGTGCACTATATAAGTGCAACACTTTGTGAATTAAATAAACAATTCATTCATTCACATTTAATTAAAACTCCAGTCACCTTTTCTCTCTTCCCACGCCAGTTTACATTTGGGTTGAATCAAATATCATTTGATTCTTGTTTTTGGTTCTTAAGGCTAAAGAGGATCTAGCAAATCCCTCTTTAGTTCCTTAGGGTTATCTTCGTGTGGACTATAGCTGGTTCGATCCTACCCTTGGATTGGTAGCGAAACCCATTCAGAGACAAGTTGGAAGAGCCTCCAAATGTGCATATGATTTCTTAACTCTAAACTGATTTTCTGCAGATTTTGATTTAATGTATAAACTGAAAATTTGTGCCCTGATCTTGGTTCTAAGGAACGATCTGTGTTATAAATAATTTTTGTCTTCCGTTGCCATGACTTGATCGTTTCCTAACATTCCTCCTTTCAGATACACCGTTACGCTGGGGTGTACACGGAGATACAAGTTTTAATACTATCCCATATTACTTCAGGTATGTTTAACTCAACTTGTCTCAGTTGGCATAGTTGTCATTTTGAGATTATCCTCATTGTCTATCTTAAGAACATATTATTATTAAACAGTTCCACAAATAATATTATTTACACTCAAGGACAACAATCCATTTGTAAAGTAATATTCTCGTTTTCTCCTATGTGGACACATAAATATAATTTCTAGAAACTGAAGAAATATTATAATAATCCACAAGTTCCAAGAAACAAGCCCATAGGCAAAATCAGACGATAAGATCCTACAGCAAATGTAGCATCATGTGGTTCATTTCCAATTGGTAGGTCCACATCTCCCTCAATGAGCAATCTACTATGACATAGTCCTCGCATATCAGTCAAATGTGAGTACCACATCTTATGTCAATGACCCAAGATGTTGACAAGAGAAGTAAATCTCAAGAATGTACCTAACGAAGAAGTAACATTCTTCTTCCTTTTTACTAAGAAGGCCTTGCAATGTTTCGTCCAGTGGTTGGGATTCCTATAGTGAGGACAAACGTCCTTCCTATCTGCAACAGTTTTTTTCCAATGACTTCTGAGCCCTTTCCTTCTCACTTGAGCTGGCTTCAACCAACGTCAAAGTTTTTGAAATTTTCATACCTAACTCAGTAGCCTTCAACATATCCAGAAGCTCAGAAAGGGTATTCTTCTTATCATCCTCAATGAAGTCATAGACAAATTGAGAGTAAGAATCTGGCAAAAATTGTAATATTAGGTCTATCGCTAAACCTTCATTAAGTTTGCATCCCAAAATCTCAAGCCTATTCGTATACTCGGTCAACTTGAGTATATGATCACCAATTTTGGTACACTCTTCCATCTTACATCTGAATAACAACCGAGACACTATATGCTTCTCATTTCTCTGAAGAAATTGAAGAATAAAAACTAAGTCCATTTTCTGGAACTACTGTTGCAGTAATGGTGTCATTGATGCAAGTACAATGTATCTAGTTATTTCTGTTTTCGCATCATGTGTATGCTTCACATATACATACCCAGTCTCATGGATAGAACTATCAGCAAGCTCTGGTGACAAAGCCTTCTCAATGGTGTATAATCTATTGCTTGACTGAAGTATATTGTTTATACTTTTATACCAGTCAATGAAATTCTCACCATTCCATTTCTCTCCTAGTTCGATGATCTGTCGCAGTGATGTTGGGATCATTTTGCTCAATATTGAGTGAATCTACAAGTGTAGAATAAGTAACCATTATTACAATGTTTATTATTATTATTTAATAAGGCCTTTTATTAAACAATCGCTCCCACTATTTTTCTCAAGTCAATAGCCCTCACTATTAACTTGGGAAAGCTCGTTAGCTTTCCTAGTGAACTGAGATCCAATCTAGCCCATTTCAAACCTTTGCTTTGGCGAACAAGCCAAAATGGGTTGATTAGGTAAACCAACAAACTTAATCTACACCAGTTGATAGCTCCCACTACCAACCTGTAACGACTCCATTCTACTCATATTCTTTTAAAATATACATAGTAAAATACATGTAAGAAAGCATAAAAAGTTGGGCCCAAATTTTTCTTTTATTAAACATATACATTCTTTATACAAAAGGTTGTATCATGTACAAAAGCATCAAAACAGGGGTGGACAGTGTAGCCATTTCCCTTCGCTTGCCGATGCCCGTCCGACTATGTCCTCACCTAGGTCCTACAAAAACATAGAAAACAACGGGGTGAGCACAACTAAGGCTCAATAAGTAAATCCTCTACTCATCTATCCCCGTAACTCTCTCTGATTCTTTCACTACAATTCTAATTTACTCTCTCTTTTATAATCTCTCTGTTTTTCTCTTTCTCGTAACTCTTTTCTACTAACTCTCTTTAGTAAGTCACGGCCCCATCTTACCGAAGGCACGGTCGGGACTCGCTCCCGTTCTCCGTGACTTCAACTCATTCTAGCCGATCGGACTCGATTATGCATGGATTCGGAACCTTTGGCCATGTGAGTGTATAACTCTCTCTCGGGTACTCTTGGGTATAGCCCTCATCTGCATGCACTCTCACGGGCTACACCACTTCTCTCTCTTATACTCATGCCGCTTTCTCAATGCGGCGTACATGCGGTAATACTCTACCCTTACTCACAGGTTCCCCATCGCACAACCTACTCTATTCTCTTGTTTAGCACTACTTTCTCTTTGTTCTCTAGTGCTCATTCTCTCTTTCCCTCTATTCTTAGAGTAGCTCAAACTCAATTTCTCTACTCTCTTTTTTCTAATGCATAATTAATGCACATAGATGACTCATGCTCAATAATGCACTTAAGTGATGCAATTATGCCATGTAGCAAAAATGAAGGCTTTATACTCTTATTCATGCTTCTCTTGAGCATTCCATCATACAACTCATGTGCATATAAAACTCTACTTTAACAATAACTTCTCTCTTCTTTTTAATCATCCAAAATGGGAGAAAGGCGCCCTTATACTCTCTAAATCCCTGTCAAAGGAAAACACTTCTATAAAGTTTGCTCAAAACTTCCTTCAACTCCAATTAAACTCAACCCAACATTATACAATCTCAACACTTCTCATAAAAGAAATACATCCAACAAACTCAACATGAATACTCATCTCAATTCAATTCATCAACAAGTAGACATATCTCTCTACTCAATTTCTCTATAAACATCATATGTACATACATAAAGAAATCTCTACTCAAAGAATTCCTCAAATCTCAACTTGGTTGGATTTACTTACCTTGTGAGGGAATAACTTCTCTAACACTTCTCCTTTCCTTTGGTAGCTTGCTTTCTCTCTACAACTTTAAACAACAACAACATAAGACTTTAATCAAAACATAATAAAACTCTCATCTAAAGGAAGAATCCTTACCTTAGGATGCTTTAGATTAGAACTCTACTAAAAACTACTCAAAAAGTCCTTAGAAATCCTTGGAAAATTGAAGGAAATTTGAGAGGAAATAGAGAATGGAAGAGACGGTGGAAATGGATGAAATGAAGGGTTCTCTACACTTAACCCTTTTTAGCTCAACTTATACACAAGCATTCCCATTTTGCCCTTACTCTTTCTAGGGAATTCCATCCATATCCTTTGATTCATTACACTCACACCCCCATACTAACCTATTCTCCATGAAATTTCCTTACATTTTACTCCCTACTTTTCTTGCTAATTAGGGGTAGAATGGTCAAATTGCCCTTAGGGGAAAAATATCTAAAACTTAATACATTTTTTAGCCAACCTGTCGCCGCGGCGAAGACAATTCCGTCGCCGTGGCGAAACACTCCAGCAGCTGCTCCGTGGGCTGCAGCACCTCTTCGTCGCGGTGAAGATTCTTCTTCACCGCGGCAAAGATTCTTCTTCGCCCTGGCGAAGCCTGTAACACAATTTCGCCAAGTCTTCATAATTTTCAGGGCAATCAATCAACCAAACCAATACATGCATTCAACCAAGGGCCAACCAAACAAAAATAACAACATATTAACTCAATTGAAGCTGAATCAGTGAACATTTAAGCAATACAGCGAATCTTAACTACGTACCTCAAGTGGGCCATTACACAACCTCAAATGTGATGCAAGCCAAAAAGCCAATCACACAATCTAATAGCCTTGCCATCGTACTCAAGTGTGATTCTTAGTATCAGTAGAGTGGACACTACATGTCACCACGTACACATAATATGTCTACTTCTCTACTATGCCTATGACGTATTTATCAACCTTCGCTTTGGCGAACAAGCAAAACTGTCATTTTAAGTCGACCCATCACTATTAAGGAAAACTCCAATGAAATTTAACGTCCCACTGGTAGAGGTGTACCCTTCGCTTCGGCGAACAAGGTTCCGACGAATAGTGGTTTGATTAAACCCATGGTGATGGAAGGCATACACATGACTTAATATACTTTATTTGAGGGTTTTTATTTTACGTCTCACCGGTTTTATTATCTTTGTTAGAATGACATGGTTTGGCATGTTATTGAACATTCAACCTTAGCATGCATTCTAAGCAAAACATAAACGTGTCGGTACATGGCCCAACTAAAACCGATTTCCTCGAGCCTAGAGGAATCAGTGGGTCACCTAAGGGTGCTATAGTAAATATCTTGAGTTTTCAAGTATGATTGCCATGTCATTGCTCCGTCTTCAAGTACAGTACAAAATAAATCATACTAAATTTACAGTGAAATTAATATTACACTAATTTTAATCAATAAATTTAGAAACCTCGATTTACATTCGAGGGGAATAAGATGAGAAGAGAATATACATCGAGAAGGTAGGAGAAAGGTAAGGCACGCAGTCCCTATTTAAAAATTACAATCATACATACCCAAAAATACTTTAAAACATTCACCATAGGTCCAAGGGTCATGTACCAGGCACCATGCAATTTTTCAAACAAGAATCATTGCATACATTCAAAACAATCAATTTTGAATAGGATGGGTTGATGTATAAAAATTACCCTGTCGAAAGCAATGATTGATCTCACTTGTCAAGGTTGTTTGTCGACAACCTGGTGTAACACATGAGTGCTAGACTGACCCACTGGAGGATTCCATATATCAATACATATAACTATGATTTACATGATATAGTAGATAATGCCTTTTATTGATTAATAAATATCATTACAAAGAGTTAATTCCAAAATAATTGATTGGTTCTAGGGCACCTACTCCAACACATACATCTTATCATAAGCCTCTTATTGCTCTTTGTAGACATCACTTGAGTCATTTGAGGACACACTATCATTGTCCTCTTGGTTAGCCACAAAGGCCAAGAAATATGCATTCTCATTAGTGTCGTCACCCTCACTCTCAATGTCATCACTTTCACTCAAGGTGGTAGCCATGGTTTTTCCCTTTTTCATTAGAGTGTTCGCACACTCAGACTAAATATGGTTGAATCATTCACACTCAAAACATTTGATTCCTTTGCTTTTCTTTTCATTTTCTCTAGGAAATCTTTTTAAGAACCCTTATTGACCAGAGTGGTTAGAAAATCTTTTAACAAAGGGTTGTTTCCCCTTTTTAGCCATATTTGGCTTTCTCATGTTCTTTTTTAGGAATTTCGAAAAGTTTTTTTTTTTATTAGAGAAAACTCATCATCTTCATTATCACTAGTATCACAAATAACTGGCGAATTAGAAGATACCTCATGTTTCAACACAAGCCCTTTGCCTAATTTCTTTTCCCATCAATTCCTGCTAAGCTCAAAGGTTTGCAAAGATCCAATCAGTTCATCCAATTGCATCTCATCAAGGTTGCAACATTCTTCAATGGACGTTGCTTTGGACATGAATCTTTAAGGCAAGGAACAAAACACCTTCCTAAGAAGTTCAACATCGGAAAAGATTTTGCCTAAAGCAAAGCACTCATTAATGATATCACACAATCTACCATGAAAATTAGTAATGGTTTCATTATCATGCATAACAAGATTTTCATAGTCCATGATTAATCTTCTAAGCCTGGTCTTTTTCGCAATATCGGTTCCATGATTTTTAACTTGGAGTGTATCCCATGCATCCTTAGCCATTTCATAGTTAGCAATGTTTTTCATTTGACCTATACTAGCAGTATTAAAAATGGAATGAAATGCTTTAGAGTTAAAATTAGACTCTTCTAACTCAGCCTTGGTCCATTGATCAAGAGCCTTTCCTTTACTTCCACTAGCTTCATCAGTTTTAGGTTCTTGCCAACCAACCATACAAGCATTCCAAGCCCTTTCATCAATAGATTTTAAAAAGGAATGCATCTTAGGTTTCCAAAAGATATAGTTGATTTTCTCAAACAAGGGTACTCAATTGGTAGACCCATCTTCATCGAAAAAACTCATGGTAAACAAATAGTAAGTGCGATCATCCAAACACTGCGGTGGTCACCCACAAGTTCATAAGATAGAGGTGGTCACAAACACAATGTTCAATACCAGTGTGGTCACATAGCCCAAGGTGGTCACAAGTCTTGAGTGAAAAAATCTGCAGAAAATCTTGAAAAATAACCAGGACAAAAACAGATACAAAAGTACAATAAAAACACAATCAACAAGCAAGGATCAACTGAAATAACTTTCCAAAACAAGCTTTGATACCAAATGAAAGTTTTAATTACTTTACCAAGTAAATTAAAACTAAGCGGGAAGGGTTTCTAAGTTGCTTTTAGTGTCCATTTATCATAAACATAAAGCAATCAAATAAGAACCCAAATAAAGACCAGGTTTTTACATGGTCCAGCAAAATGCCTACATCCATGGGACCAAGTTCAGAATGAAGCTAATCCACTATAGTATACTTTTCAATTTAATTACAAAGCCAAAGATTAAGCCTCAATTGCAAGAACACTGCCTGTTTTGCAATGCTTCAATCTCTACCCTTTGGTCAAACTACATACTACCACAGCTAGCTCCAAGTACACAAAACCACCTACATAGCCTCGAGCTCTTCTCAAGGTATAGCAACAAAGATCCACATCGGTTGAACAAGCTCAGCAAGCTTAAGCATCAACTACGTAACCAAACGTAGAGAGAAATGACAAATTCTATGAACTTTGATGAAAGTATTTGTAAGCTTACCTAAGCATAGAAACCGGATAAAAAAAAAAAAAACTTTAGAAATATTTAGAGTACTTTCAAGGAAATGATCAGGCTTAAAAAGAAATTGCATTGGAGAAGAGTTTATATAAAGAAAATCCAACCAATGCAAAAGGACAGGTGGCTAACAAGAAACTTTATGAAAAGTGTATTCCATTTCTATTATGACCATCTATCAATGAAAACAAACTTTCTAGCTCATTGTGTAAAAAATTGACGAGTGTTATGGATCATAAACAATATCTCATAAAGAGAATAATGACAGCTCACGAGACTATTGAAATATAATACATGTTTACTCAAAATATCAGCCAGATGCATGTGACCACTCTGACTCTGAGGTGCTCACATGATATAACAGAAAAACAACTTAATTGAAGGTGGCCACTTTGATAGAAGGTCGTCACACTGGAAAATTAAACAAAACGATTGTGCTATAAACAAAATGAGGTGTTCATACCATGCCTAGTGTTACCACACTAGAATCAAAAGTTGACCAAAAACTTACAAACTCTTTTGATATGGTTATTACCACCACCACCTCAATAGTACCCAACGGATCTACAAAGGTACACTCTAGTACAGGTCCCTATATACAGACAAGGAAACTAGCAAATACACACACACTCGAATCCACCTTGCCTGCATTGGCATGGGTGTACCCCTACATTTCCTACATTGGCATGGGAAATAATCTTGTTTGGAGCTCGTTAGAGACCCGTCCTATCCCGGTACGATGGGATGTTATGTCATTGTTCGACAGTACAAGCCATCTCAACTGTACGTAGAGGCTAAATATACCTCACTAGCAAGGGCCCAAACACACACACACACACACACACTCGGAACCACCCTGCCTACATTAGCATGGGTGTACTCTAACCTAAAGCTTGTCAGACATCTGTCTTGTCCTGATAGGATGCTACCACCATGCGGTAGTACAGACCTTCTCAATACACATAGGAGGCTAAGAAACACAACACGAGCTAGCTGATGTCTAAAGGGGGAAACGCGTACTATAAAAGGGTGGTCTTAACCCAAACCAAACACACCCTTACACTCCAAGCCAACACATTCTTGCATACTCACCCAATTGTTCAACACATCACACTTTATGAATGTCGTCATGTAAATGCATGTAGTAACATGTTATAGCTCTCCCATAAATTCGGCATGTAAATATGAGCATCATAATCGCAATATTGAATAGTGCGTAGTCATGTAAAATTTCCACTTACACCCAATATTTGTCATCCATTACACTTTGGTCTAAAAACTTTCAAAACATACAAAAAATCCCCCTGTCTATGCTTTAATATTCGCATAAATGAAAAATTCCCCCTGAAAATCCTATTGCGCATAAAAAATCCCATTGAATATCTCACTTTAATGGGTCCAAAAGCTTTAGGTCTTTGCAGTCGACCCCCTATTTAACTTACAAAACTAACAATTACACCCCTCATTCCAGAGAGCGTACTGCCACTCCAGTCCACTTAATTCTCTCCTTTCTCCTTTTTAACACTTGCCACCATTTACGAACCAATTTACCAAAACATTCTCCTTCCAACATTCAACCAATTAAATCACAAAATTTCCATTTTATAACCCTATTCCCAAAATTCACCAAATTAGAATTTAAAACATGAAGATTTATATTTCTACTAACTAAAAAACTAATAAAACAAACCATACATTTTCATTTCAAACCTTCAATTAACTGCTTCATCTTTCTTACCCATTTAACATCTATCTCTCCACATTTTAATTCACACAAACACTCCCAATAATCAAATCAAGCCACCCCTAAGTAAATTAAATTAAACCAGCCTAACCCATGCAACTTTACTCCAACTTCAATTCAATTTCAAACATACCAGTTTATAAGTTGCATAACTTGAGTGTTTTTAGGGTTATTTTGATGTTAGTTTCATTAATTTCTCAATTGTTTTATTTGTTTTGGTGTTAGTTTTTATTAAGCTTGAGATATGAATGGTCAGCTATTGATTTGGATAGTTTTTGTGTGTTTTCAGGCTTTGATTGAGTAGATTGGAGCATTGGAATGAAATTGAGACTTAAAGCTAGAAGAAATTTAGACTACCTGACATTTTTTAAGGCCATGGTCAAGCCTTGGGAGTTCACCATGGCCATGGTGGTGGAAAAAAAATAAAACAAAATGACCAGAAAGCACCACAGCCTAGGCTTAAATCTTGGTCGTGGCAGAAACTATTAGGGCATTTTTTGTCGTGGCAGAAACTATTAGGGCATTTTTGTTAGTTTTTCTTTCCCTTTTCACTTAGGACTCTTTAGGTTATTTAAGTATGATTGAGATTAACTAAAAAAAAAACAAATTTTGCATATTTTGGAGAGGAGAAGACGTATTCTTGGGGCTTGAAAACTGATGATCAGATTTAAGAGTTTGATTTTTGTTTATTTTCAAGTTTAAATATGTTTTCTTTCTTCTCTGTTTATTTCTTTGTTCTTAGGATGGAGTAAATCTCTTTCGTTAGGGGAGGATGGAACCCTAATTATGTTTTGAACAATTTTTATTCTTAATACTAGATTTATGTTTATGAATTTGTGCAAGAGTTTAGGTTTACTGCTTTATGAATGTTGGATTGATTCAATCACCTTGATGATGTTTCGAATAGAGAAGTTAGGGTTTATTGCTTAATTCGTATTCATAATTGTTTTATTGAAATAACATTGGACAACGTATTAAAACTAGAAGTAATTGAATAGAGATTCTAAGATTAATTTGTGGTCCACCTAATTCATAATGGAATAGGGTGAATTAGTCATAAGGGATTGATGATTTTATGCTTTTTAATTTCAGAGTAACCGAATAAGGATCTGTATGAAGTTGAATATTATGCCTGAATAAGGATAATTGGCCTAAGAGGAATCCTACCAATTCATAGCACAACCGGGTATTAAGAGTAGTTGTCAAGCATAGTTAGGGCGAAATCTGTACCCTAACTTCATTAATACTACAAAGTTCTTCACATTATTTATTTGTTTAATTTAGTTATTTTTAATCTGTTAGTTTTACACTCTAAAATTTCGTGTTCTCAAACAATGTGTAAATAGTTTTAGGTAATTACAAATAATTGCTTTGATCTATGTGGGACGATACTCAAACTCATCACTTTATTACTTGAACACGACTAGTGCACTTGCTAGGGTTGATTTAGTCGCATCAAGTTTTTGACGCCATTGCTGGGGACCATTAGATTGTTTGTGATTATTTTGGGATTACTTGTTACTTTGAGATTTTTTATTTTGTTTGTTTTTATTGGAAACCAATAGGTGTTTCTGCTAGTGTATGACCAGAACTTCTAGAAAGATTTTACTAGCATTTGATCCTAAGATAGAGTGCACTTTTCACACAAAAAGAGAGCAATCAAAAGGGAGATCATGGGTGATCACGATAACCAAAATAATGGAACACCACTAGCAACTCGTACACTGAACGAGTGCTCTACCCCATCTCTAAATGGAGTGGCATCGAGCATTCGATGACCAGTGATCAACACCAACACCTTTGAGATAAAGCCAACAATTATCCAGATGATTCAACAGTCAATGCAATTGGGTGGGTTGGCACATGAGGATCCTAACTTACATATTGCAAATTTCCTTGAGATTTGTGATACTTTTAAGCACAATGGAGTTTCCAATGAAGCTATAAGACTAAGATTGTTCCCATTTTCATTAAGAGACAAGTTAGGAGTTGGTTGACCTCATTACCAGCAGGCTCGATTGCAACCTGGGAGCAAATGACACAAAAATTCCTGAGTAGGTATTTTCCTCTTGCACAGACTGCACAATTGCGTAATAATGTTACTATGTTTGTGCAGGTGGATACAGAGTCACTATACGAATCATGGGAAAGGTTCAAGGACATGCTCTGAAGATGTCCCCACCATGAATTATCGGTTTGGATGCAAGTCTAGACATTTTATAATGGTCTTAATAGTGAAGTTTGGAATATGATCAATGCTGCTATGGGTGGTACTTTAGGTAAGAAGACACCAGAACAAGCTTATGAATTGTTGGAGGAAATGGCTTCAAATTCTTATCAATGGTTGATAGAGAGGTTGCCTGTGAGAAGAACATCAGGTGTTCATAACATAGATGTTATCACAGCTTTGGCAGCACAATTGCAGGCATTGAATAAGAAGATTGATGGACTTTAAATGCAAAAACTTGCAATAGTTGCTTCCATGTGTGATTTTTATGGCCAAGATCACCCTAACCATGAGTGTTAGTCAGGTAACATGTTTGCTATTAATTCTATGCCTGATCAAGCTAACTATGTTTCAAATTTTTGAAGGCCTAATAACAATCCATACAATGAAACATATAATCCAGGGTGGAGGAATCACCCAAATTTCTCTTAGAGTAACAACAATCAAGTGAAACCTCCATTGCCAGGTTTTCAATCTCAAGAGAAGAAATCAAATTTAGAGGAGATGATGGTGAAGTTCCTAAGTACTACAGAGACAAGAATTAAGAATCAGGAGGCTTCCATCGAGAATTTGGAAGCTCAAATTGGCTAGTTGGCCAATATCATTTAGGGTAGACAACAAGGGCATTTACCAAGTGACACAAAAAACAACCTGAAGCAGCAATGTAAGGCCATAACCTTGAGTGATGGAAAAGTGATTGGTGAAGAAGAATCACAAAAGAAGGTGGAAAGTGAAGCTGAGTTACCGCTCCCTATTAAAGAAAAGAAAGTGAATTCAGAAAAAGAGACAGAGACTAAGGTAAAGGAAAAGGTACATCATCAAATTATGATTCTGTTGTTGTTGAAAAAGATGTATCTAAATTTCCTTATCTCTATAGAGTTAGAAAGGATAAGTTGGATCAACAATTTTCAAATTTTTTAGAGGTCTTTAAGAAATTGCAAATAAATATTCCATTTGCTGAAGCCTTAGCATAGATGTTTGTAATCTTTCACTAGGCAAGTATTCACTGAGTATCCTATAAAGAGAATCCAGAGAATTGCTAGCTTAAAAAGGGTGTTCATCTAAAATTTTTACCCTTAATCCAGTTATAAAATACTATTACACAATGACTATTTCTCACATATATAAAAATGATAAGAATCATTTTCTAATGAACCAGAAAGCATGAAGATGTTCTCTAAATATTATTACTACCAAAAATACATACATAAATCCACATTAATTCCTTCACTAAGGCAGTGTGTGCAACCCTCTCGACAGCTTGACGTCTCCCGACCGCTACAATCTAATACTTGTCAAAATAAAGAAAGCAATGGGGTGAGCTATAAATGTTCAGTAACTAAATCAAATCTAACTATGCTCTTACTCCGCTGTCCCCATTTTCGCTGCGCTGCTTCTAAATTTCTGCTTGCTTTCTCTCTTTATTCTCAGGCGTACTACTTAGCAGTCTTCTATTTCTCTCAAATCTTTCTAAATCTTTTTAGTGTTGTGCTATTCTTTATCATTTTATTTCTCTTCTATGCTATATTATATCTTTCCGTTTCTTTCTCTACTCAACAAGTCGCTAAGTTTCCTCGCTATTTGTCACGTTTCTAATTTCTATTCTTTTCTAGCATATATCTAATTTATGTTCCTTTCTCATATATCTCTAATTTTATTTCTATTCTTGTAGGCTTCTATTTTCTTTTCTTCTCTATTTTCATGGGCTTCTATTTTCTTTTCTTGGCCAGTCAGACACGCAATAATAAAATAAACTCTTTAATCTATGCATAAATGCAATGTACATAAAATGTCTGATGCATATGCAAATGATCATGTTTGTATTCTTTCTAAAAATTCTTTTCTAATTCTTTCTGAAATCCTTTTCCTTTCTTTCTAAAATTCTTTCTGGTCTCTATTTCTTATTCTATTTTTCTTTCTTTTTCTCTTTCTGTATTCTGTTATGGTTCGCTGATCGGATAGGCTGAGGCATGGATTTGGAACCCTGGCCGTGTGAGCGTATTCTGAAATTCTTTATGGGTATAGTCCTCATCCACATGCACTTCTAGCGGATTGTACAATTCTGTTTCCTATTCTAAGGCCACTCACTGATGGCGGCATGCATGTGGGAAACTTCTGCATCTCTATCACCACTAACTAATGCAGCGAATGCTCACAGGTTCCCCATCGCAACAACCCTCTGAAAACATGCTTTTTAAATCTGAAAAATAACTAGCTAGACATTTTCCAATAATTTTAAAATTTCTAAAATACATGTTATGCTATGTCATGTATTTATATGTTGTCTATTCATGATCCCAAAATACGTGTTTGACTCTTGCATGTATTCTATTAATTCTAAGGCTTTTATTTCTATATTTTTTTTGTAAAGCCCAAAGTTCTATTCTAGTAAGACGCTTAACTTAAACATTTTCTATTTTATTCTTTATTTCTGAATTCCATACATCTTGTGTACGTACACGATTCTATAATTTCTACATAATTCTATAATTCTTCAATTCTATCATGCTATGTAAAATGTACACGTACACAATTACATTATCTCTCACAAATTCTACGCTTCTATAATTCTATTTGTTAGATATTAAAATGTCACAATTTAACTAGGGAATGAATTCTACATTTTGGACAATCTAATTTCTTCTATAAAAATCTATGCCACAACTTAGGTATTAAGTCTACTAACTTGCCCAATTATGCTACTAGATTTTCTCAAATATATATATCACATAACCATATCATTAAACTACTCTCTAATATTTTCTAATGTTACAAACATGCCTTGTACAACTTTCTAAATACAAATTTTAATGCCATAAATTGACATTCTCTTAAGATGACCATCAACATTGTTATACATGCCTTTCTTTCTTCTTTTCTTTTGGCTACATTCTATACATTAATCTATATTGCCATATTAATCATTGTAAATACAATCTAACATATAGCACATCATATATACTTTGGCTAAATTCTAATTTGTTTCTAACATTCTTAACTAAACTTTTGACCAATACAACATATTCTCAAGATCTTCTAGCACAATTCTATAGCTTGTAATATATAATAAGGCATGAAAACTATACTCATACCAATCAATTTCTAAAATGGTCATGTATTTAATACATAAACCAAACTTCTATTTCTTTGATGTTTCTTTTGATATCTATACTTGGGAAAGCTTTTCTATTCTTTATACAATGAAATCACTTATTACATATTGTTTATAACTAATCTCAAAACAAGAAACAACAATATCCTCATTTGGCCAAGCCATTCTTTGAATGATCTTTCTAATTTCAAGCATACAAGCTTGACAATTTATTGTGGCATATTGTAATATTATAATATAATCACCCATCTTTTACTACCATCAGTACTACACTATTGCAACAATTTAATATGCAATTCTTGCCATCACTTTTCTAAATTCATAAGTTTCAAAACTCATAATTCAATGACTAAATACAATATGCCATTCAAACTAATGCTAAAAGTTCAAGCAACTTGAACCATGCACTAAAGGCCATTAATTTCATTGAACTAACATAACCAAGTGTTATTCTAAATTTTGGCATAACAAAATGCACTCTTAAACACTTAAACTTATACTTGGTCAAGTCTAATACAACCTTTTAACATCAATTATTTCCTTTCTCAAACAATATCTTTAACAATATTTGATAAATTCATGCATGAATTTCTTTTTGAAATTTCACCAAACACTTTACATGCACATATAAGTACATGGCTGGCCACACCTCCACATCTCTCCAAATACCTTAAAGTTGGAAGAAAATTCAACAAAAACTCAGCCCCTATTCTGGCCGAATTCAACACTTCCAAATTCCAACATCAACTCTTCAAAATTTCATCCAAGGTTCAACCAGAACATCACATCTACATAACTACTCATCTTGGTTGAACTTCTACACATTATTCTCCACCAAACAAGCATCTAAACAGCCAATACTTCTTATCATACATCATACACAAACACTCAAGAATCAACTTACACATATACTATTCAAATTAAAGCTTAGATTGGGTTTACTTACCTTGAATTTGTAAAACACTAATGATTCAACCTTCCTTTGCTAAAATTCTTTTTCTCTTGGACCTTTGGATGCTTTAGGATTGAAAATCTACAAAAATTTAACCTAAACCCTATGAATTCTCTTTGAAATTTGATGAACAAGCTTGAGAGAAAATGGATGAGAGGTGGCATGCTCAAGGGATGAGAATGGCTAGGGTTTTGTCAATTGAAGCCTTATAACTAATAATTAATATATATATTCCCATTTTGCCCTTGCACTTTCTAAGAAATTTCATCTATGTCTTTTAGTCATTTACCTAATTACCCTCATTTGTATCATCTTCTTCACATTATTTTTCTTCCTTCCACTCACCACTTTGTCATCTAGTTGTGAGTGAAAAGATCATTCTACCCTTATTCTTTAATTTCTTCCTATTACTTTACAAACACTCATTTATCTCGGCATCACATCATGTGTATTTTCCATAATCTTTGTACCACTCTATTCTCATGGATAGCACACTTAATAATATTTATCATACTCACTTTTCACTTGAACATGTGATTCTATGTGAAATGACCATTTTGCCCCTATTGAAACTTTTATGGAATTCCTCTATAAAACTAGTTAAATATATTCACTATGACTATAAAATAATCCCTACCATATTTTTGAATGTGGGTATTACAATGCCCAACTATGCAAAGTTCTTAAAAAGCATCCTTTCTAACAAGGGGAAGATCGAGGAGCATGGGACAATTATGCTCACTAAAGAATGCAGTGCCATACTACAAACTAAACTACCTCCTAAACTGAGAGATCCAGGGAGTTTTACTATACCTTGTGCATTAGGAGATTTATTCTTTGATAAAGCATTGTGTGATTTAGGTGCTAGTATTAATTTAATGTCTTTATCAATTTTCAGGAAGCTAGGACTTGGAGAAGTGAAAGAGAAAGAGACAAACATGTCGCTCCAGCTTGCTAATAGATCAATCAAGTGACCTAAAGGCATTGTTGAAGACCTTTTGTTAAAGGTCAACAAATTTATCTCTCTGGTGGACTTCATAGTTCTTGATATGGAGAAGGAACGGGAGGTGCCTCTAATTTTGGGACGTCCATTTTTTGCGACAGCTCATGCTCTAATAGATGTGCAACAAGGAAATTAAACTTGAGACTAAATGACGAGGAAATAGTGTTTGATATCCATAAAGCGATGAAAAATCCTACTACATTTTATATTGAATCTTGTTTTCACTTTGACAGTTTTGGTGAGATTGTAGGTGATCACAGAAAAGAAGTTCTACAAAAGGATTCTTTGGAGAGATGTCTAATGCCATCAAGCACAACAGAAGATGAAGACCCATGCTTGAGAGAAGGAGCTGAAGCTTTAGAGAAGGAATCTTTGACTGATAGTAATATAAAGCTAAAGGAGGATTTGCATAAAACTCCTAATGAGGCTCCTAAACTTGAACTTAAACCTCTTCCTTCACATTTAAAATATGCTTTCTAGAGAAAGATGCGTACCCTGTGATTATTTCTATGTGCTTGACAGATTTGGAAGAGAAGTCACTGTTAGACATTCTGAGGAAGCACAAGAAGGCTATGGGATGGACAATTGATGATGTCAAAGGAATAAGCCCTTCCATCTGCATGCATAAGATCCTCATGGAAGAGAATTTCAAGCCAACAATACAACTGTAAAGGAGATTAAATCCTGCCAACAAGAAGTGGTACGAAAGGAAGTGGTAAAACTACTCGATGCAGGTATTATTTATCCTGTCTTTGATAGTAATTAGGTTAGTCCTGTGCAAGTAGTGCCCAAGAAAGGGGGAATGACTATAGTGAAGAATGAAAATAATAAGCCTATCCCCACTAGGATGGTAACTAGATGGCATGTGTGTATAGACTATAGAAAATTAAATTCTGCCACTAGAAAAGACCATTTCCTATTGCCATTTATTGATAAGATGTTAGAGAGATTAGCGGGTAATAAATTTTACTGTTTTCTTGATGGTTATTTTGGTTATTACCAAATTCCTATTGCTCCAGAGGACCAAGAGAAAGCAACATTTACTTGTCCTTATGGCACGTTCACTTATCGACGTATACCATTTGGTTTATGTAATGCGCCGACTACTTTGCAATGCTTCATGATGGCAATTTTCTCTGACATGACTGAATTTTTTTTAGAAATCTTCATGGGTGATTTTATGTTGTATGGACTAACCTTTGAATCTTGTTTACAAAATCTTTCTTTAGTTTTACAGCGTTGTGAGGAATCAAATCTTGTGCTGAATTGGGAGAAATGCCATTTTATGGTACGAGAAGGTATCGTGCTTGGACACAAGATCTCGGAGTGAGGGATTGAGGTTGATAAAGCAAAAGTAGAAGTGATTGAAAATTACCTCCCCCAACGACAGTTCGAGCAGTCAGAAGTTTCCTTGGCCATGCTGGATTTTATAGAAGATTTATTAAAGATTTCTCAAAAATTGCAAAACCTCTATCTAATCTTCTTGCCAAAGATGTAAAATTTAACTTTGATTCTGAATGTTTGTGGGCCTTTAATTTGCTGAAGGAGAAGCTAGTGACGGCACCAATAGTGGTCACATCGGATTGGAACAACCCTTTTGAAATTATGTGTGACACGAGTGACTATGCCATGGGTGCTACTCTTAGTTAGAGGAAAGAAAAAATGTTTCAGATCATATCCTATGCTAGTCATACCTTAAATGGTACACAACTGAACTACACAACAACTGAGAAGGAATTACGAGCGGTGGTTTTTACATTCGAGAAGTTTAGATCATACCTCATAGGCACGAAATCCATAAACTACACAAATCATGTAGCTCTACAACATCTCTTTGCTAAGAAGGATGCCAAACCATGCCTTATCAGATGGGTCTTTCTACTTCAAGAGTTTGATTTGGAGATTAAAGATCGAAAGGGGACAGAAAATCAAGTTGTTGATCATTTATCTTGCCTAGATAATTCAATCCTTGAAGAGGGAGCTATTAGTGCAGAATTTCTTGATGAGCGGATTCTATCTCTTAACTACTCTTTTTCTAAATCTCCATGGTTTGCTGATTTGGCTAATTTTCTTGCAGGAGATTGGATCCAAAAGCATTTTACATTCTAGCAAAGTAAGAAATTCTTAGCTGACGTCAAATATTATTTGCAGGAAGACCCTTACTTGTACAAACTATGAGCAAATCAAGTTGTCAGAAAATGTGTACTTGAAGAAGAGATTAGAGATATTTTGAGTCATTACCATGATAGAGAAACCAGAGGGCATTTCGAGGCGAATCGCACAGCAGCAAAGGTTTTGCAATCAGGTTTTTATTGGCCCACCATGTTTCGGGATGCTCAAAGTTATGTATCCTCTTGTGATCACTGCCAAAGAATGGGTAATATTTCTAAGAAAGATGAGATGCCTTTAAATAATATATCGGTTTGTGAAATTTTTGATATTTGGAGTATAGATTTCATGGGACCGTTTCCATCATCGTATAGGAACACTTTTATACTTGTGGCAGTAGATTACGTTTCTAAATGGGTGGAGCCAATTGCCACCAAAACTAATGATTCTAGAATAGTACTCAAATTCCTTAGGCGGAATATTTTCACTAGATATGGAACTCCTAGGGCAATCATTAGTGATGGGAAGCATTTTTGTAATCACCAATTTAATGCACTCTTAAAGAAATATGGGAACACACAAGATAGCCACTCCCTACCATGCCCAAACCAGTGGCCAAGTAGAGGTCTCTAATAGAGAGCCAAAACGAATTTTAGAAAAGACTGTTAGTGCCTCTATAAAAGATTTGGCGACAAAGTTAGACAATGCTTTATGGGCATATAGGACAACCTTTAAAACACCTATAGGTATGTCACCTTATAGGTTTGTATTTGGAAAAGCATGTCACCTGTCAGTAGAATTAGAGCACAAAGCTTATTGGGCTACTAAATTTTTTATTTTTGGTGAGCAAAGTGAAGGTGTTAAATGTCTTTTGCAGGTGAATGAGCTAGATGAATTTCATCATTGGGCATATGAGATTGCTAATTTCTACAAGGAGAAGACAAAGAAATGGCATGACAGGCACATTGCAAAAAAGGAGTTCAAGCCTGGACAACAAGTTCTTCTTCACAATAGTCATCTTCGTCTTTTCCTGGGAAAGCTAAAATCAAAATGGATTGGTCCATATGAGGTAATTCAGGTAACACCTTTTGGAGCAATTGAGATCCGCCATGGAAAGACAGGTGAGACTTTTAAAGTTAATGGACACCGTTTGAAGCACTATGTTAGAGCATGGTTCGATCTAAATACCACGTTTGTCTAGTTTCTTGAATGAAGAAAGCAGAGAAAGTCAAGCTAACAACTTTAAATTAAAAATATAATTTTTCTTTTCTTTTCTCTTCTACAATTATTTTTTTTTTATTTACTAAAATTTTTGCATTTTTTTTTCAATCTTTGATGCATTTTAGTTTTGTTTTTGTTTTGTTTTGTTATCGTCAGAACAAGGAACAAGTTTGGGAAAAACTCTAGTCAAAGAAGAAGAAGAAAGCTTTGAGCAGAATTAAACACAGGGTACCCCCTGTTATGTTACACAACCATGGCCATGTCCAAAAAAAAAAAAAAAAAAAAAAAAAAAAAAAAAAAAAAAAAACTCTCCTTTTCAGGGAAGCTCTTGTCCTTTATTTTCGATTTTTTTTTTTTTTTGTTTTTTTCATTCATTGAGGACAATGCATTCTTTAAGTTTGGGGGAGTGGGCAGCTTGGTTTCTGTTGGATTGTTGATGGTCTATTTCTTTGGTTCGGTGTGTTTGTTCTTAAGAAGTGTTTATTTTATTTGTGTGTTTTTGTTTTTTGTTTTTATTTTGTATTTGTTGCATGGTGGTGATTATGCTTGTGCTTTTAATACAATCTTGAGTGAAACTTTGTGATATCCCCAAAAATTCTTTTTGTGATGAACTTTGTAATATTTGGAGTAGTGGTAGTATCAAGTCATTGAAAGGATTCAAACATGCTCATATCTTTAGGAATGTTGAAGAGTATGCTATTCTAGATGGTTGTGCAAATTCTAGTTTTTTACTTGACTTTGTTATGTACTAGCTGAGCCTTATCTTCACTCCCTAAAAAAAAAAAAAAAAAAAAAAAAAAATTGTATATACAGTCTTGAAATAAATTAACTATGCTTATTTGTTTTTTTTTTAATGAACTACCCCACTATTTCAAGCTACTTAGTAACCAAGAGTATTCATAAGCCCCATGTTTACTTTTGCATCAAACTGTGGCTTGAAGTATGAATATGCAAAGCACTTTAGGTGTTGTGACATTGCTGAGTAATCGAGGGCAACCATCACAAATGGTGTGCATTCACGTAAAAAGGTGATGTGACGATCTAAGGAAGCCTATGAAAAAAATAATAAAATAAGCAAGGGGTTAAGTCTAAAGTCTTAGTGAGGCATGACTGGGTTGGGGAAAGATTAGAGTTGCATAATTAGCTGGGTTGTGTGTTTGGATGCATGAATATTATTTAAAGCATGTTTGCTTCCTTTCCATGATTTCAGAAATACAGCAAATCCTTGATGATTATTGAGTTTTTTTTTCTGATATTTTCTTTACTCGAGAACGAGCAAAGGATTAAGTTTGGGGAAGTTGTTAAGTTGCATAAATTGAGTGTTTTTAGGGTTGTTTTGATGTTAGTTTAGTTAATTTCTCATTTGTTTTATTTGTTTTGGTGTTAGTTTTTATTAAGCTTGAGATGTGAATGGTCAGTTATTGATTTAGATAGTTTTTGTGTGTTTTCAGGCTTTGATTGAGTAGATTGGAGCACTGGAATAACATTGGGACTTAAAGCTTGAAGAAATTGAGACTACCTGACATTTTTTAAGGCCACGGTCATGCCTTGGTAGTTCATCATGGCCATGGTGGTGGAACAAAGATAAAACAAAGAGACCAAAAAGCACCACGGCCTAGGCTATGGTGACTTAGCCGTGGCAGAAACTATCAGGGCATTTTTGTTAGTTTTTCTTTCTTTTTTCACTTGGGACTCTTTAGGGTATTTAAGTATGATTGAGATTAACTTTAAAAAAAAAAAAAAAAATTTTGCATATTTGGAGAGGAGAATACGCATTCTTAGGGCTTGAAAACTGATGATCAGATTTAAGAGTTTGATTTTTGTTTATTTTCCAGTCTGAATATGTTTTCTTTCTTCTCTATTTATTTCTTTGTTCTTAGGATGGAATAAATCTCTTTTGTTGGGGAGGATAATACCCTAATTATGTTTTGAACAATTTTTATTCTTAATACTAGATTTATGTTTATGAATTTGTGCAAGAGTTTAGGTTTAATGCTTTATGAATGTTGGATTGATTCAATCACCTTGATGATGTTTCGAATAGAGAAGTTAGGGTTTATTACTTAATTCATATTCATAATTGTTTTTATTGAAATAACATTGCACAATGTATTAAAACTAGAAGTAATCGAATAGAGATTCTATGATTAATTTGTGGTCCACCTAATTCATAATGGAATAGGGTGAATTAGTCATAAGGTATTGATGATTTTATGCTTGTTAATTTCAGAGTAACCGAATAGGGATCTGTATGAAGTTGATTATTATGCCTGAATAAGGATAATTGGCCTTAGAGGAATCCTACCAATTCATAGCACAACCAGGTATTAAGAGTAATTGTCAAGCATAGTTAGGGGGGAATACGTAACATAACTTCATTAATACTGCAAAGTTCTTCACATTATTTATTTGTTTAATTTAGTTATTTTTTTATCCGTTAGTTTAATACTCTAAAATTTCGTGTTTTCAAATAATGTGTAAATAGTTTTAGATAATTACAAATAATTTCTTTGATCTCTATGGGACGATATTCAAACTCATCACTTTATTACTTGAATATGACTAGTGCACTTGCTAGGGTTGATTTAGTCGCATCACCAACCCTTCCAAAAATTGACTGGATTTTCTCCTAACAATGACCCATTCCAACATGCAATCCATCCATAATTCCGTACTTGGCATAGACATTAAAGATATCCATAATTTCACACATGCATGTTACCCACACACCATCACTTAGCCAAAAATTAACAATTTTCATATCATCATCATGCATATCAAACACTTACGCCAAAAATATATTTTGTTATTTTCATAAGCCAAAATATAACCAATATAAGCACACATGCATATGATACATAACTAATCGACCCAAAACCAACATGAATTGTAATACAAATTACTATTCCACTCACCTTTTGAAGTTAAAACCTTGATTCGAAGAAGGATCGAAATCCTCTAATGGTGTCCCTGCTTGCCTTCCCGTATACAAAATCCAATAAATTCCCCATATACCCCATACAAGCCAACAAAATATCAGCACCCAAAAATTATAAACTTAATGAATACCATACTAGCCTTTTTCACGGGTATAAGTATGACAACCACCAGGAGCAGACCCATTTTTATAGACCAACTACAAGCATTTTCTTTCGCAATTACCACCAACCGAGACATGCATACAACAATCAAATATGCATTCTATAACTCCTAAAATTTCCAGCCTCCATTTGTGTAACAAATTGACCCAAAACACACCAAAAATCCAGCCTCATTGTGACCATGAAACTGACCCCAAAATGCAGTCCATACACACACAATCTCAGCCTACATTCCATGCAATAAATTAACCACAATGCAGTGCATAATCACACATATTTCCAAGCACCATCACATGCATGAATAGGCCAAAACGTAGTCCACTCACCTCTTTTTCTCAGCTCAACCCGAACTACCCAGCTGCCTCAAAGGTTTTCCCTTTCTTCTCCACCCAATTCCAGCAATAATTCAATTTAAACAACTAATTGTAACAAACTCACCTACAATAAACACTAAAAGACAAATGGCATTTGACGTCTATCGAAAATAGACTCTAATAGTCAAATTTAGACGCTGATTGTTTATCCCATCTAAAATTCCTAGTCGTCAACTAGTTGCAAAATCGCTATCATGGAAAGTATCCGCAACTAAAATCATGGTTAGAAACCAAAACGTTTTCTTTAGCAACCAACAATTTAGTTATTAATTGCCTCGAAAAATAGTCCCCTAAATTAGACGCCGAATGAATAAGAGTAATTTGGTAAAATTGCATGGCGACTATTGATTTAGTCGCAAAATTTAACTTTTAGTGACTAAAAAATAGATAGTAATTCCAAAAAAATAGACGCCGAATGCTTAAGGATAATTTGGTAAAAGCATTTCACAACTACTTTTTCTATTGCAAAATGCCTCTTTTAGTAACTAAAACTTTAGCTGTAATTACCAAAAACTTTAGTCAGTAAATGTTGGACCGAAATATGGTAATTTCCTTTCCGCAACCATTAAATTAGTTGTAAAAAATGTGTTTTAATTACTAAATTATCAGTGGCAAAAGCAACTCAATTGTAGTTGCTAGAAGTGTTTGGCCAATTTGTTTTCTTTGATTCGGCAACTAATCATTTGATTAGGAAAATATATTTTTCTACATCTAAGTGGTATAGTTGCCCATAATATATGAGATTTGGAAACTAATTTTTTTAGTCAGCAATAATTGATTAGTCCAGGATTGTTTATTATTTCTGCGACTAAAACTTTAGTGGCAAATAGGATTACATTTAAGAGCAATGTTGCTACTCCTTGTAATTCACCTGATGAACACATTGAACATCAACAAAAGAAGAGAAACACAATACAAAAATGTGGATCAATAACATCAATTATCTTCATTGCATATAAAGTCAATAGTCCATACATGGATTTTTTAGAAACATGAGCAATAAAAATAAAAAAATGCACTATCATGTGTGCATAACCAACAACAAAAGTGGATAACCCAATTAGTTCGGTCACCTTTTGGAGCTTTACCTCGGTGGAAGGCCAGAGTCTTTATCATCCCCATAGCTTCACTATTGTAGTGAACAGGCCTATCCTTTCCTGTGGCCATCCAATACCAAAAGTCAGCAGCACAATTCATTCTAACAAGTCTTCAGAAGTTCATTTACATAGCAACAGAATTTCATTTCAAATAATTGAAAATAGAAACCTAGAGGAATTTCATTTCTAACAAGTAAACAGAAGTTCAATTACATAGCAACGGTATTTGCAATAAGCAATTCGATTTTGATTTGCTGCCTAGATCCCACGTTACAGAATTATAAAGACATTCAAGCAGTAGAAAACATCGAAACAAAGCACATGTCATAAGCATTATATAAGAAAAAAAAATTATTACATTTAAATTTCAAGATGTTATTAAAGTAGATCTCACAATTAACATATGACATGCATGAATCATGAGGAAAATATTTAAAATGAAAGATTATTAAAGTAGTTAACCTTGGGCAAACTTTCACGCATTTCATCAAGCAACCATCTACACATGTAAGTCATAAAAATATCAATTAACACTAGAGGTTTCATAAAATGTGAAAACCATTTTGATAGATGCATACAAAGTGACCCATCTAGGTATATACAAAAAATGAAGGAGCATCCAAATATTATAGTTATTTCGTGCAAATAAATGCTTTATCAATGACTGGAAGATGGAGGGATAATTACCAAGCACATGAACCAAACAAAAACATACCTATAGTCAAAAGAAGGAAAAAACTTATGAAGGGTATTCACAATCAGCTCTACAGTGGCATGATCTACAGCTGCAGTATTGGTCATGTGAGTATGCTGAACCTGAATATTGGGGAAATTGTTTTGACATTGAAAGCAATTAACAAACATTCTAGTCCTACTTTTGTGCATAATTTGCATGGAAACTTGGACTTTGCTTAGCATACTAAATGAACTTTGAGGTAAAAATAACAGTGAATAAAACCTTAACATCAACTTTTTGCCATCATGCGTACAAGCAACATGAACTTGTGCAAGGGAAACACTTTCTATAGGAACAGGATCAAATTCTTCAAAAACCTAATAATGTCATTTAACTTTTGATTTAAGAGAGGAAAAAAAAAGGTTATTCTCTACAAGCTACCACTAGTGTAGGAAATTTGCAGGAAAGAACTCATCACCTTTGCAAAAATCAGTAGCAACAACATTGATAGCTATCTTTATCTTCTCACCATACCCTCTTCTGTTGATAGCCTCTTTAATAAAATCCAATCCTTCTTTCACGCTGCCAATAGGAATTGGATATAATCAGAAAACAAACTACCCTCTAACCAAAGTTTACTAGTATTATGCATGACTTTATATGTCGAATTTAAAACTTAAATAACCATAAATAACAGGAAAGTAAAAAGGAAACCAAAGAACAAATATACTTTGCATATGAGTAGAAGGCAATAAGAAGATTAAGAAACCTACTTGCATTGTAGTGGTGAACCCCAACTTTAGCCAACATCGCATAGTACTCTATCTCAGACTTCCGAAGATGACGACGGTTGTTGACAATGATAACCAGCTTCACTGCAACCCAAAAAAGAAAAAGACAAAAAAAATGGTTAATTTAACAAATCCACAAGGCCACCTTATCTGGATCAGTTTCCTTGCCACCCCTGGCAAAGGGGATAGGTCGGGGAAAGCGGGGGCTTCGGCTCAAGTGATTTCTTAGCTTGTTTCTATCCCAATTCCAATGATAGGGAGTTGGAATATTAGAGGCCTTAACGGCTTCTCGAAACAACGCGCTGTGCGGAATTGGATTTCTGACTCTTCTTTGGGTTTGATTGGTTTGTTGGAGACTAAGGTTGAGCAGTCTCATTTACAGTCAGTGGTCTCGTCTGTTTTGTCCCTCGGGCAGTTTTTTATCGAATGCGACAGATTCTATTGCTTGCCGTGTTCTGGTATGTTGGGACTCTTCTCTTTACTCTGTGCATAGTCTTCATTGCTCTCTTCGGAGATTACTGCAGGGTTACCCATGTTTCTGAGGGGTTCTCATTTGGGATTACTTTTGTTATGGTTCTAACCTGGGAATCGCCGCAATCTGTGGGATTTCCTTAGGGATCAATCGGCAATGTTTGATTCAAGGGGCTCCCGTGGCTTGTGTTGGGTGATTTTAATGCCATCTTGGGAGCCTCTGACAGAGTGGGTAGTGATCCTGTGTGGTATGGTTTATGGATGATTTTGGCCAATGTATCCATGAGGCTGAGTTGATTGGGATTCCTTTTACTGGCTTCGGTTACTTGGCATAACGTCACAGGCGATGTTTATTTTACAGAGCTCGATTGGTTCTTTGCATCACTTTCTTGGTTCCTTGATTGACCAAGCAGTTTCAGAGTTGGACCGAGATGTTTCAGATCAGCTCTATTATCGTCCGGTTTGGTCCCCGCCGTGGCAAGGTACCATCCCCTTTTAAATTTCTAAATTTTTGGGCTGATCATGCAAATTTTAGGGTATTGTTCAGGCAGTTTGGGACGAGCCTATTGTAGGCAATCCTATGTTCCGTCTTACACAAAATTAGGGTTAGTGAACGGAAGCAAAAGTTTTACATATTAGGGTTTCCGTCATATCTCCAGCAGGGTATTGAGACTCGGGCTCGGTGGGCAGCGCCCAGGGAAATTTGGTCGGGACCCCTTTTTTACTGTTGTATCTCTAAGGAGAGGAACCTTGCCAACCAGTATTTCAGTCTTTGTCGAGATGAGGAGGCTTTCTTTAAGCGCGGTCTCGTGTTCAGTGGTTGCACTTAGGGGATCAGAATACTAAGTTCTTTCATAAGTCGTTGATCCATAGGCAGGTTCGGAACCGGATCCACAATTTGACTGATGGGAATGGTACCATATTACTGACAGTTAGATTTAGGGCGTTTGCGGTGGGTTTTTTTCAGGATCTTCTTACTGCCCCTAGTCAACCTCAGATTGCAGAGGCTTCCAGGTTTTTTCTGGCCGCATTTCTCCTGATATGATTTCTCCATTGATTGCTCCTATCACTGATATAAGATTAGGATTGCTTTATTCTCTATCCCGGATGAATAATCCCTTGGCCCGGATAGATTCACTCTTTGTTTTTAAGCGGGCATGGGATATTATTGGTACGATTTCAGGGATGCAGTGAGACATTTTTTTGCTACTACGAAATGCCAAGATGTTTTATGCCACCGGATTGCTTGGGTTCCTAAGTGGAGAGCCCGAGTCGTATGACAGACTTTAGGCCGTTCTTGTTGTAATGTACTTTACAAGTGCATTACTAAGGTGATTGTGAATCGGTTTAAGTTGTGCTTCCGGATATAATTGGGGTTTCCCAGTCACTTTTTTTCCGGGTCGAAGGATTTCTGATAATATTCTGCGACTCAGGAGCTTTTGCGGAATTATCATCTTGGGGGTACTTCACCTCGATGTGCCCTTAAATTTGATATTTGAAAAGCTTTGATACTAGAGTTGAGTTCATCCTTTGGGATTGCGTACTGTGGGTTTTCCTAAGCGTATGTGTGGGATCATGACATGTATCTCTATACCGTATTTCTCTGTTGCCCTGAACGGAGAGCTTCACGGATTTTTTAGGCCCTTCCGAGGTGTGCGGTAGGGGGACCCTCTTTCTCCTTACCTTTTTTTTTTGGCTATGGAGGGTTAGCTGGTATTTTTCAGGAAACCCTCACAGCCCTGGTTTTCAGTATCATTAGAGATGTAGCGGCAGCTATTACTCATTTGTGTTTTGCAGATATTTGATGGTGTTTTGTAGAGCAGATGCTTCCTCTATTAGCTTATCAAATCGGCCTTGGATTATTTTGCTAAGTTTCTGGATTAGTGACAAGCAGAGAAGAGCTAGTTGTTTCTTTCTGAGTTACGATGAGGAGCAGATGTGTTTAGTCTATCATTGGTTTCCAGTTGGGCCAGTTACCGGTAAATATCTAGGGTTCCTCTAATCTCTACCCGCCTCGACACTCTGATTTTAGGCCTCTGTTGGAGCGAATTCTCTCTCGGATTAGGCTATGGACGTCGGCATCTTTGACCTTGCAGGCCAACTACAGTTGATCAAGTCGGTACTTTTCTCCATACAGGTTTATTGGTCCTCCGGTTTCTTTGCCGGTAGCTACATAGACGGATTGAGATATTTTGGCCTCATTTCTTTGGAAGGGTACTTCTCTGTCCCATTCTGGTGCGAAGGTTGCATGGTCTTCTGTTTGCTATCCATTGACGGAGGGTGGCCTGGGGATTAAGAGGATCCAAGATTGGAATAGGGCGGCTATTCTCAAACATGTTTGGAGGCTACTTACTGATAGATCTTCTATATGGTCTTCTTGGGCCCATTCGGTTCTCCTCCGTGGTCGGTCCTTTTGGCATATCCGAGTTACTTTTGGGGCTTCATGGGCTTGGAGGAAGATTTTACTTAGCAGGGTTTGGTACCGAGGTCTTATTGTGACTTGTATTGGAGATGGTAGGGACACCATGTTATGGCGAGATCACTAGCTTCCGCAGGGTCCTCTGTGTGACTTGCTCCCTTTTAGAACCTTGACTTCCACTGGGTTGCCGTGGGATGCTCGGGTTTCAGACATTATTCGGGATGGTTTGTGGGACTTTCCTTCGGGCAGTTCAGACCTTCAACATATCTAGGACTCTATTACAGTGCAACCTTCAGCGAGTCATCTTGACCATCTTGTGTGGAAGGGCCATCCATCTGGACGGTTCTCTATTGATTCAGCCTGGAATGTGTTGCGAGACAAATGAGATGTGAACTCGATTCATCATCTCTTGTGGTTTCCCGGGCATATTCCACATCACTCTTTCATTCTCTGGCTCGCTTCTCTTAGTCGGCTTCACACCATGGATCGGCTCAGCTCTGATGGTGTCATTACGTCCTCTCGATGTGTTTTGTGCAGATCAGCTACAGAGACCTATGACCATTTGTTTTTCAGCTGTGACTTTTCCAGTTATGTTTGGCAGGAGGTCACTACCAGGACGCTTTCTACATGGCCTACTCTCTCTTGGCTCCCTCTGCTTCAGTGGGCTAGTTTGCATCTTCGACGAAAAGGTGACTTTAGTCACCTTTTTTCCCGGTTAGTCCTTTCAGCCACAGTTTATTTCCTTTGGTTTGAACGGAATAATCGCGTGTTTCGTCAGCATTGTAGCTCCCGCAGAGATATTGTCTTAGCTATTTGTGATCTAGTTCGGGCCAAGATTTTGGGTCTAGCACCTAAGTACAAGATCTCGCCTCAGCTCCGTGTGATATGGCATCTTCCTGACTAGCTTTGTAAGGAACCTGCATGCTCTTTTGTGCCGATTTGTGACTTTGTGTTTGTGGTGAGCCTGCGTGCTCTTTTATGCCGGTTTGTGGCTTTGTGTTTGTGGTGAGCCTGCGTGCTCTTTATGCCGGTTTGTGACTTTTTTATTTACGGCATCTTCTTGCTTTGTGGGGAGCCTGCATGTTCTCTTTTGCTGTTCATGACTTTGTGGGTTTTCCCACGAGTTCTTGACTGACAGTTATCAGTCATCCTCTTGGGGTATGCCCCTCGTATTTGTATATTTTTTGTCTTTTATACATACTTACCTTATCAAAAAAAAAAAAAAAAGAAATATTCCCATAACAAAGACTAGATCCAGCCATAACCTAATAATTTCTAAGTTCTCATGAAAAAAGGGTCACAACCTAACAACTAAAACACAATTATTTTTCTGGGTCCACAGCTAAGAGCCATTTTAGTTCATAAAAGAAGCTCAAAAATACAGAGATAATATAATTATCAATACATGAAATAAAACAAAAAACAAAGTTAATAGGTTAGGTTACCTTTGGAGCTTCTTATGGTGTGAAGCACAGTTTTGTAAAACAAAGTGTACTTGCCACTCTTCATGACAAGAGCAAGTCTGCTATTGATGCTCTCATGGGACTTCTTCTACAAGAGTTAGCCATAATCAACTTATTACTCTTCTTTAATTAAGATTGAAAAGGAATAAAGAAGAAAATAAAGAAGAAACAAGAGAGACAGAGAAGGAGATGAGTTACAGTCTTCTTGGTGGCCACCATTGTGTTTAGGCACTAGGGTTCTCACAAAACAGCTTCAAAGAAAAGCGAAGAGTTGTCTCAATGAATTTCCCTAAATCCAAAATCCTAACATTCAATCAAAACCATCAAATTGAACACCAAAATCAACCGAATTTCAATTAAATTGATGAATTTTCTCCCATTACAATCTTTAAATTTAAAAAGAAAAGAATGAGAAAAAGGCGAACGAACCAGATTGCGAAGAGGTGGAGAAGCAGAGGGAAATTGATCGGGAAGAAGAGAATTGATCTTAGAGATGGAATCTTCAAACATATGTTTCTCTCCGAGATATTTTTGTAATTCTTCCAATTGTTTCCGAGAATTAATCGGATTGGGAAGTTGGATCCGAAGGATCAAGAAGAGTCGGATCCATCGAAGTCGGAGGATTTCTTGGAAGAGAAGAAGAGTTTGTTCTTGAACACCATTGTTACGGTTAATTAGAGAGTGATTTTAAGTAGCCCTAGCATGTTAGAGATGTCGGGCTACTGAAAGAAACATTGAAGAAGACGAAAAGAGAAGAAAGGGGAAATTTTGAAAAATGGGTGGGAAATTTTGCCTTAAATGAAAAATGGGTGGGGAATTTTGCCTTAAAGAAAATTGGGGGGAAAATTTTGCCTTAGTGAAACTTTTAATGGGTGGGAAATTTTGCCTTTAGTGAAATTTTTAATTTTTGTTTTTTCAACTTAATCCTTTGACAGTTTTAGTTGCTAAAGATTGAGACTACAACTGTCAAGAAAAAAATTTGTACAATTTATTTTTGATCAAATCCTTGATAGTTAATAACTATCGAGAATCATAAAAAATAGTCAAGATTTATTCAAATTAAGGGGTTTTTTTTCCAATAGTGACATATTACAAATAGAACAATTATTTTAAAAAAATAGTCAAGAAACAAAGAAAACCCATTAAAGCTTACATATGAAAGAGTTAAATCACACTCAAGTCAAAACCCAAATAAATAAAAGATCGAAAGAACAAACCCACAAAACAATTTAAAAAAAAAAAAAAAAACCTCAAAAGATACACAAAAATAAATATATAGAAAATAAAATCGAAAATCTAAACAACAAGAAGGTGAATAAAAATGCGAACCTCGGTTGGAGAAATCGATGAATATGAAACCGTCTCGAATGAGTATCCATAAAACAAAAACTTAAATACCAATTGAGAAAATAAATAAATATTATCAAATACAAATCGTTTATCAGCAACAATAAACAAATTTAAAGCACCCATTACCATTATAATAGCCATTGCAATGTTAGATGAAAGAAGATAAAAGTAAAATCACTCATTTAGGAACGTCACAAACAACAAATGCTTAAACAAATTAAAGCAAATGCTGTGAATAAACAGATTGAAAATCAAACAATAAAACTAAAATACCATCTGTAAAATAATGAGCTTTGACATAAAAATAAAAATAAAAGTTACCTTCAATGGGGTAATGTAGACGGCAAAAGTAGAATCGAGGAGATGGTAAAGTGAAGAGGGAAATTAGATACAGAAGAGTGCGTGGAGAAGAAGAGGACTCTAGTAAGAATAGGGAAATTGGGGTATTAGGGATTTGGTTTTAACTTTGGGTTTTAGGTTTATATAGGATGGGCTTTTAGTAATTGTTTCTAAAAACATAAGCATTTATTTATTTGATTAGTTATTTGTAACAACCAGTTTTACTCACCATTTGTAACTTTCATGTTTTGTAAACTATCAATTGCAACTAATATTTTAGTAGTTGCCAGAAAAAAAAAAAAATTGCAACTAATGTTGTAGTTGCCACTGTCAAATTTCTGGTATATTAACTATTTGTAACTTATTGATTTTGGTTACTAGTGATATATATCATTTTTAATAAACAATATTTAGTAGCTAACATTTTGATCGTGAAAAAATCATATTAACAACTATAACTTTAGTTGCCAAAATAACATACCCAAAATTTCAATTTATTTCAAGCAGGAACATGGGGTGCCCAAACTCGTTCATTTGACGACTAAAATCTTAGTTGCCAAAAGAAGACAATTTTCAACTAACTAATTAGTTACGCTATAGTAATTTTAGTTACAAATTAAAAATTATTTTTTTCATTTTATTGGAAAAATAGGGCCCAAAAAAATTTATCAACTTTTAGCGACTAAATACATTTTAGTTGCTATACATGAGTTTTTGCAACTATTGTAATATGCACAAAATAATTAGTTGCCAAATGTACCTTGGCCCCTTTGTAATTATTGTCAGAAGCTTAGATATTTCGGTAATTGTATTATTTTGTAACTAATAAAAATATTTACAGACTAATTAATAAATATTTGCATTTAATTTAGCAACTATTCAGTAGTTACAAATAATTGTTTTTTGTAATAATAATTTTAGTTGTGAAATCTATTGTTGTAGCTGCCAATTATGTTGTAATGCTGAGAAAATTTACCGCGTAAGAATTGACAACCAAATAAATTAGTAGCTAATATGATAGTTTTGGCAATAAATCAAATTAGTCGCAGAATATTAATTTTATATGCCAAAAGCAAGAATAAATAGGCCCTAGAATTTTATTCCCTTTTAGCCGACTGATTGGAATTTAGTTATTAAATGTGGGATATCTATAACTGTTTTTGCCTAATTACAAAAAAAAAAAAAAAATTAGTAGCAAAAAATACTTTTTCTTGTAGTGAAATCAATTGACAAATCACGGTAGAAAATGAACAGTAACACATTTTGCAAGCCATGTCATTCCTAATACAATCGGAAAAAGAGTAGTTAATTAACTAAAATTAAAAGATTAAAATTAGAAAATTAGTGAGAGATATTGGTGAAAGGTTCTACGTGGCACCCTGTTTTCAATCGGGTTGGCAACTGTTATGCAATCAACCAAGATACAACCAGAAACAAGCAAGAAAACAGAAACCACAAACAATCAACACCGGATCTTTACCGTGGTTCACTTGCCCGATTTGAGCAAACTACATCCACGTTGAACTCTGGAAAGGGAGTTCACTGCACTATGATTATAGAACAACCAATTACAGTCACGATTACAAAGAATGACACCCAAGAACCTAGATCAAACAACTCTGATTCAAACCCGCAATCTGCCCTAGGAATCCTCTAACCTGGAAATCCCTATAACAAGAACACAGTAGTTCTTCCCTTGATTGATTAACCCAAACCACTCAAGAAACCCACAGATTACACTGAAATCAGACCCAAAAGAAAGAACCCTAATCTCACAAAAGAAAACGAAATACGGCTCTCAACTTTTATGTTTCATCTACTGTTACAATAAGAAACCCTAATCCTTTTATAGTGTTGACTGGAGGCTTGATCTCAGCCGTTGGGTTTTCCTCTAAATCAGCAGTCAGGATCATCTTGGAGCTATCTCAAAACGACACTGTTCCATTAATACTCAGTACGACGCCGTTTCATCATTCACTCACAACAATCTCCACCTTGAATGCTAAACATTCACAGTGCAGCAAACCCAAATAGTTCCATCATTGTTCTGGTCTTCACAGGTTATCTTACATGCAGTAGGTTCAAGCAGTGCTTGAACTTTGCAGGTGAGACAACCTTGGTTCCCATGTCAGCAAGATTATCTTCAGTGGATACCTTTACAAGATCAATTACCCCCTGTGTTACTAAGTCTCTTACGAAGTGGAAGCGAACATCCACATGCTTGGTCCGCTCATGGTAAACTGGATTCTTATGGCATTTTCTAGATCCTTCATGTCAAATTCTGATCTAAGCTGACCCTTTAACTCATGAATTTTAGACTTAGACTCACTCACAAGTAACATATCATCCACATACAGTAAATGATATACAGGCAGATTATGATTCAAATTAAAATAGAAACAATTGTCATATCTACTCCTAGTGTATCCTATACTTACAATGAAATTGTCAAACCTCTTATACCACTGTCTTGGGGACTGTTTCAGTCCATACAGTGATTTGTGCAGAATGCACACATGGTCAGGTTTCTTGGGATCAATAAAACCTAGAGGTTGGCTCATGTAAATCTCCTCTTCTAAGTTAACATGCAGAAAAGCAATGGTAACATCCATCTGTTCTAACTCTAGGTTATAATGGGCAACAATGGAGAGCATTAACCTAATGGTTTTTTACTTGACTACAGGGGAAAAGACTTCATTGAAGTCTATTCCTTCACGTTGGGTGTAACCCTTAGCTACTAACCTGGCTTTGTACCTTATGGTGTTAGTAGCTGAGATTCCCTTTTTAATCTTGTACAACCATCTGCATTTGATTAGTTTTTTATCCTTGGGTTTGGGAACCAAGGACCAGGTTTTGTTTACCTCAAGTGACCTCATTTCCTCTTCCATTGCTTGCCTCCATTTTTCCCTTTCCTTAGAGTTCATTGCTTCTTCATATGAGTCTGGTTCTGTTCTTTGAATGCCTGTTCTTCCAAGCAAAGCAGTGTATATCAGTTCAGCATAAGAAACCTAGCAGGGGGTCTTACCTCCCTCCTTATTCTATCTTTGGCAAGTTGATAGTGTTCTAATTGTGCATGTTGGGGCTTTAGGGCATCTGCTTCATTTTCTTCACTATCAGATCCAGGATCCTCTAGTCCTGGTTGGTTTTCAGGTGCATGTTCCTCATTGGGTTGAGGTGGTTCAGCCTGCTGACCCACAGGCTCCACCTCAATGGTTGTACTCTCAGTTGTATCCTTGGTAGGTTCAGGTGGGGTGCTGGTACCAGTGTTCTGTTCAGTGGTTTTACAAGGGAACACCCTTTCATTAAAGACCACATCCCTGGAAATGATGATTTTTACCCCTGGTGAATTTCTGTCCCAGAGTCTGTACCCCTTGGTACCATCTTGATATCCTAGGAACACACACTTGGTAGATCTAGGCTCTAACTTTCCTCCCACTGTATGTGCATAGGCTGCACACCCAAATATTCTCAAATGGCTTAAACCAGGCTTTCTTCCTGACCATACTTCTTCAGGACATTTGAAATTTATGGCAGTAGAGGGGCTCCTATTTATCAGATAGGCTGCAGTGGACAAGGCCTCTCCCTATAAGGTATTAGGTAACCCTGAAGTGAACAACAAGCATCTAACTTTTTCCAGGAGTGTCCTATTCATCCTCTCAGCTACCCCATTCTGCTGAGGGGTTCTTCTCACAGTTCTACATCTTAGGATTCCTTACTCACTACAAAACTTATCAAATTCAATGTTACAGTACTCTAATCCATTGTCAGTCCTTAGAGTTTTTACCTTTCTGCCTAGTTGGTTTTCCACTAGGGCTTTCCACTCTTGAAATTTAGACAGTGCCTGGTCCTTAGTTCTAACGGTGCAAATCCACACTTTTTTGCTAAAATCATCTATAATGGACATAAAGTAACTACTGCCCCCATGAGACCTCACTCTCTCAGGTCCCCATAAGTCTGAGTGTATGTATTCTAAACAACCTTTGGCCAGGTGTATGCCTTTTGGGAAACTGACTCTGTGCTGTTTTCCTAAAATGCAGTTCTCACAAAATTCTAAGGTTGTAGCAGTGTCCTTTCCTAACATGCCTTGGTTACTTAGGATATCTAGTCCCCTCTGACTCATATGTCCCATCCTAAGGTGCCATTTTTCTATTACTGACATATTTGGGGTGACAAGAGAAGAACTTAGGCAATCATAATAATATTCTCCACATAGGATGTATAACCCATTCTTTTTTTCTCCTTTCAGAATTAGATTCTGGTTTCTATACACATTCAACCACCCATTTTCGGCTCTGTAACAGCATCCTTCCTCATATAAGGTTCCTAAGGATATGAGGTTCCTTTTGAGTTCTGGAATGTACCTAACATGAGTAAGCTTTATTAGTTTCCCACTACAGAGTCTAAGGGTTATACTACATTTACCTTTGACCCTGCAGGCATTGTTGTTCCCCATGAACACAGTCTCCCTATCATATTCCTCAAAGTCATGAAACCAGTCCCTATTGGGGCTCATGTGAAAAGAGCACCCAGAATCTAACACCCACTCTCTTGTATTGTCAGAAACAGAGGCAGTAAGCACCTCTATTTCTTCAGCTAAGTGTTTGGATGAGGCTAGGTTACTCTCTGTGTTTCCTTGCTTTTGTTTCTTAAGCCATTCAAAGCAATTCTTTTTTTAGATGACCAGTTTTATTACAGAAAAAATATTTTCTAGACTCTGCCTTATGCTTATTGTTCCATTTACCCTGTTTCTTGTTTTTGGACCCCTGGCTAGGTTGACTGCCTTTACCAGATTGAAAGGTATCTGGTTTTCCCCTAACAAATAGGTTACTCCCATTTCGTTTTTGGACCTTTAACTCAAGTTCAAGTTCTCTAGCCTTAAGACCAACCACAATCAAGTCAACACTAGGGACAGTACCATAATACTGAAGTGCATTCTTAACAACAAGATACTTCTCGGTAATGGAGTTTAACAGTATCATGGCTAGACTAGTCTCTCCTAGTTACTGATCTGTGCCCTTTAAAATTAAGGTCATTTTTAGGAATTTATCTAGGTTCTCCTTTATTGTCTTGCTACTATCCATTTTATAAGAAAACAAAGCACCCTTGAGAAAAGCTAAGTTTGGTGCAGATTGAAGTGCATACAAAGTGTCGAGTTTACCCCATAACCCTAGAGGGGTTTCGATTCCATCAACCTTCCTCAGTACACTGTCTGAGAGGTTCATCACGATCAGATTGTAGGCTGCTTCATCAATCTCCTCCTTCTGCTTCAATTTCTCCTCGGACCATTTCTTTTGATCCTTCTCCAGTGCAAGGCCAACTTTATTATGTGAAAGTAGAGCCTTCATTTTCTTCTTCCAACTCCCGAAATCGATCTTCCCATCGTATTGGGATATCTCCATACGTGTAGTGTCATGGTATTATACAGACAGTGTAATACAGTCTAAGGTGTAAATGGCGTTGTTACACCAGAAGTTGCCAAATACTGCCAGGCAATTTTTAAGGCGGTCACTGGTTTCCAGCCTATATACCCTTAAACTTGACAGAAAATCGAAAAGAACACTACAGGTACAGACTCACGACAATGACCAAGATTACTCTCTTTAACCAGTGTTTATGATCTAATCTCACAAAGATAACCCCAAGACTCAGTAAGAATCAAAGTTCTAAGGCTCTAGGAACCTTTGGATTGAGAAACCACTAAAATTTGAGAAACCCTAATTTTTCGAGCAAACCCTAATTTTTTCGATTCGTCAAAAATTGAACGATTTCTAAAATCTAGATACACCCTAGGACGATGGCTCTGATACCACTGTTATGCAATCAACCAAGATACAACCAGAAACAAGCAAGAAAATAGAAACCACAAACAATCAACACCGGATCTTTACCGTGGTTCACTTGCCCGATTTGAGCAAGCTACATCCACGTTGAACTCCGGAAAGGGAGTTCACTGCACTATGATTATAGAACAACCAATTACAGTCACGATTACAAAGAATGACACCCAAGAACCCAGATCAAACAACTCTGATTCAAACCCGTAATCTGCCCTAGGAATCCTCTAACCTGGATATCCCTATAACAAGAACACAGTAGTTCTTCTCTTGATTGATTAACCCAAACCACTCAAAAAACCCACAGATTACACTGAAATCAGACCCAAAAGAAAGAACCCTAATCTCACAAAACAAAAAGAAATACGGCTCTCAACTTTTATGTTTCATCTACTGTTACAATAAGAAACCCTAATCCTTTGATAGTGTTGGCTGGAGGCTTGATCTCAACCGTTGGTTTTTCCTCTGAATCAGCAGTCAGGATCATTTTGGAGCTGTCTCAAAATAACACCGTTCCATTAATACTCAGTATGACGCCGTTTCAGCATTCACTCTCAACAGCAACTTTATGGCATCTGACACGGATATTAGGCAGCTTGAGGACAATTATCACATGAACATTAAATGTTGGTCGAGGCGTAGGACCTCCAATTGCGTTAACTGATGTTTCATATTAATAGTCACGTGAACTACGTTGCTCTTTCATATTAATCTCTATATTATATTTTGATTACTAAAATTGGAAGAATCTCATTTGATTTGACCATGTTGATGTGTTTCTATATTTTTAAAATGAACTTGGGGTCCCACTTTGTCAGCAATAAAGTTTGATTTCCAAAGATACTCGTTTAGTTTGCATGTGGCTTTTTGAATTTTATGTCAGCAAGTAAAAATGTTGAAATATAAAGGAAGAATAATACTACACATATATCATTTTTATACAATATTTCTCATACAACATTATGTGGCAAGATATGATTGGGTGAAAGTTTAATTTTAACTTTAAATTAGCCAATCATATCTTGCCACATAATGTTGTATGGGAAATGTTATAAGCAAAAGTGAGGGTCTATAATAATACTACAAATACATCATTCTCATACAACATTTCTCATATAATATTATGTGACAAGATATGATTGGGTGAAAGTTTAATTTTAACTTTAAATTAGCCAATCATATCTTGCCACATAATGTTGTATGGGAAATGTTGTATGAAAATGATGTATGTGTAGTATTATTCATAAAGGAAATGCATACCCTTATCTATGTAATGGTCCTGGAAATGCATCAAATCATCATCTCAGTATATATATAAAAGTAAATAATATTTATTGATCAAGTAATTACCAAAGATAATATATTATGTGCTTGCTAACATAGAACCCTAAATTTGCATGTCTTTGGTAATTATTAAATTTAGCGTATATCTCAACAAACAAATGGACAAATCTATTACTAGTTATAGCTATTAAGATAACATGCACCATTCATAAAACACGAAGCCACTCGTGATCAATTTAAAATGAATGAGGTGGTTTTTTTATCTAAAAGCTGAATACCTCGTACCCATCAGTCAATTTTGTAGAATTGGAGGATAATTAGTGAGATCTAAAAAAATAAGGTTGCGTTTTGTACATTTTTTTAAATAGCATTTCTAAATTCTTATTCTGAATAGAATAGCATGCAATTCTAAACATGTGTTTGACATATTATTAGAAAATATTTTATGAAAATATTTAAATTATTTTTTTATCTATTATATTTATTAATTTAGCTAACCCCTCACTCCAAACAATAAAAGTTTATAAATTAACAAAAACAGTCTCACACACCCAGTTGATTGCCAGCAGTCGGCCATCACCACTAGACGGTGGCTGTTAGTCAACGGAATAGTGCACGACTAATTGGATCTGGCTAATCATGCATCAATCTTGCATTTTTCAACCAAATTCACCATGGATCTGGTCGGAAAAGACCAGATCTATGACCAGATTTTTGGCTGTTGAGCTCATTGCTTGATGAGGTGCATTACGCCTAAAAGTCAAAAGAGTCACTTTTACTTAATATATTTGAACTTTACTTAATCAAGAAAATAAGATCCTCATTGCATGCAGTGGCAGGGGCGGCGACTGACGGCTGCAATGGCTGTGGGCGGGTGATTGTGGCTTGGGTGGGTGGGAGCAGTGGTGGATCTAGGATTTTTGCCAAGGGGGGGCCTCCGCGACTCCACCATTGTTTGTCAAACAACTAATAAAAACTTTAAAAATCATCAAACATTAAGCAAATAAAATAATACAATATCAAGAACATGAGATAAAAAGAATGTAAGAACACTACATTTTCCTACTTGAATAAATCTACGAGAAGCAAAATTTTGAGTAAATGTGTTGAGTAAACCTTTAGCAAAACATTCTTTTAATTTTTGGCTTCCAAAGATTATAATTGAAATTTTCATGACTTTAATCAGATTTAGTCTAAGCTAAAGTCAACTAAAACTTAAATCAAGTCAACATTGCATTGACTTTTATTATGAATTAATAAAAAAAAAAGGGAATTTTCTTGGTATAAACATAAATAGTAACTCAAATTTCTTTAATAATTTTGAACAGTTGAATAGTGACGTTTGAAATATAGGAAAGTGGTGGGTGAAGAATAACGTCCTTTAAAATATAGTTAAGGTTTTAATTTGGGAAAGCATGTTCATTTTTAGACACAAAACACAAAAGAAACTCACAAGATTCATGTATTTTTCCCCCAAATTAGAATAAAAAACCTAAAAAAAAAAAAGCATGATTCAACCCTATAATGAACTAAATTGAAATGAGTAATACACATACTTAAAACTGATAAAACATAAAACGGAGCTAATTGTGGCACCTTGAATAGTGAAAGATTCAATAATTTCAGTTTTCAAAAGTTTTAAGAGCGAATAGTATGAGAAAGAGAAATATAGAATGAGAGAGTAAAAATTTTTGGAGATAAAATCATAAAAAATAGGTTGAGCTGTGGAGAAAAAGAGTGAAGAGAGGTTTAAACTTTTAATATGATATGGGCTTGAAATATATATATTAATAGCAAGTTTTTTATGAACCTAGATATATGTATAATAGTTTTCATTTTTTTTAAATTTGAGGGTGGGCCTGGACATGTATATTAATAGCAATTTTTTATTGATTTATATATTAATAATTTTTTTTTAAATCTAAGGGTAAGTTCAAGGGGTTGGATCTGCCCTTGAGTGGGAGTGTTTTTATTAATTTATAAATTTTTATTGAGAAAAATAATTATTAATATTTTAAATTAAATAGAACATGATTGAATTTTAAACATCCTCAAAATAACAACATTTTTTATTTTTGAAAGTAGGATGGTGGAAAATGATAATGTACGTTAACAAAGTTAAACAAACGGACCCTACATTGTCTAATTGGAATGTCCTGAAATACAAAACAAGTTTACAGGAAACTTAATTCTTTTAATCAAACAATCAGCTATTGAGACAATTGTGGCAGTATAAACATGTTTTCAATTGGCTAAAAGAAGTTAAGATCTGAAGACGTGAAATAACGTTGTCCATTAATTATGGCATTGACGTGTTTGATTTTGGCTCCAGAAAGATAATTCAAGTTGAAATTAAAGTTTTGGACCTACCAAAAATCCAAGAGGCACTACAAGAAAACTGGCATTCTGCATCTAGCAAAATTAGACGCAGAAAGTCACATTTAGATGCTAAGCCACTTTTAGCGTCTAAATTCGGTTGTCACCCCCTTAGTTGCAGTAGGCTGGTTGCAGATTCATAGCGCGTCTATATTGTGGTTTAGACGCAAAACGTTTTTTTTTTTTCTGTTATGCAATCAACCTATAAAGAGAACTGAAACAAACAATAAACCCAGAAAACACAAGCAACAACACAAGATCTTTACCGTGGTTCACTTGCCCGATTTGAGCAAGCTACATCCACGTTGAACTCTGGAAAGAGAGTTCGCTGCACTATGATTAAAGAACACTCGATTACAGTCACAATTACAAAAGAAAGACTCTCCAAGAAAACCCAGATCGAACACCACTTTCTGAACCCGTAATCTGCCCTAGGACTCCTCTATCCTGGAAATCCCTATAACATGAACACAACAGTTCTTTCCCTTGATTGATTAACCCAAACCACTCAAGAAACCCACAGATTACACAGAAAAATCATACCCAAAGTAAGAACCCTAGTTTTCTAAAGAAAAACGAAAACCTGCTCTCAATTTTTGTTCGATCTACTGTTATAACAGGAACCCTAAACCTTTTATAGCGTTGACTGGAGGATTGATCTCAGCCGTTGGCTTTCCTTCTGAATTAGCGGTCAGGATCATTCAGGAGCTGTCTCACAAACGACACCGTTCCATTAAATTCAATACGACGCCGTTTCAACATTCACTCACAACATTCCCTTTTTCTGTAACTCTCTTTAGACCCCTTTTTCAGGAATCAAATTAAAAAATGCATTTGTAACTAAGAACTTTCACCCTAATTTTGAACAATTTTACCCATATTGTGTACATCTCATTCACTCCTCTTTTCATCAGACCTAAATCTTATCTTCAATCAGCAGTCCTTTAACATTTTCCAAGTATGTCATATATTTTTTGAACTCTAACTAAATCATATATTAATAATTGAAGAAGTATAATCTGAAAATAGTTTATAGGTAATTGTTCATTGTTTTTGTCCCTTTGAATTTTTAGATCTATTGGATTTGATTTGTTTGTAGTTGCCAATAGCTGCTATGTTTAATTTAAGCATGTATAACAAGCATTATCATATATATCTTAATTAATTTTTGTCCCGTTTTAAATATAAAAAAAAAAAAGTTGAAGTATGAACAATAAGCATTTATGGTATTGGCTGGAAAAAGTTTTCGAGTGAGACATTCGGTCATGTTTAGTTAGGGTGAATGTACTATAGAATAAAAACTTTATTTCTTATCCCTGGGTTGGTTCATAGAAGTGGCATAAGGAATTATATTCCCATTCTTTGAAAAACGGTGGCACAGCATTCCTCTCAAATTGGGAGGAATGTCATTCATTATTGGTAATTGAATGTTAAAATATCCAATTTACTTCTTTTTAAATTCTAATTTCTCATTTTACCCCCAAAGAAATTAACTTAAAATATAATTATTTTATTAAAATATTAAAGATTAAATATTTGAAATTTTAAAAAGAATTTATTTATTTTTTTATTTTTTATTTTTTTATTTTTTAAATCTAAAAGATTGCCTTAGTGACATCACGCTGTGGTCCTTGGTCATGGCCACTCCGTGTGATGTCACTCGCTGGTCTTTGATGGTCGAGATTCGCCCAGATTGGTAGATCATCAACCTTTAAGAGTCTATGCATTGGCTGTGACGTTGGAAGCACGACAGAAGGTAGCTGATTGACCACTTTGATTGCATTAACCAACTTAAATTTTTTCAATTTTCGAATCTTTTTAGATTTTTAATTTTTTTTTTTTCAAACTTTGAAAATTGTTTATTTAAATAAAAAATAAAATTTTGTATCTATTAAATAAGATAAATTGGGGGTACTTTTGTCCAAAAACTACAAATTTTATTTTATTCCATCAACACTCCATATTACACGCAAACAATGGAATGGGATTCCATTACTTGGTAACATTTCCGTTCTTCGATTTCCATTCCCAATGCACAATTCCCATTCCATTTCAATCACAAACATCATGACCTTAAAACACAAAGTATGTAACATCAACTAATCAGGCATTGCATGTTAGTAAAATGGTGTTTTTGTATTTATAATTAATATTTCATTACTACTTTTACATTAAAATTTTCTACAATATCTTAATTTGATTTACTTTTCTTATATTGCTTTGAGTAATATTCAATGTGTATCACAGGAAGAGATCCAAGAATTGTCAAATTCTGATGGTACTGGACCATATCGACGAGGTATTATTAGTAAAAGTCCATTCTGGATATTTCATAGACTCCCCAGATATGAGAAAACAAAAGATTCTGAATTGGTGGTTGTTACACTCATAGCAACAGTAACTTTCACAGCAGCTTTAACAATGCCCGGTGGCTACCAAAGTGAAAAAGGCCCTCGTCAGGGCACGGCATTCCTAAGTAGAAAAGCAGCTTTTCAAGCTTTTGTTATAACAGATGCTACAGCCTTCGTCCTCTCCCTCGCCGCTGTCTTTCTCCACTTCTTTGCATCATGGAACTTGTCCAGATTTTGGTTTTATCGTGCACATACTCGTTTTCTCATCTCGTCAGCCATAGTGGCAATGGTGGTTGCTTTTTCTTCAGGCACATATGCAGTGTTATCACCTTCTTTGGGGTTTGCCATTGCCACTTGTTTAATCGGCTTGAGCTTCTTCCTCGTGATTCTTCGTATAGGGTATGTATTTGAGAGAAGAAGAAGAAGAAGTATGAACGAACGATCAGGAGCTTAGCCAATAAGTTTCTTTACCCGGGCTTATTTTCTGTTTTTTTGTTTTTTTTCAGTGACATAAAAACTTCTTGATTAACACCTTTTTTTAAGCAAATCGTCACAATGTGAGAGAATTTTTTAACTAAAAAAATATATGCATCTAGTCATAGCGACATCTTGAACCTTATTCCTTAAATTGCATTTGTTATACAAATATATATTTAAATTAATTGAAATTTGGGTTCAAAATGGACAAACAAATATGATGAATCATTAGAGTTGGATGTCCTTTCTCTAAAGAGATATCAAATTTAAAACATAAATAGATTACTTAAAAATTTATAAAAAATTTTGTGCAAAGCTGGCCCGGGCTAGCCCTCTCTAAAAGCTCCACCATTGAGCAGGATGTTAGTTTTGTTCTGTTGATGCTAGGTTGTTAAGTCAGTTATTAGAAGATAAGTTTGTTAATTCAATAATACTACACCCACAAACCACTTCCCTCGATTCAAGTGGTTTGTGGGTGTAGTATTATTGAACTGGCATGAATGGAGAACTTAAAAATTCTCAGATTGATCCTAATATGAGGGTTCTATGAAATCACCTTTTGTTTGAACACTTTGCCCTTGCATAAGAACAATTAGTTGAAAAAGGGAGGAAAGCAATGAGAATTACGTTATGATCTAAAAAGAGAAATAAAGGAATTCCAAGGAAGAATATGTATAGGTTCATCTCGTGTTTTTATAATGATTTATTGCATGTATAACTTGTCAATGAAAATATACTACATTAGTGCATGCGACATACAAGTAATACATAGTTGGTGGGCTATATGTACACCGGAATGTCAGGTAAACTTGTGCCATAAAAAGTACAAGAAATTATTTACAATCCAATTTAGAGTGCTTTCTTATATATTTATTTTATTTTTTATATATGTTTTTTTTTTGTTTTATTTTATTTTAGGGACAACGAGAAAAATACTTGAGAAAAAGAATAGTTTAACAAAAGAAAAAGACCAAAATGGGTGGACTCCACTTCATTACGCTGCATATTATGGTTGTTTTCATGCTGCGGAATGGCTTTTGAAATCCGATGAATCTGCAGCATACATTGTTGATAAAGATAGAAAGATGACAGCTCTTCATCTAGCAGCCGGCCAAGGGCATGCAAACATAATGGAAGCAATTATTTTCCAATGTCCTGATTGCTGTGAATTGGTCGACGAAATGGGATGGAATTTTCTTCACTTCCATGACTAGTGTAACCGTTAAATCATTGAATAATTTTCTAAGAAATAGGTCTTTCAAGAATATTATAAGCAATCTGATACAGGAGACAAATGGCAAAGGAAACCCTCCTCTCCATGTGCTAGCTGCCCGACGTCCTGACTCGTTCTTTCAAGTCATAGAAGAAGTTGGAGGGTTCCGTTCTGCCTATAACAAGCATATTAATAATGTCGAAGATGTATTATTTTATGGTTCTCCCCAGCTGAAGGTAATAATAAATACTCTTTCAACTTAATTATTGTTATAGAAAGAACTAAGTCCTATCACTTTAAGTAATGCAGATTTAAATATGTTATAAGGCACACACCAAATCAACCAAAACAAACAGAAAACCACACAACACAGATCCAACAGAATACACACACACAGAGCACCAAGATTTACCATAGTTCACTTGCTCAGTATGAGCAAGCTACGTCCATGTTGACCTCGGGAATCCAGCGAGCTCGCTGCACTATATTGATCAAGAGTACAGTACAAACTTTTACCCACGATTGAACCCTTTCCCGATCTTCTTCAGAACTCGTAACACCCTAGAGACACAGATCTAGTATCCCAAATACCCAGTGAACCCTAGTACCCTCAAATGGCCTGCAAACCAGCCACTCAAACTTACAGTTACAAGATTCAAGACCACAAACAAACCCAAACCCTAGCAGATACAGACTTGTTCGACAGAGAAGAAAATATACAAAAAGGTTCAATCTGTTTTATTCAGGCTGTTTGCCTGCTTATATACCGTTGACCTTCAGACTTCGTTTCCTCTATTGGATCCCCAGCTAGCCAATGATCAGGATTGATCTCACACTTGGCTCAAAACGACATCGCTCCATTTAATTGATGAAACGTCACCGTATAAAGCCATCACACCAACAATCTCCACCTTGATGGATTTATTTGTGACTGTAGTGCAGCTCACTCTTTCTTGGATCCTTCATTGCTCTGATCACTCTTGCCTACTGTATGAATAACAAGTACTTGGCAGGAGTGATAGTCTTTATGCCCATGTCTGCCGGATTATCTTCAGTCGGTACCTTTAATAGTATTATCTCCTCCCTTGAGATCAGGTCTCTGACAAAATGGTAGTGGACATCTATGTGTTTGGTTCGTTCATGGTATACTGGATTCTTACTCAAGTGAATTGCGCTCTGACTATCAGAAAAAATTACAAGCCTCTTATTGGTCAATTCTGCTTCACTGAGAATTCCTTTAAGCCAGATTGCCTCCTTAAAAATATCAGCTATAACCACGTATTCAACTTCAATCGTGGATAATGCAACTATCGGCTGTAACTGGGATTTCCAGCTGATGTAGTTTCCACCTAGGGTGAAGTAGTATATTGTAGTTGATTTTTTGGAGTCCCTATCACCTACAAAATCCGAGTCTACAAAACCAACCAACTCAAGTGAAGGGGTCCTTTTACAGTAATTCAGTCCAACATTCAATGTGGCATTTACATATTTAAGAACCCACTTTAGGGCAGTCCAATGTTCCATACCAGGGTTAGACATATACCTACTGAGTAAGGATATTACAAAAGCTAAGTCAGGCCTAGTGCTAGGGATCCTATCACATTTGCATATGGTATGTGTTCCATCATAATCAGTTCAGCTTCAGTTCTAGGGCATTGTGTTTTGCTCAATGTGAAGTGACTGGCCAGTGGCATAGTAACAGGTTTTGCCCCTGCCATCCCAAATTTTTCCACTAATTTGTGCAAGTATGAACACTGGTGGACTCTCAGCTCACATTTATTTCTATTTCTGTCAATTTGCATGCCTAGAATCTTCTTTTCATCCCCCAAATCTTTCATTTCAAACTCAGTATTAAGTTTTTTCTTCAATTCACATATTAGAGACTTAGACTTGCTAATTATTAACATGTCATCCATACACAACAGTAAGTAAACAGACAGGTTACCATTTAGAGCAAAGTAGAAGCAATTATCGTATTTACTCCTAGTGCAACCTATACTCACAATGAATGTGTCAAACCTTTTATACCACTGCCTAGAGGATTGTTTTAGGCCGTACAATGACTAAAGCAGTAGGCAGACATGGTTAGGGGTCTTCGGATCTATGAACCCTATAGGCTGACTCATGTAGATCTCTTCCTTGAGATCTCCATGAAGGAAAGCATTGGTTACATCTAACTGTTCAAGTTCTAAATCAAGGTGGGCTACTATGGACAGCATTAACCTAATTGTTTTATACTTGACTACCGGGGAAAAGACTTCATTAAAGTCTATTCCCTCCCTTTGGGTAAAGCATTTGGCTACTAATCTGGCCTTATACATGAGGGGTTCTTTAGCAGTTATAACGTCCTTCAGTTTGAACAACCATTTGCATTGGATTACCTTTTGTTCTTTTGGCTTTGGTACTAGAACCCAGGTTTTGTTTACCTCCAAAAACTTCATCTCAGCTTCCATGGCAGTCCTCCATTTATCCATTTCCTTTTAGTTTACTGCTTCATCATACATTTCAGGTTTGATTCTTAGCACTTCTGTACCTGCAAGAAGGGCAGTGTAAATGAGATCAGCATATGAAAACCTTGTGGGAATTCTTACCTGTCTCTTGGCCCTATCTCTTGCAAGTTAGTAGTCTTGCAAGTTTTCAGGCTGAGTTTCAGTGTCTTTAGCTATTTCTGTCTCATCCTTTTGTTTTTGATCAAGATGTCCAGTTTCTCCTCCAGGTTCAGGAACAGTTTCAGTTTCCTAGATGGTTTCAGTTTCTTGCAGGGTTTGGGGTTGGACAGGAAGCTCCACCTCAATTGGTGTAGCCCCAGGCTGACTAGAACTCTCCCTTGAGCTTGAAGTAGAACCTACATCAGGGTTAGTATCTTTACAAGGAAAAACACCCTCATTAAATATCACATCTCTGCTCACTACAATTTTAACCCAGGTGACTCCCTGTCCCAAAGCCTGTACCCTTTTGCTCCTTCTTGGTATCCTAAGAAGACACATTTAGTTGATCTTGGTTCAAGCTTTCCTCCAGCAAAGTGTGCATATGCAGCACAGCCAAATACTCTTAAGTGTCTTAGGTCAAGTCTTCTTCCTGTCCACATCTCTTCTAGGCACTTTAGGTTAATGGCAGTAGAGGGGCTCCTATTTATTACGTAGGCTGGGGTAGTTAGGGTTTCTCCCCAAAAAGAGGTGGGAAGTTTAGAGGTGATAAGCAGGCACCTAACTTTATCCAAGAGGGTTCTGTTCATTCTCTTAGCCACCCCATTCTGTTGAGGAGTGTATTTCATAGTCCTATGCCTCAAAATCCCTTGATCACTACATAATTTATCGAACTCTTGGTTGCAGAACTCTAACCCATTGTCAGTTTTGAGGACTTTAACCTTCTTATCATCTGGTTTTCCACTAGGAGTTTTCATTCCCTAAACTTTTCTAAGGCTTGATCCTTAGTCTTTAAAAGGTAAACCCAAACCTTTCGGCTGTAATCATCTACCAGAGACATAAAGTAATTATTTCCCCCATAGGTTTTAACTCTCCCAGGTCCCCACAGGTCAGAATGAATGTATTCAAATTGGCTAGTGGCTAGGTGTATTCCCTTTTAAAAACTGTTTTTGTGTTGTATTCCTAATATGCAGTTTTCACAAAACTCTAGTGAAGAGACACTATCTTTTCCAAACTGACCTTGATAATTCAGGATATCCATTCCTCTTTGACTCATGTGACCTAATCTAAGATGTCACTTTTCTGTAGTGGACAGGTTAATAGACTTAAGCACTGAGTTAAAACAGTTTGGGGAGTCGTTCCCACAGAGTATGTAAAGCCCATTCTTTTTCTCTCCTTTCAGAATTAGGTTTCTATTTCTATATATATTCATGCATCTATTCTCTGCCTTATAAATGCAGCCTGATTCATCTAAGGTACCTAGGGTTAAGTTCTGGGATGTACCTAACTTTTGTAAATTTAACCAGTTTACCAGTGTCAAAGTTTAGAGTTATGGAGCATATTCCTCTAACCCTACATGCATTGTTGTTCCCCATGTAAACTGTTTCTGAATCAGTGACTTCAAACTCCTAGAACTAGTTTCTGTTCGGACTCATATGGAAAGAGCACCCAAAGTCCAGCACCCACTCATTAGCAGTGTCAGACATTGACACTGTAAGCACCTCAAGTTCATCTAACAGGTTTTTTGTGGTGGCTAGGTTGCTTTATGTGTTCCCTTGTTTTTGCTTCTTGATCCAATTAAAACAATTCTTTTTAATGTGACCAGCCTTATTACAGAAAAAACATTTTCTAGTTTCTTTATTCTTGTTATTACCCTTCCATTTTTTCTTATTCTTATTCCCCTGATGCATAGAATTACTCTTCCCTGTCTAATTGGACTCTACTCTGCTTTTGACAAATAGGTTTGACCCATTTCTTTCTAGACTTTCAGTTCTAATTCTCTAGCCTTAAGCCCTACTACTATTAGATCTAGGTTTGGTACAGTACCAGAGTACTGTAATGCATTTTTGACTACTTGGTAGTCTTCTGGCAGTGAGTTCAAAAGGATCATTGCTAGACTAGAATTTCCTAGTTCTTGATCTGTTCCTTTTAGGATCAAAGTCATTTTTAAGAATTCGTCTAGATTCTCCTCTATACTCCTAGAACTATCCATTTTATACGAGAATAAAGTACCCTTCAGAAAAGCCAAATTAGGGCAAACTATAAAGCATATAAAATGTTAAGTTTACCCAATAATTCCAGTGGTGATTCAATCCCGTCTACCTTCCTAAGAACACTGTCGGACAGATTCAAGACTATCAGGTTGTAAGCCCCTTCATTGATCTCCTCCTTCTTTTTCAGTTTTTACTCCGGCCACTTCTTGATGTCATCTTCCAGTGCGATTGCCACCTTATTATGGGAGAGTAGTGCTCTCATTTTTTTCTTCCAACTCCCGAAGTCAATCATCCCATCATATTGGGAGATTTCCATTCGGGTGGAGGTGTTTGACATGGTGAGTGTTTGGTTTTTGGTTGACGAGGTTGTAGATTCAAGAATTCAGACTCGTTCTTGAATTTCAAGAAAATGAGAAAAGAAACCCTGGATTTCTACTCTATATGAAATCTAAGCCCGTTCGATTAGAAACCTACGCTATGAACCCCCAATTTTGATTTGAAACCCTAGAATTAAGAAACCCCCAATTTTGATTTGAAACCTTAAAATTGAGAAACCCCCAATTTTTCGACAATCAAAGAAACCCTAAAAATTTCAGATCGAAAAATTAGACTTTGATTCTTCTCTCTTGATCCTCTTTCCTACGCTCTGATAACACTGTTATAACGCACACACCAGATCAACCAAAAAAAGCAGAAAACCACACAACACAGATCCAACAGAATACACACACATAGAGCACCAAGATTTACCGTGATTCACTTACTTAGTATAAACAAGCTATGTCCACGTTGAGCTCAAGAATCCAGCAAGCTCGTTGCACTATATTGATCAAGATTACAGTATAAACTTCTACACACGATTAAACCATTTCCCGATCTTCTTCAAAACCCGTAACACCCTAGAGACACAGATCTAGTATCCCAAATACCCTGTGAACCCTAGTACCCTCAAATGGCCTGCAAACCAACCACTCAAACTTACAGCTACAAGATTCAAGACCACAAACAAACCCAAACCATAGCAGATACAGACTTGTTCGATAGAGAAGAAAAGATACAAAAAGGTTCAATCTGTTTGATTCAGATTGTTTGCCTGCTTCTATACCGTTGACCTTTAGACTTCGTTTCCTCCGTTGGATCTCTAGCCAGCCAACGATCAGGATTGATCTCATACTTGGCTCAAAACGATGCGCTTCATTTAATTGATAAAACATTACCGTATAAAGCCATCACACCAACAAAATATATGTTTAGTTCTCCAATAGACTCATCACAGATAACGTATATCTACACTTTTTTTTATTCACAAATTAAATAAGGTTTTTTCCCCAAATAGATTGATCACATATACAACCAATGAGACTCTATTATAGTTAATCTCTAATGTGGAGGTATTTAAATTTTTAATGTGGGGGTTATAGTTGAGCATCTGGTCGCTAACTCTACAAACCTTAAAATCAAAAGTCAGTAACCAAACACTTACCTTTTATCTTTATTGACGTCCCCACTTAAGAATCTTCCTATACATATAAGACATTCTGAAGTTTTTTAAGTTGCGGACCAAAGGCGAGCGACCGGTTGTTGGCTTTTCATTTTGCATTTCATGAAGGTAGCAACTTGTTGCTCACCTTTGATCCACACATTAAAACTCCATAACATCCACACTGAAGATCTGACTAGTATATGTACAAGATTCAAATTCTTGTTTAGCTATTTCAATTTGCTTGTTTATATTGTATAATACTAAAGCAATATGTATCACAGGAAGAAATCCGACAATTATGTGTTGAAACCGGACCCTATCGACGAGCTATTATTCGTAGAAGAGGAAGACAGCAAAATGAAATGCCCAGTGAGGTGGCGAAAGCACAACCGTCTCAATTAGTAGTAGTCAAACTCATAGCAACAGTAACCTTCGCAGCAGCTTTCACAATGCCTGGTAATTACCAAAGTGAAGAAGGGCAAGGCCAAAACCAAGACCAAGGAACTGCAATCCTAGCGAAAAATTCTTCTTTTCAAGCATTTATTATAACGGATGCAATAGCCATGGTGCTCAGTTTCGCTGTCCTTGTCCACTTCTTTGTATCAGTGGACACATCTAGATATTGGCATTTGAATATGTACGCCCATCGGGCCACTGTGCTCGCCATGGAAGCAATGGTGGTTGCTTTTATTACAGGCACATATGTAATATTATCTCCTTCTTTAGGGCTTGCCATTGTCACTTGTTTAGTTGGATTGAGCTTCTTTGTAAGCCTAGTGTTTGTCTTGTTGAAGAAGCCGGTGAAGTGGCTGTGGCAGACCGAGTTAGAAGCTTAATTAGTATTGTAGCTATCATTCAAACACAAGTTTTAAGTGGTTATTAATTGAACGGCAAAATTCTTAGTTGGGGTGTCATGACTTTTTTAATATACAAATCAAAGATTTAAAAAATTAGTGTTTGGTCGCGATTATAGGTTCGTATATATATACGAACACATATATATACTTCACAAGTAATATATTTATCAAATTCAAAATGAATTTCCCTACGACAACGCTTTCATGTGTTTAATTAATTTTTCATTAGGATACTGAATAGTTAATAGGTACATGTAAATAATTTATTTAGGATAAGATAATTATGAAACTTTTTGACCAATGTACATGCCACCCTACTGTTTGTTCACCATAATTCATAGATCTATTATTATAGCTAACAAATCATGAATAGTTATAAATAATTTGATTTTCTCTATTTCTTTATTTATTTGTTTGTTTGAGATAAGTATCAAATATCCTATACAGCTTTTTACTCGTTTTATCTATAGATTTTTGACAGCCTTGAGTATGCTATTTATCTAATCTCAGTATTGATTAGACCATAAAAAAAGTCAAAAAATAGCCTCAACTCACCCATAATCGAAATTTATTATAGACTGAAAAACTAAATAAAATGGGATATTGGGCCTATACAACTTTTTGTTCATTTTATCCATAAATTTTTGACAGACTTGAGCATGCTATTTACCTAACCTCAGTATATATTAGATGATAAAAAAAAAGGCTCAAAAAATAATCATCAATTCACTCATAATCAATATCCATTGCAGGCTAAAAAACTTTTTTTTTTTTATTTACAGTGTCAGGAGTTGGGAAGAAGTTGTTAATAATAGATTAGTGAAAAAAAATAGGTAAAAGAACTTTTCAGTCAAAACTTAAGAATTGATTCATTCTTAAATCTAGGTAAAGTCCATCTTAATAGTGATAGAAATGAACATGAGAAAAAATTTAAAATATTCACCCTAAAGATTGAGTATTAATTAAACATTCATATTTGGAAATTGTCTAATTTCTAACGATATGGTTATTTTTCAGTAATTAACTATATATTCAAAGAACCATACATTCATTAATGTTCTCAAAGCTAATGAAGGCATGATATATAATTAAACATTGATAAATAAGGTAAACCATGTGACAATATTACATATTATATGATTAAGATTTAAAATTATGATCATAAATTAGTGTCATGTGATGATATGCTTCATCTTTACATAAACTATCACGTAGATGATACAAAAATTTGATATTATATTCTATTTTTGGCTCATATTGTTGCAAACCTAATTCTATCAAATCTACCATTCAATACATCAGAAGTCTACCATTGTTGTCAATGCATTTGGCCCCATACTCTAATATATCCATTTTTTAATAGAATGATATTTTTTTTTTTTTTAATTTTCTGTTGAATTTATAAGTGGGATTATATGGTTTAACTCTTTGAGGATTAAATTTAAGTACTTACTACTTAATAATATAATTTACTTAATTTTTTATTACATGAACAAACTAATAAAATTGGCATTCAATAATCAATATCTAATTGATTCTTAAGAAAGTAAATGGAATTGGTTACTTAACTATGTTATTGCTTTAACTTGGAAATTCGATTAGGAATGGGATTTCTTAATTAACATTAAATATTCATAACCATGTAATAAAAAATTTAAATACAATGAAAATATATCTCAATAGTTTTCCTATAAATTTTATTTAATAAACTCTTTAGTGATAATTTTATTCAATAATTAATATCGTCATTCCTTGTCATCTCTATACTTAAACAAACACTTAACGTTAATAAACATAAAACTAGTTTAATATCATCTAATTAAATTTATTAATCTCCTTTTTTATTTTTTATTTATTAAAGGTCTTAATTAATAATTTTTTATTTTATTTTATTTTCCTTCACTTTAGAACAAATTTTGTGCATATGACAAATCTTCTTTGGTGAAAACAATGGTGGACAAATCAAATCCTTACTGTATCAGTCACTTTCTGCCACCCCACCACCATCTTTTTGTCTTACACTCCTTCCCTTTCTCGTTCGTTTTCACCTCCATCACCATGTAACTAAAATCACTCCCTTTTTCTCATTCAAAATCCATCAAAAATGGCGGTTGCAGCCTTCAAATCCTCCTCAAAAAGACAAAATTTGCTCAGTTCTTCAACCAAAGCAGCAACAACAACAACATCTGATAAAGAAACCGCCAAGAAAGATTCAACAAAGAAAGCCCCTCCAAGAAGATCAAGAAGTGTGAGTGCTTTCTCAAGAACCCAGTTGGATGTTTCTGCATCTTCTTCTTCAAATGAATTTTTGATTAAGAGAGACAATCCTCTCTTTTGTTCTGGTAATTCACCACCTGAAGACATCAAAAGTTCCAAACTTGGTGAAATTTCACCCAAAAAGTCCAAAGCTTTAAGTGCTGAAGATACCAGGAGGGGCCGCTCCGTGGCTAGAAATGCTGACGGTGGAAAACCCGGTTCCGGGATCGGCAGGAGCTTGTCGAGGGTGGACACTGGGCGGCGCTTTCGGTCTGTGTCCCGGCCTCCTGTTTCAAGAGGGCCAACTGTGAATTCTGAGGTTCGAGTTTGTCATTAAGGAAACTATGATGAGAATTTTTTTGTTTGATTGAATGCTAAACTGGGTTTGTCTGTTTTGATTCAATTTTGAGATGAGTTTTGTGTAATTGAGTGTTCAAGTGGGTTTGTTTGATTGATTAAATGTTCAACTGGGTTTGTTTGTTTGATTGAATGTTCAATTGGGTCTGTTTGTTTGATTGAATGTTCAATTGGGTCTGTTTGTTTGATTGAGTGCTCAATTGGGTTTTCGACAGAGTGAAGTTGAGCAAGAAGATAGTGTATCTGTGAAAAGAAGTGATAGGAGAAAGAGTGAACTGGTTAAAAGTAGTTCTGCTACGTTGGATCAAACAAAAAGCTTGAGGACTACGCCGGGTCAGCGTTTGGCGTTTGAATTTTCAGATCGTTCTACTGGAAACTTGGTATTATTATAGAAGAGCCCTTTTGTGACGTTGTGTTAAAATGTATTAGTCTGTTTTGTTAATTAATGATTTTGTGTTTCTTTTGTAGTCTTCCATGAGAACTCCAAATTGGGAAGATAGAGTTTCGACAAGTTCTTTTTCAGAAGCCGAGGAGAAAACTATTAAAGCAGTTTGTGAACAGATGAAGGTGAGATGTGGGTGTTAATTATGGAAACTTTAAGCTCCTGATTTAGTTCCTAAGATTGGTGCAGGAAGATTTGGACCATCATATTAGGATTGCCTTATCCTTGTAAAAATGTTCTTTATTCTTCTAAGTGTCTAGCAGTATTAATACCCCTCACAGTAGAATAGAAACATCTTTTTCAGGTTGTTACTTTGTTCGATTGCTAATTTTTAATGTAACTTATTCTTACATGGTTTTATGATAAAGCATTTTTTGGAATATAGCTCAGTTTTCCTTTCCTCTTGCAGCCATTTCAAGGGGATAATTTGGGGGTTGATACTTCTTCTAATGGTATATATGAAACTGTTCGATCTGAAGTGAGGCGTGCCATTGCTGACATTCAAAATGACCTTGAAACTGTAAGTTCATATAGCTTCCTGGCCATCCTACTTTTAGTTATTTTTCTTCTTGTTTAAATAGCATGTACAAGTGATCTGTTAGCTGGTATATCCATGTTACATATTAGAGAATTATTCTTTAATGTTGTGTAAATTAAGCTAGGAAATATTCAATGAAGAAATCCTTCATATTTTCTCGGTATCTATTGTAAAGTTCAGTCATAAGGTCTACTTTGGCAAGAAGAAGGTAAAATAAAACCTTGTATATCTGATCTGATATTTGGGGAGAGTGACTTGGGAAGTTGATTTAATATTGTCAGTGTATGTTTTGCTGTCTTCTGCCTATGGTTTTTAGAAGATTTATATGAATATGCTCAATTTTTATATCTGAAAATTTGTAATAAAGTGACTTATGAAAAATATATAAAGGCTAATATTTCAAGATGAATTATACGGCTCCTTTGTGGATATGTTTTAGGAATGATCTCATCTTTTTGAAATGGTATTAAGCTTTTTCTGTCACTTGAATGTTTTTTGTCAGTTATGGAAAGTTTACATGTTTTTCTCCCTCAAACATAAGTGCACTAGTCACATTTATTTGTTCCGGTCGTTACAGTCTCTTGTTTTTAGACTTGTTGTGCTTTATGTTAATTCATAACTTGACCTCTCTTTGTATGAATTCAGGCTATGAAGAGAAATAATACCTCTGGTATTGCAATGACTAGTGTAACTGATATACCTCCTGATTTGGTGAGCCCAGGTGCAGTAGAATTGGTTCTGGACATAAGAAGAGAATATGCTAAAAAGCTAGAGCAGGTAACCTCATTGTAAACTGAGCCATTTGAAACTTTTTATGTTGTGATGCTAACATTTAAGATATTGCTCCAGTGATAAGGTGAGCACATATTTGCATTTGCATATATAGTTATTTATTTATGTATGAAAATGATGAATTGACAGGGTGGACTGTTTAATTCTTAGCTTTAGCTAATCCACTTTTTATATGGGTAAAAGTACTTTTAAAATTTTCACTTTTAACATTTTTTAGATTTTATTTTGTTTATTCATTGTCATTTTACTTGACTCTTCAGTCCTCCCTCACCGTCATTCATAATTGAGGCCACCATTTAGTTTATATTTTCATCTTTCCAAATTTGGCAACGCCATTACTGATAACCACGATAGCTTCACTATCATTAGCTCATCCGCAGCAATTTCAGAAGAAATTATTGCCAAAGCTGACCACAGTCGACTTCCATAGTTACTGCCAATTCCATCAATCCCTTGTATGTGCCATTTGCCACCTCATCTTCAACCACATATGTCATCTGTTTTTGTAGGTTTCATCTACACTGAATACTCAATAGCAAGTTTATTGCAGGAATTACCATGTTTGTCACGTTTGTCGTCATAGCATAAGATGCTCGATAGCAAGTTTAAGGGATTGAACTTTTCTATAGGAAAAGAAAACAAGGGAAAAATATGTAAAACTATATATAGGAACACTTATGTTGAGACATGATTAAATAAAACAAAAAAAAAATCGCAGATCTACATAGATTAAGCCCCATAAATATTTAAGATTAAAAAAAGAAGAAAACACTGCGTAATTTTGACTTTTTAGTTTGTCTTGTTTTTGGTTTCTCTTCTCTGTTGGACCTTTTATGGCAGATACTATCTTTAATGTGCAGTCCCAGGAACGGGCTACAAAACTTCGAGCAGACCTGGCTGTTGAGGAACATCGTGGGGTAGAGCTGAGTAGAATCCTGAAGGAAGTACTTCCGGATCCCAAGGCCCCTACTGGGCAGAAATCCCGTCCAGGAAGAAAAGTAGGCCTTTTTGGCACTTCAGCCAAATTATTTTATGCATTTCTTACTCTGGTTACACAATTATATAAGTTAAGCATTTGAAACTTCTTTATATAGGAACGAACAATTTGGTGTTGGGAGCTCATGTATGTTTAGGATCAGCTTTCATTCATCTTAAAGAAATCACAGAAGCACACAGGATCATAGTTTCTTATCCAATTTGTTGCGTCCGTCCTGCCAGCCAATTTTGTTCAATGTATTTAATAATGTGTGTGGAATATCCAAGTTTTTGTTTTTTCAGAGAGGGCAGTTCATGCAATTGCATTATTTGCACCACAGACCTTCGGAATTTTCTACATAGGTTGTATCTTGATATATTTTTTTTTGACTTCTTGTTTGTTTTTTCTCAAATTTAGTTTTACTGAATACTATGGCAGTCTAGCATTGAGAGAAGAAGGATGTCAAGACGTCTAACTGACGAAGCCATGGCTTATTTCGATGAGTGTGTATCCTTATCAACGTTCGATAGCTCTGACTTCTCATCGCAAGAGGATCCACCTTTTAACTCAGTGGGAGTAGCTGCCACGGTTGGTGATAATACTTATTTACCCCATGAAAATTCAAGCGTGTCCACAAATTACTGCCCCAACAGTTGCCTTAGTGATAAACAGGTTCATGCCTCATATGTCTGCATTTAATTTATTATTCTGGTTCTTTTCTTTTTCCAAACTATTTTAGTGTGCATATTAATGAAACAAATTACTCAAAAATTTATCCAATTTTAGTGACTGTCGGATCCTTTAGGACCTTTACTATTCACACTGCTTCTCTCCTTTAAGGCAAATTAAATATACAAGTCCGTGGTATTTCATAGAGTATACATTAATGAAAGAGGCATCCCTTAAATACTACTTGTGAGCTTGCCTTTATTTACTGTGTAAGCAGCATGTATTTACATATATATTTAGGGTACTTACTGTATCCTCTTTCCACAAGGTTAGTCTCTGAATGGTGAATTTTGAGTCGTTGAAGCCAAGTAACAAAGTACATCCTGTTTATTTTACCTGTTTCCTAGTTTTTAAGTGCTACCTAATTCATTCAACATAAGCACCAAATTGTTGAACATTAGGAAAATGAGTTACAGCAGAGCAACTTTAAGAAAAAAGTTCTTCCTTCTCATAGCGTTATATCCTACTCTTTATGCATAGATTTGTTTGATTTGCTTTATAGGAAAGATGCATTCCCTGTGTTCTTTCTCTTTTCTTTTTTTATTAATCATTCCATAGAAATGAGATTTGTTTCCTCTATCATGCAACTAGTGGTTTATTCCGCGTTTAGCTTTTCCTGTTCACAGAGAGATGTGAGAAGCTGAAGTACTGAAATTTAACTAAAAAACAATACCTACTCATATTATTAACGGGATTGTAGTTTTCTAATTTCAGATAATGTCACACTTACAGGAAGGATGGTTCACGCGTATCCGAGATGCTATGGAACTGACGGCTAGTAGCAGTAGTAAAGAGCGCATTTGTGATCAAGACAGTGTAATCAGCACTGATAAATTAGAGGGTCGGAAGTTTTCCTTTGGTCTCAGTCCAAGTGACACCTTAGATTGCCAACCCAACATAATGAAGTATGTCAGGAATTTTGAGAAGGATTTAGAGAAAATAAATAGTGACCCACAAATTGTAACATCAAAACAGCATGATCTGGATGAGTACAATTTGCAGGCCTCATCGCAAAGCTTGTTGTTCGATCGGGTTTTGTTGAAAAACAGGTTAGACTCTGGTAGTCTGCTACTCTGTGGCGGAGGTATTGCAATTTCATCTTCCCCTTCTATAATTTAATTTTTTGAGTTTGCTAAACTTTTTACGTGTTACATATGAACTTGTGGGAGTATACACAAGTGTGAAAAGGTTGTACTTTATTAAGAGATTATAACTTAAGTTTGATTTTAGAATAATCAGTTTTATATAGAATTTTCAAAAGCTATTTAAGTAGCTTTTGATAGTCAGATTATTCTTAAGTTGATTTTTAATGTGGGAGAGACATTAGTACCCATATGTAATACTTAAAATTAACTAATCAAATGAAATCAATCAATTTAAGTAAATTGTTCTTCACAAAATTATAAAGAAAATGGAAAGTTCACAGTCGTTGAATAGCCGTTGCCCGTTAATGGCAGCATTGACAAATTTAATCGCTTCTTGGGGCAAAAATTGGCTGCCGGTTCCGGCGATTCTAATCAAATCAATTTTTATGGGAGACTTTATAGTATCAACTGTCTTTTTCATATGATTAGGGATGTAAAAACCTGAGCCCATTCAGGCTTACCGGGCCAAAGCCCAAGCTCCGGCTGAGCTTATCTGGGCTTTTGGCCCAAAAAAATAAGGGGTGTTCTGAAATTTTTACTTAATTTGTAGAGGACCATTAGTTATTTTACTTCCTAAAAGTAGTTACATATACTTTTCAGAGGATTTTTTTTTTTCAAAGTTTTGGCTGAAGTATTTTTTGAGGCTGTCGCAATTTTAAAAATAAAAAAAATTGAGGTGTTTTTTTTATTGATATATATGGATTATATGATTATGTGATCTATAATTTAAAGTTCAAGAGTGGTTACATCATGATTTGAGATATAATAGTTGAAAACCAAAGTTAACATAGACAATAGTAAATATTATATTTTATAAAAATAATAGTTGTTTTTTTTAATTATAGTAAAATTAATTTACTAAGCAAATAGATGAATATAATTGTTTTTACAGAAATAACAGACCAAAATAAAATTCAACATTATAAAAGTTCTAGTAAGTTTGATTTATCAAACAGCAGGAAGATTGTTTCCCACACACACAACACCAATGCCACCCTCCAAAATTAATCAATGTTACGTAATGATTTATCTAATGACTAAAATAGTTTTTTTTTTTCCAAATTTGGACTCATCTAATAAGTTTAGTTACTCACATAATGCAAGAATGCAAAAGCACGATGTTAATATTCTTATACAACAAGTCGATATCTTATTGTTTTTTCTAGTTTCTATCTAATTCAAGTAGAACCGAAGATGGAGATTTTAGTGTTTAAAGGTAAATCTTCGATCTTCAATTCAACATGGGAGTCGTTAATTTATATAAAAGAGTTTGTAGAATAATTAATTAGTACATTAGTGTCACTACTTCAAATAAAATAGAGTTCATAGTTTAAATATAGATGTCTTAAATAATTTCACCAATTTGTCTTTCTCTAATTTGTTATAATTACAAAATTTAGGCTTAGAGTTTTAAAATGTATAATTAGTTAAAAAGAATAAAACCTCAACTAAATATAATTAATAATGTCAATTTTAGGAGGGGTTTTATTGAGAAGACTAAAGATGCAATTAAATGATTAAATAAAGAGACTTAAATAAAATAATATTATTTATTTTTATAGATATACCATCCCAAAATCAAATTGTTTATTGTATTATCATTTTTCTTTTTCTTACTTGATTCAAAATTAATATACTCTAATATGTTTGAATGGTCTCATTCAAACCTAAATTTGTATAATTAACTATCATGATCCGTTATTTAATGATTAAAAGAGTTTTTTGTCTTTGTAAAAACGTGTTTATTTCTTATTTCTAAGTTAAGTCGTTATTAAGAAGTAATTTCGATAGACATATGAGGTTATCCAAAAATAGCATTGACGTAGACGTGAAAAAAAAATATATATATATATATATTAACTAAATTAAATTGATAGGTTATATGATTCGACCTATTTTTTGTAATTAAGCTACCTGACAAATTAAGTTATTTAACTTATTAATTAGCATAGCAAAATTTGATATCTCATTCATTAGATTATATAATTATGTTATCTAAACTTTGTGTTTTATAATGTGAAGATAATTTTATTATGTCAAGTTAATTTCAGCTTCAAATAAAAATTCTAGAATGGTGTTTTCTTTATTGTATTAGTGGAAGAACAAAGTAAAATTGTCTAATCAATAAATGATTTTATTATAAATTTTGTATATTTAGTATTATGCTGAAGAAAATTGCATCACGTTGATTTATGCTATTCATTTTTCATTGTATGCATAACATTATTCGAATTGTGTATAAAATTAATTTTTTTTTTTCCCATCAAATTTACGCTGAAAAGTATAATTAGATTAAAAAGAATAAACATTCAACTAAATATAATTAAATTAAATGTTAATATTAGGGGAGGTCTTAGTTATTGGAAAGACTAAACATAAAAATATTGAATGATTAAATAGTTAAAGCTTTAATCAAGAGACTAAAAGAATAATAATAATTTTATTTAATTAGAATCTAAAGGCCTGTTTGATATAGAATTTATGGGTTATTGTAAGTATTTTATAATATATTCTATATAGGAAAAGAGTTAAATATGAAATTCTATTAATCAATAAAGAAAATTTTATTGGCTCTATTATTTTTATTTAAGTTGCTACTGTGTACTATAGAATAGAAAATCAGGTATATCATCTATGATCTATCCCTATTTAATATAATTAAGATTATAGTCTCATTATAGCATTTAAATGCAATCAAAAGTATTGTCTACCATATAAGAAACACGAACAGAATTTAATTATTTCAAGGTTTGGTACTCCTAACCCTAAATACTATTTACTCACCTACAACACTTAAGTCTAGAGTTCAAGTTAAAATTTAGAGATAGAAATTTTAGCTTAAAATTTTGAAGATAAATGTGATAGTATTAAAAAAATATATATATATATTCATTAAAACCCATTAGATCAAAAAATAATTAGATGTATTAAATAATTTCACCAATTTGTCTTTCTCTAATTTGTTATAATTACAAATTTTAGGCATAGAGTTTTAAAATGTATAATTAGTTAAAAAGATTAAAATCTCAACAAAATATATTAGATTTAGGAGGGGTTTTATTGAGAAGACTAAAGATGCAATTAAATGATTAAATAAAGTTATAATAAAGAGACTTAAATAAAAATAATATTATTTATTTTTGTAGATATACCACCCCAAAATCAAACTGTTTATTGTATTGTCATTTGTCTTTTTCTTACTTGATTCAAAATTAATATACTCTAATATGTTTGAATGGTCTCATTCAAACCTAAATTTGTATAGTTAACTATCATGATCAATTATTCAATGACTAAAATAGTTTTTTGTCTTTGTAAAAATGTGTTTATTTCTTATTCCTAAGTTAAGTCGTTATTAAGAAGTAATTTTGATAGACATATGAGGTCATCCAAAAAATAGCATTGACGTAGACGTGAAATAATATATATATTTACTAAATTAAATTGATAGGTTATATGATTCGACTTATTTTTTGTAATTAAGCTACCCGACAAATTAAGTTATTTAACTTATTAATTAGCATAGCAAAATTTGATAACTCATTCATTAGATTATATAATTATGTGATCTAAACTTTGTGTTTTATAATGTGAAGATAATTTTATTATGTCAAGTTAATTTCAGCTTCAAATAAAAATTCTAAAATGGAGTTTTCTTTATTGTATTATTGGAAGAACAAAGTAAAATTGTCTAATCAATAAATGATTTTATTATAAAATTTTGTATGCTTAGTATTATGCGAATGTATGAGCCAAAAATAGTCTTGGGCCTTATCAAGCTGAAGCACAAAACGTCTACTACGTGGCCTAAGGTTATGATCCAATTCCAATTAGACCTACATCAAGATTCATGTCATAGGCCAATCCCATGACACCATTCTAGCTCCTATCCAGATTGGGCCACTCAGATTAGGCTTCAACAGTAGCCCATCCAGGCCTAGACCCATTGGCCCATGATATCCAATAAGGGTCCAAGAGTCCTTCTCAAACCCTAGTACATTTATATCCAATTTTGGCCTTTATCCTAATTCATCCAAGATCCGGTATCTTATGTGAATTAAGACTTTTAATACTCCAAAGGCAAGGGAATCAGAGTCTTCCCTACTTCATCAAACTTCTACCATTATGGACTCAGAGTCCTAATAGGATACAAAGATCCTATGACCACTATATAAACAGAGGTCTGACCTTACATTAGGCATCCAATATTCACTACCACCTGCTAGTTCTTAAGTTCTTACTCCTGAGAATTATACACCTTCGCCGTAGTTATAGTCTCCAACTAAACTTCTAGTAAACTTTCCTTCCCTTAACCCTCACTAAATAACATATTTCAGCCTTGCTAACTTGAGCGTCAGAGTGCCTATGGCAGACACCACACCGGTGTTTTATGTATGTTTCACGCTTTTTTTGTGTGTGTAAGTTCAACAGATTGTCAGTAGCCTCAACCTCACATGATCAGTCCTTCTTCGTAACCGTATATTTTTACCATCTACAATTTGACACCGATCATGGGCCTCTGACAAGCAACCTTCCTTCGGCAATCTACTCTATAAAGAATCACGTCATGGCTGAAATTACGGACAGTGTTCCCATAGACCTCGCAGCTAAGGTCGAGGCTCTCACTGCTTTAATGCAGCAACACTCAAACAAGGTTATAGTACTAGACGCCGAAAACGCTAACATCCGGGCTGAGAACCAAACTCTATAAGAACAAGTAACTCAATGCAACTCCCTTGATTTCCCATATAACCAATTGCCAAGGAATTGTTTTTGCGTCCTAATGAACTCCATGTAGCCCCTGACGACCCTAGACCCCAAAGCCTCGACTATAGACCCTCAATCCTCCCATCCATGTGAATGTGAGTGACACACCTTATCACCAAACTCCACTCCACACGACTCAACTTAACTCATCCTCATAGGTCGAGTGGACAAACCTATACCCACCAATTACCACTCGACTCTACTCATTTTCATGGGTCGAGTAGCCTCCAAACTACCCCCTTTTGCCATCCAGCTGGCTAAAACACCCGAACTGTTACACTTGGGTTGAATCATCCTGAAGGGATTAATGGAGACCTTAGCCCCACTCGACTTAATTCAACTCATCCTCATGGGTCAAGTGGACAAACCTATACCCACCAATTACCGCTCGACTCTGCTTATTTTCATGGATCGAGTGGCCTCCAAACTACCCCCCTTTGCCATCCAGCTGGCTAAAACACCCAAATTGTTACACTTGGGCTAAATCATTCAAAAGGGATTAATGGAGACCTTAACCCCCAAGTAACCACCCATGATGGAACCAACTCCTATGCCACACCTTATAACTCGGCTCATCCTAACATGCCGAGTAGGAGACAAACCCACCACTAAGCTATCAATGCAAACTTGTTGTCTACCGCCACACCCCTTGAGCAAATATTGGCAAAAAGAAACTGGCTGACATAGAGGCCATAATGAGGTGCATACCCGGAGTACCCACTCCAACCAAGAAAAGCCTACCCTGTAGCTATGCAGCTCACCCTTTGTGCATTCCATAGCTCTAGTCAAGATGTCACACAAGTCACCATCCCCAACATGAAACCCTATGATGGCACGACTGACCCGGATGACCACATTGTCTTCTACAAACAACGAATGTTTGCCGCCTCTATACCTAGAAACCTGAGAGAAAGATACATGTGCAAGAGCTTTGGTTTCAGTCTCTCGGGACCAGCTCTCTAATGGTACACTAACCTCCCTACAACACCATATGCTCTTTCGCCCAACTCACTAACACCTTTATCAAACAGTTCGCCAACAGTAAAGAACTTGAAAAACTGTCAGCCGACTTATACTAGGTCTACCGGAATCAAGAAGATCCACTTCGAGAGTATGTTAGTCAGTTCAACAAAAAGAAGATCTCCATCTCATCCTGTAATCCTAAAACAGTAGTGGACGCTTTCAAGAATTGGCTCTTTCTTGATGGAGAACTCTACAAAGTCATCACCAAGCTTGGCTGTATCACAATGGAAGATGCTTTAGCCTGAGCTATCATCCAAATCAGATAGGAGGAGAACAAGAAGAACCAAATGAGACACAACCCATATGATGACTGTCGATAAAGACGGAATGACAGACGACTTGAACCTCGCCAATATGAATCACATCACCCATCCCCACCACATAGCTCCAGTAGAAACAACAAGAGACCGTATGATCGCTACCAACTCGACCCACAAATTGACCATCTAGTTTTACTCCATTCACAATCCTAGAGTACAACTTAAACATTGAGCCAACCCAAGTGGTAGTAATAATGAAGGGGATGGGTTCAACTGTACAGTGGCCGACTAACCTTAACCTTGAGATCAAGAGAGACACCTTCGTATGGTGTGAATTCCACCATGACCATGGCCATAATACCATCGACTGCATCGCTCTAAGGTTAGAGGTTATAGCCTTATTGAATAAGGGACACCTTCGGGACTTGTTGACCAACAAGGGTAAGAACACCATCAATCACAAAAGTAGCAAAGAGCATTTCCCCTCCCTCGGATCCAAAACCAAAAGGTTTTACAATATCGTCTCTGGTGGTTCAAAAGTTAGTAGGGTAAACTATTCCTCAACCAAAAGACATGTCTGTTCTTTCTTTTTCCCCAAAGCCCACTCTTCCCATTTACCCTCACAAACACCAACCAAATAGGTCATTTAGTTCGAAGATGATGAGCCAGTCATCCTGACCGCCCTACATCATAACGTTCTAGTCGTCACCCTACAGATCGCGGATATCCTTGTTAAAAGAATATTCGTGGATGGAGGTTCTTCAGCCAACATCCTCTTCCTAGAAGTCGTGAAGACAATGGGTTTGGATGAATCAGACATTAACAAGCACCCAACCATCTTAGTTGGGTTTAGCTCCAAACAGAAGTACACTATTAGGGAGATTACCCTCCTTATCTATGCTACCACCTTCCTCGTCCTTGTCTGTCCCTCACCCTATAATGTCATCTCAAGTTGTCTTTGGATCCATGATATGAGAGTCATCCCATCCACTTTCCACCAAATAGTTAGGTTTCGCACCAAGTAGGAAGTGTGAGATCAGGGGTGATCCCAAGGCCTCGAGAAACTATTACAAGAACGCTTTCAAAGGTAAGTCTCACGCCTTATGACAACTATTGACTCATCCGATTCTTCCAACTGAGTTGGATCAACCATCCATGGAAGAGTTGGATGAGGTCCAGATACACCCGAATGATCTTGACAGGAAGTCACAAATCAGCTCTCGATTGAGGCCTAAGATAAGAAAGCGACTGAATGTTTTCGTCAAGCAAAACCATGACTGCTTTACATGGTTCCATTCGAACATGGCAGGAATCAACCTTGAAGCCACAGTCCATCACCTCTAAGTAGACCCTTACCATCCCCCAGTCAAGCAAAAGATAAGAAAGTTTACCTCAGATCACAACCGAGTCACAATGAGGAGGTTGATAAGCTATTAAGCAATAGGTTGGTCCGAGAGGTGCACTACCCTGACTGGTTAGTTAATGTGGTCGCGGTCAAGAAAAAGAATGGGAAGTGGCGAGTCTGCATAAACTTCACAGATTTAAACAAAGCATGCACTAAGGACTCTTTCCCACTCCCTCATATCGACATGTTAGTTGACACCATAGTCGGTCATGAGTTGTTCAGCTTCATAGATGCCTTCTCAGGCTACAATCAGATTCTCATGCATTCGGACGACCAAGAGAAGACAATTTTTATCACAAAGAAGGGCATCTACTACTGCAAGGTGATGCTATTCAACCTTAAGAATGCTGGGTCAATCGAGCTCAATTTCGAGCCTGGTAATGAGCACATACTCGAGCAATAAAACGGACAAAAAATCAAGCTCTATTAACGAGCTTGGCTCAAAATCAAATTGAGTTCAAGATATTCTCGAGCCAAACAAACTATTCGCGAGCACCAACTACTTAACAATCTCGATCTCGACCTCAGATTTTCCTGCTCGTTGAGCTCGAGCTCGAGCTAGAACTCAAACTCGAGCCTAGTGAACAGATTGCGAGCTGAGCACGAGTCGATCACTGTTCAGCTCAGCTCGACTCGTATACACCCCTAGGTAGGGCTGATCCTTATGAACTGCGAAGAAGGAAAAAGCTCATCAGAACAAATAACAGTAAGATAATGTCAAATCAAGCAACATAGAGAAGAGTGGATTAGCAAATCCTACTAGCTTCCTCTCTGAAAGAACTGTCTTCTTCATATTCAAAGAAATAGTTGGAGTCCCATTTGTTGACCTTGTTGGTGTTAGTGTATGTGCCCTAAAACCAATGATAAATGTTAGGTTTAATGCAACATTTATATATATAAACTTCGTAATGATTTTATCGTTAATAAAATGTCAATTATTCTATGCTACTTTATGTCATCTATATTTAATTAAGTTGTGTATGTCTATGAGCTTGTTCTATAAAGAATTCTATTTTCAAAGAGTTTGAGAATATGAGTATCCGGATTCTTGTGGAATGACTCCCTCTTAAGTATGTTCCTGATAAAATGTGATAATAATCGAGGGCAATACTATCACAAGATCATCATTACTATGTGTCGCCATTGATTAGCATGAAATGCTAATGGTTGGGTGATGAGACTCATATCATAAGGGCACAAGTGATGAGGTGATTCATTAGAGAATGAAGCACCAAATGTGACTGCTAGATGATTGATCACATGAGTATAATATCTTCAGTCAATGATCATCGTCATGTGCATTAGTGTCACTTTATCCTTAGACTTGAGATGTGATCATGTCTTGTGCATGGGTGCTCATGGTTCTTTAGTACCTTATTACTAGATTATTTATATCTAGTGTGTAGTGCTTGTTGGTCATGAGTTAATCATGTATGGAGTCAGATGCAGATTCAATAAGGAATATGATGGCTCAAATTTTATTAACTTAAGTGTTCCAAGGGATCAACAAATGTGGAGGAAGTCTTTGACCAAATCATTTGTGTTTTATGAATAGTTCATAGAAACACAATTCCACGTTCAAGATGATTTGAATTATATGATCAAGTTAGGGATTTGACTATATCATGGTCTATACTTGATCATAACATGACATTGTAAGGAATGAGGTGACATGATAGAAATGCTCAATTTTACATGTTCATATGATCTCACTTCATTCATTGATTGGGGGCCATGATATACTGTTAGGTGTCACTCATAGTCTGTAAGGAAGATATATATCAAGAGTTGATATTTACCTTACTACCAATCGATAAATGAACCTAGAAAGGTCACACACATTATGGATTTCTAAGCTTGATGGGAATCAAGGATTTTCTCATTATAGAGTTAATAAGGATATTAAAGTTTCCAAAAGTTTTAATTGACTAATTAGTAGAATTTGTTAAAATGGTGTTTTTGTAATTGGATAATTTAATTATTAATTAAAAATTAAGTCCAAATTATGAGACTTTATAAATGGGTTTGATAATTAAATTTGGGATCCAAATTGGGTAGCACCCAAATGGGCTTAGGTTTAGTTATTAGTTAATCCAATAGAGAATAATTTGAACTAGAATAAGATATTCCAAGGATAGCCTACTAATCCAATATTGAGTGGTTATTTAAAAGAGGCTTAGGGTTCATTATTTTTAAGAGAGTTCACAATATACGATATACAAAAAATTTAAGAAAAACCCTAGCCTCCAATATTCTCTACCATCGCAAGAAAGAAGTTGTTCTTAATTCCATTGTAGTGGGATAATTTCTATCAGCATGAGATCATGTGTGTATTGATCTAGAGGTACCACACTTGGGGTACTTTGAGAGGATTCAACAAGGAGAAAGCTATAACAAAGGAGTCGATAACTGTTTAATTACTTACTCATTATGTATTATTTATGTTCTTTATATTCATATATGATATGTGGATTTATTATTGATACATGTATACATGCATGCATTATTTGCGTTAAAATGTCATTACCACAATCATAATGGCATTATGGGGAAGAAATTTTTAAAATCCTAGCAACGAGCGCTTCTGCGAAACATTCCTAACCTCAACGGTTGGGTCCTCCAGTTATATCATTAATACTCTACTTTCTTTTGGACAAATAGAAGGCGGGGTTATCATCTTTCTTCAAACCATACACATGAACGAGTTCATCGATAGCGAGGTCACCCAAACTAGCTCACTGTGAAGCCACGTACATTCCAATCATGTACAGGTAAGAATTGGGAGTCAGCTAGAATAATGCAATGTTGAAGTGACGTAGCACTGCGTCAATAAAGGGATACAGTAGGAAGGAGACCCCGCATTGAAGAATCAGTTCGCAAATCATAGCCCAACCGACAAGAGGATGTTGAGGCAAAACACCTTCACAACGGCGTAGTAGGGAAGTAATCCCATACTGCTCTACGATGTAGGCCAACTTTCCTTTCATTGGACCCATTCAGTTTACTACAACCATGGGCTTGACTTCTTCTCCCATGAGTCTTGCCTTCACTCCCTCGGGAAGGGCCCTTACCTTAAGTTCCTCAAACCAAGCCCCCACCTCTTTAGAATTCTTCTCGGACATCTAAGACATGAAGGACAAGTGTTAGAATGAATTCTATAGACACAAAGCCAAAGTCTACACCACACTTGCCTTTAGGTCCCCGATACCCAAGGAGTTTCAAACTAAACTAAACTAGCAACAACTCTCAGCCAGCCATGTAACTTCTCAAGCCCTAGGTCTACCCATACAAGCAAGCACAACATGCATAAATACGATAAGAAATGAAGGAAAAAAAATGATACATTTACCTTACAAATTGTCATCGGAGAAAATGTTGGACAAAAGTTGAAACATTAGAGAGAATTGTCAAAACTGCTCAAAGAAGAAGAGAAAGAGTGTTTTGCAGGAAAAACCCTACTTTCGAAGAAGAATCATCAATTTATAACTTGGACGAATACAATCCTGGCCAGCCAATCTCTACATGTGGCGTGAATCAAAGCAAGGGAATAGGTTGTCACTAAGATGTGTAATCTCAGTCTTTCAATCCTAGCCACATGGCATGCACCCATCAAGAGTTTAGTTAGATGCGGGTAACAGATATCTCATTCCATGCAAAAAAAGAATGTCAACTCAATAGGCATGGCATTGAATGCATGGATGTGACATTTCTTTTTACAGAAGCAAGAAATGTTAATTTTACTCTAACAAAATCATCTAATAGATTTACTTACCAAAATACAGTTCTTGGTATGCCAGCATATGTTCGTTTCTTGCGCCCCTTAAAGGCACATGAAGTTGAGTGACAGATCGTTGATAACATAACGTAATAACCCGTCTATAGCTCTCAAGGACGAGTAGAGTTTGTCACAAAGAGCTCGAAAGCTCGCACACCAACAGCTCGAATGAATAGATCATAGTTTTTTAAGCTCGCATTTAACCTTCAAAAACTGGGGGGAGGGGGTATGTTGTGCATCGAATCGTGAAGTATGGATTTGTGCCACGTGTCAAGGCATCTAGTGTTGTGTGGAAAATCCAGAGAAAATATATCTCAATTTAGTGCAAAGATATCACGTGATCAAGGCTCCGCAAATCAATGGGTGAAGATCAAGTCAATTTCCTATTTCATTGATTTTGTATTAAACTCAAACTTGTAATGGGTATAGCATATAAACCCAAACCCGAGTTTGCTTTGGGGAGAGAAGAGTCACTACTCCTATCCTGAAGGGATTATGGAGACCTAGCCCACTCGACTAATTCAATCTATCCTCAGGGTCAAGGGAAAACCTATACCCACCAATTACCGTCGGATCTGCTATTTCATGGATCGAGTGGCCTCCAAACTACCCCCTTTGCCATCCAGCTGGCCTAAAACACCCAAATGTTACACTTGGGCTAAATCATTCAAGGGATTAATGGAGACCTTAACCCCAAGTAACCACCATGATGGAACCAACTCTATGCCACACCTTATAACTCGGCATCCTAACATGCCGGTAGGAGACAAACCCACCACTAAGCTATCAATGCAAACTTGTTGTCTACCCACACCCCTTGAGCAAATATTGGCAAAAAGAAATGGCTGACAGGAGCCATGATGAGGCATAACGGAGTACCACTCCAACCAAGAAAAGCCTACCCTGTAGCTATGTAGCTCACCCTTTGTGCATTCCTAGCTCTAGTCAAAATGTCACACAAGTTCATCATCCCCAACATGAAACCCTATGATGGACGACTGACCCGGATGACACATTGTCTTCTACAAACAACGAATGTTTGCCGCTCTATATCTAGAAACCTGAGAGAAAGTACATGTGCAAGAGCTTTGGTTTCAGTTTCTCCACCAGCTCTCTATGGTACACTAACCTCCCCACAACAACATAGCTCTTTCGCCCAACATAACACCTTTATCAAACAGTTTCGCAGCAGTAAGAACTTGAAAAGCTGCAGCAACTTATACTGAGTCTACGGAATCGAGAGATCCACTTCGAGAGTATGTTAGTCAGTTCAACAAAAAGAAGATTCATCTCATCCTGTAATCCTAAAACAGTAGGAACGCTTTCAAGAATTGGTTCTTCTTGATGGAGAACTCTACAAAGTCCTCACCACGTTGGCTGTATCACAATGGAGATGCTCTAGCCTGAGCTATCATCCAAATAGATAAGAGGAAAACAAGAAGAACCAAATGAGACAAACCCATATGATGACTTCGATAAGACAAATGACAGACGATTGAACCTCCCAATATGAATCATATCACCCATCCCCACCAATCTCCAGTAGAAACAACAAAAGACCGTATGATCGCTACCAACTGACCCCAAATGACATCAGTTTACTCCATTCACAATCCTAGAGTACAACCTAAACATTGAGCCAACCATGTGGTAGAATAAGAAGGGGATGGTTCAACTGTAACGTAGCCGACTAACCTTAACTTGGATCAAGAGAGACACCTCGTATGGTGTGAATTCCACCATGACCATGGCCATAATACCATTGACTGCATCGCTCTAAGGTTAGGCGTTTAGCCTTATGAATAGGGACACCTTCAGGACTTGTTGACCACAAGGGTAAGAACACATCAATCACAAAAGTAGCAAAGAGCGTTTCCCCTCTTGGTCCAAAACCAAAAGGTTCTAAACATCGTCTCTGGTGGTTCAAAAGTTAGTAGGGTAACTATCTCACCAAAAGACATGGGCCAACCATCACCCCAAAGCCCCTCTTCCCATTTACCCTCACAAACACCAACCAATAGGTCATTTTGTTCGAAGATGTAAGCCAGTCATCATGACCGCCCATATCATACGTTCTAGTCGTCACCCTATAGATCGCAGATACCTTGTTAAAAGAATATTCGTGGATGGAGGTTCTTCAGCCAACATCCTCTTCCTAGAAGTCGTGAAGACAATGGGTTTGGATGAATCAGACATTAACAAGCACCAACCATCTTAGTTGGTTTAGCTTCAAACAGAAGTACACTATTAGGGAGATTGCCGTCCATCTATGCTCCAACTTCCTGTCCTTGCTGTCCCTCACCCTATATATCATCTCAAGGTGTCTTTGGACATGATATGAGATCATCCACTCCACTTCACCCAATAGTTAGGTTTCGCACCAAGTGGAAGTTGAGATTAGGGTGATCCCAAGCCTTGAGAAACTATACAAGAATGCTTTCAAGGATAATCTCACGCTTATGACATATTACTCACCCGACTCTTCCAACTGAGTGGATCAACCATCAATGGAAGAGTTAGATAGGTCCAGATACACCCGAATGATCTTGACAGGAAGTCACAAATTAACTCTCAATTGAGGCCTAAGATAAGAAAGCGACTGAATGTTTTCGTCAAGCAAACCATGACTGCTTTACATGGTTCCATTCAAACATGCAGGAATCAATCTGAAGTACAGTCATCACCTCTAAGAGACCCTTACCATCATCCCAGTCAAGCAAAAGATAAGAAGTTTACCTCAGACAACCGAGTCACAATGAGGAGGTTGAAAGCTATAAGCAATAGGTTGGTTGAGAGGTACACTACCCTGACTGGTAGTTAATGTGGTCGCGGTCAAGAAAAAGAATGGGAAGTGGCGAGTCTGCATAATTTCAGATATAACAAAGCATGCATTACGGACTCCTTCCCACTCCCTCTATCGAACAGTTAGTTGACACCATAGTCGGTCATGAGTTGTTCAACTTCAGATGCCTTCTCAGGTACCATCAGATTCTCATGCATTCGGAGACCAAGAGAAGACAATTTTTATCAAAAGAGAGGCATCTACTGCTACAAGGTGATGTATTCAACCTTAAGAATGCTGGGTCAATCAGCTCAATTTCAGCCTGGTAATGAGCACATACTCGAGCAAAAAAGGACAAAAAATCAAGCTCTATTAAGAGCTTGGCTAAAATCAAATTGAGTTCAAGATTCTCGAGCCAAACAACTATTTGCGAGCACAACTAATTAACAATCTCGATCTCGACCTCAGATTTTCCTGCTCGTTGAGCTCGAGCTTGAACTCAAACTTGAGCCTAGTGAACAGATTGTGAGCTGAGCAGAGCCGATCAATGTTAGCTCGCTCGACTCTATACACCCTAGGTGGGCTGCCTTATGAACTGCGAAGAAGGAAAAACTATCAGAACAAATAAAAGTAAGATAATGTCAAATCAAGCAACATAAAGAAGAGTGGATTAGCAAATCCTACTAGCTTCCTCTCGGAAAGAACGTCTTCTTCATATTCAAAGAAATAGTGGAGTCATTTGTGACCTTGTTGGTGTTAGTGTAGTGCCCTAAAACCAATGAAAATAGGTTTAGTGCAACATTTATATATATAAACTTCGTAATGATTTATCTAATAAAATGTCAATTATTCTATGCTACTTATATCATCTTAAGTTGTGTATGTCTATGAGCTTGTTCTATAAAGATTCTATTTTCAAAGAGTTTGAGATAATGAGTATCAGGATTCTTGTGGTATGACTCCTCTTAAGTATGTTCCTGATAAAGTGATAATAATCGAGGGCAATACTATCACAAGATCATCATTACTATGTGTTGCCATTGATTAGCATGAAATCTAATGGTTGGGTGATGAGACTCATATCATAAGGGCACAAGTGATGAGGTGAGTCATAGAGAATGAAGCACCAAATGTGACTGCTCGACGATTGATCACATGAGTGTAATATCTTCAGTCAATGATCATCGTCATGTGCATTAGTCACTTTATTCTTAGACTTGAGATGTGATCATGTCTTGTGCATGGGTGCTCATGGTTCTTGTACCTTATACTAAATTATTTATATCTGATGTAGTGCTTGTTGGTCATGATATCATGTATGGAGTCAGATAGGATTCAATAAGGAATATGTGGCTCAAATTTTATTAACTTAAGTGTTCCAAGGGATCAACAAATGTGGAGGAGTCTTTGACCAAATATTTGTGTTTTATGAATGTTCATAGAAACCCATTCCACATTCAAGATGATTGAATTATGTGACAAGTTAGGGATTTGACTATATCATGGTTATACTTGATCATAACATGACACTGGAAGGAATGAGGTGACATGATAGAAATGCTCAATTTTACATGTTCATGTGATCTCACTTCATTCATTGATTGGGGCAATGATATACTGTTAGGTGTTCACTTATTATTTAAGTTGCTACTGTGTACTATAGAATAGAAAATCAGGTATATCATCTATGATCTGTCCCTATTTAATATAATTAAGATTATAGTCTCATTATAGCATTTAAATGCAATCAAAAGTATTGTCTACCATATAAGAAACACGAACAGAATTTAATTATTTCAGGGCTTGGTACTCCTAATCCTAAATACTATTTGCTCACCTACAACACTTAAGTCTAGAGTTCAAGTTAAAATTTAGAGATAGAAATTTTAGCTTAAAATTTTGAAGATAAATGTGATCGTATATATATATTCATTAAAACCCATTAGATCATAAAATAATTAGATGTATTAAATAATTTCACCAATTTGTCTTTCTCTAATTTGTTATAATTACAAATTTTAGGCATAGAGTTTTAAAATGTATAATTATTTAAAAAGATTAAAATCTCAACAAAATATAATAAGTTAGGAGGGGTTTTATTGAGAAGACTAAAGATGCAATTAAATGATTAAATAAAGTTATAATAAAGAGACTTAAATAAAAATAATATTATTTATTTTTGTAGATATACCACCCCAAAATCAAACTGTTTATTGTATTGTCATTTGTCTTTTTCTTACTTGATTCAAAATTAATATACTCTAATATGTTTGAATGGTCTCATTCAAACCTAAATTTGTATAGTTAACTATCATGATCAATTATTCAATGACTAAAATAGTTTTTTGTCTTTGTAAAAATGTGTTTATTTCTTATTCCTAAGTTAAGTCGTTATTAAAAAGTAATTTCGATACACATATGAGGTCATCCAAAAAATAGCATTGACGTAGACGTGAAATAATATATATATTTACTAAATTAAATTGATAGGTTGTATGATTCGACCTATTTTTTGTAATTAAGCTACCCAACAAATTAAGTTATTTAACTTATTAATTAGCATAGCAAAATTTGATAACTCATTCATTAGATTATATAATTATGTGATCTAAACTTTGTGTTTTATAATGTAAAGATAATTTTATTATGTCAAGTTAATTTCAGCTTCAAATAAAAATTCTAAAATGGAGTTTTCTTTATTGTATTATTGGAAGAACAAAGTAAAATTGTCTAATCAATAAATGATTTTATTATAAAATTTTGTATGCTTAATATTATGCTGGATGTATGAGCCAAAAATAGTCTTGGACCTTATCTGGGCCAAAAATAGTCTTCGGCCTTATCAAGCCGAAGCACAAAACGTCTACTACGTGGCCTAAGGTTATGATCCAATTCCGGTTAGACCTACATCAAGATTCATGTCATAGGCCAATCCCATGACACCATTCTAGCTCCTTTCCAGATTGGGCCACTCAGATTGGGCCTCAACAGTAGCCCATCCAGACCTAGACCCATTGGCCCATGATGTCTAATAAGGGTCCAAAAGTCCTCCTCAAACCCTAGTACATCTATATCCTATTTTGGCATTTATCCTAATTCATCCAAGATCCGGTATCTTATGTGAATCAAGACTTTTAATACTCCAAAGGCAAGGGAATCAGAGTCTTCCCTATTTCATCAAACTTCTACCATTATGGACTCATAGTCCTAATAAGACACAAAGATCCTATGACCACTATATAAACAGAGGTCTGACCTTACATTAGGCATCCAATATTCATTACCACCTGCTAGTTCTTAAGTTCTTACTCCTGAGAATTATACACCTTCGTCGTAGTTATAGTCTCCAACCAAACTTCTAGTAAACTTTCCTTCCCTTAACCCTCACTAAATAGCCTATTTCAACCTTGCTAACTTGAGCGTCAGAGTACCATGGCAGACACTACACTGGTGTTTTATGTATGTTTCACGCTTTTTTTGTGTGTGTAAGTTCAACAGATTGTCAGTGGCCTCAACCTCACAGGATCAGTCCTTCTTCGTAACCGTATATTTTTACCATCTACAATTTGACACCGATCATGGGCCTCTGACAAGCAACCTTCCTTCGGCAATCTACTCTATAAAGAATCACGTCATGGCTGAAATTACGGACAGTGTTCCCATAGACCTCGCAGCTAAGGTCGAGGCTCTCACTGCTTTAATGCAGCAACACTCAAACAAGGTTATAGTACTAGACGCCGAAAACGCTAACATCCGGGCTGAGAACCAAACTCTATAAGAACAAGTAACTCAATGCAACTCCCTTGATTTCCCATATAACCAATTGCCAAGGAATTGTTTTTGCGTCCTAATGAACTCCATGTAGCCCCTGACGACCCTAGACCCCAAAGCCTCGACTATAGACCCTCAATCCTCCCATCCATGTGAATGTGAGTGACACACCTTATCACCAAACTCCACTCCACTCCACTCGACTCAACCTGCCTCATCCTCATGGGTCGAGTGGACAAACCTATACCCACCAATTACCACTCGACTATACTCATTTTCATGGGTCGAGTGGCCTCCAAACTACCCCCTTTTGCCATCCAGCTGGCTAAAACACCCGAACTGTTACACTTGGGTTGAATCATCCTGAAGGGATTAATGGAGACCTTAGCCCCACTCGACTTAATTCAACTCATCCTCATGGGTCAAGTGGACAAACCTATACCCACCAATTACCGCTCGACTCTGCTCATTTTCATGGATCGAGTGGCCTCCAAACTACCCCCCTTTGCCATCCAGCTGGCTAAAACACCCAAATTGTTACACTTGGGCTAAATCATTCAAAAGGGATTAATGGAGACCTTAACCCCCAAGTAACCACCCATGATGGAACCAACTCCTATGCCACACCTTATAACTCGGCTTATCCTAACATGCCGAGTAGGAGACAAACCCACCACTAAGCTATCAATGCAAACTTGTTGTCTACCACCACACCCCTTGAGCAAATATTGGCAAAAAGAAATTGGCTGACATGGAGGCCATGATGAGGCACATACCCGGAGTATCCACTCCAACCAAGAAAAGCCTACCCTGTAGCTATGTAGCTCACCCTTTGTGCATTCCATAGCTCTAGTCAAAATGTCACACAAGTTCATCATCCCCAACATGAAACCCTATGATGGCACGACTGACCCGGATGACCACATTGCCTTCTACAAACAACGAATGTTTGCCGTCTCTATATCTAGAAACCTGAGAGAAAGCTACATGTGCAAGAGCTTTGGTTTCAGTCTTTCGGCACCAGCTCTCTAGTGGTACACTAACCTCCCCACAACAACATAGGCTCTTTCGCCCAACTCACTAACACCTTTATCAAACAGTTTACCAGCAGTAAGGAACTTGAAAAGCTGTCAGCCAACTTATACTGAGTCTACCGGAATCGAGGAGATCCACTTCGAGAGTATGTTAGTCAGTTCAACAAAAAGAAGATCTCCATCTCATCCTGTAATCCTAAAACAGTAGTGAACGCTTTCAAGAATTGGTTCTTTCTTGATGGAGAACTCTACAAAGTCCTCACCAAGCTTGGCTGTATCACAATGGAAGATGCTCTAGCCTGAGCTATCATCCAAATCAGATAAGAGGAAAACAAGAAGAACCAAATGAGACATAACCCATATGATGACTATCGATAGAGACAAAATGACAGACGACTTGAACCTCACCAATATGAATCATATCACCCATCCCCACCACAAATCTCCAGTAGAAACAACAAAAGACCGTATGATCGCTACCAACTTGACCCGCAAATCGACCATCCAGTTTTACTCCATTCACAATCCTAGAGTACAACCTAAACATTGAGCCAACCCTGGTGGTAGCAATAATGAAGGGGATGGATTCAACTGTACAGTAGCCGACTAACCTTAATCTTGGGATCAAGAGAGACACCTCCGTATGGTGTGAATTCCACCATGACCATGGCCATAATACCATTGACTGCATCGCTCTAAGGTTAGACGTTGTAGCCTTATTGAATAGGGACACCTTCAGGACTTGTTGACCGACAAGGGTAAGAACACCATCAATCACAAAAGTAGCAAAGAGCGTTTTCCCCTCCCTTGGATCCAAAACCAAAAGGTTCTATAACATCGTCTCTGGTGGTTCAAAAGTTAGTAGGGTAAGCTATTCCTCAGCCAAAAGACATGTCTGTTCTTTCTTTTTCCCCAAAGCCTGCTCTTCCCATTTACCCTCACAAACACCAACCAAATAGGTCATTTTGTTCGAAGATGATAAGCCAGTCATCATGACCGTCCCATATCATGACGTTCTAGTCGTCACCCTATAGATCGCAGATATCCTTGTTAAAAGAATATTCGTGGATGGAGGTTCTTCAGCCAACATCCTCTTCCTAGAAGTCGTGAAGACAATGGGTTTGGATGAATCAGACATTAACAAGCACCCAACCATCTTAGTTGGGTTTAGCTTCAAACAGAAGTACACTATTAGGGAGATTGCCGTCCCTATCTATGCTGCCACCTTCCTCGTCCTTGACTGTCCCTCACCCTATAATATCATCTCAAGTTGTCTTTGGATCCATGATATGAGAGTCATCCCATCCACTTTCCACCAAATAGTTAGGTTTCGCACCAAGTAGGAAGTGAGAAAGATTATGGGTGATCCCAAGCCTTGAGAAACTATTACAAGAATGCTTTCAAGGATAAATCTCACGCCTTATGACAACTATTAACTCACCCGACTCTTCCAACTGAGTTGGATCAACCATCAATGGAAGAGTTAGATAAGGTCCAGATACACCCGAATGATCTTGACAGGAAGTCACAAATTAACTCTCAATTGAGGCCTAAGATAAGAAAGCGACTGAATGTTTTCGTCAAGCAGAACCATGACTGCTTTACATGGTTCCATTCAAACATGATAGGAATCAATCTTGAAGCTACAGTCTATCACCTCTAAGCAGACCCTTACCATCATCCCCTAGTCAAGCAAAAGATAAGGAAGTTTACCTCAGATCGCAACCGAGTCACAATGAGGAGGTTGATAAGCTATTAAGCAATAGGTTGGTTTGAGAGGTACACTACCCTGACTGGTTAGTTAATGTGGTCGCGGTCAAGAAAAAGAATGGGAAGTGGCGAGTCTGCATAGATTTCATGGATCTAAACAAAGCATGCATTACGGACTCCTTCCCACTCCCTCGTATCGACATGTTAGTTGACACCATAGTCGGTCATGAGTTGTTCAACTTCATAGATGCCTTCTCAGGCTACAATCAGATTCTCATGCATTCGGATGACCAAGAGAAGACAATTTTTATCATAAAGAGAGGCATCTACTGCTACAAGGTGATGCTATTCAACCTTAAGAATGCTGGGTCAATCAAGCTCAATTTCAAGCCTGATAATGAGCACATACTCGAGCAATAAAATGGACAAAAAATCAAGCTCTATTAATGAGCTTGGCTCAAAATCAAATTGAGTTCAAGACATTCTCGAGCCAAACGAACTATTTGCGAGCACCAACTAATTAACAATCTCGATCTCGACCTCAGATTTTCCTGCTCGTTGAGCTCGAGCTTGAACTCAAACTTGAGCCTAGTGAACAGATTGTGAGCTGAGCATGAGCCGATCACTGTTTAGCTCGGCTCGACTCATATACACCCATAGGTAGGGCTGATCCTTATGAACTGCGAAGAAGGAAAAAACTCATCAGAACAAATAAAAGTAAGATAATGTCAAATCAAGCAACATAAAGAAGAGTGGATTAGCAAATCCTACTAGCTTCCTCTCGGAAAGAACTATCTTCTTCATATTCAAAGAAATAGTTGGAGTCCCATTTGTTGACCTTGTTGGTGTTAGTGTATGTGCCCTAAAACCAATGATAAATGTTAGGTTTAGTGCAACATTTATATATATAAACTTCGTAATGATTTTATCATTAATAAAATGTCAATTATTCTATGCTACTTTATATCATCTTAAGTTGTGTATGTCTATGAGCTTGTTCTATAAAGAATTCTATTTTCAAAGAGTTTGAGAATATGAGTATCAGGATTCTTGTGGTATGACTCCCTCTTAAGTATGTTCCTGATAAGATGTGATAATAATCGAGGGCAATACTATCACAAGATCATCATTACTATGTGTTGCCATTGATTAGCATGAAATACTAATGGTTGGGTGATGAGACTCATATCATAAGGGCATAAGTGATGAGGTGAGTCATTAGAGAATGAAGCACCAAATGTGACTGCTCGACGATTGATCACATGAGTGTAATATCTTCAGTCAATGATCATCGTCATGTGCATTAGTGTCACTTTATTCTTAGACTTGAGATGTGATCATGTCTTGTGCATGGGTGCTCATGGTTCTTCAGTACCTTATCACTAAATTATTTATATCTAGCATGTAGTGCTTGTTGGTCATGAGTTAATCATGTATGGAGTCAGATACGGATTCAATAAGGAATATGATGGCTCAAATTTTATTAACTTAAGTGTTCCAAGGGATCAACAAATGTGGAGGAAGTCTTTGACCAAAGTATTTGTGTTTTATGAATAGTTCATAGAAACACAATTCCACATTCAAGATGATATGAATTATGTGATCAAGTTAGGGATTTGACTATATCATGGTCTATACTTGATCATAACACGACACTGGAAGGAATGAGGTGACATGATAGAAATGCTCAATTTTACATGTTCATGTGATCTCACTTCATTCATTGATTGGGGCAATGATATACTGTTAGGTGTCACTCATAGTCTGTAAGGAAGATAGATATCAAGAGTTGATATTTACCTTACTACCAACCGATAAATGAACCTAGAAAGGTCACACATATTATGGATTTCTAAGCTTGATGGGAATCAAATATTTTCTCATTATAGAGTTAATAAGGATATTAAAGTTTCCAAAAGTTTTAATTGACTAAATAGTAGAATTTGTTAAAAGGGTGTTTTTGTAATTGGATAATTTAATTATTAGTTAAAAATTAAGTCTAAATTAGGAGACTTTATAAATGGGTTTCATAATTAAATTTGGGATCCAAATTGGGTAGCACCCAAATGGACTTAGGTTTAGTTATTAGTTAATCCAATAGAGAATAATTTGAACTAGAATAAGATATTCTAGGGATAGCCTACTAATCCAATATTAAGTGGTTATTTAAAAGAGGCTTAGGGTTCATTATTTTTAAGAGAGTTCACAATATACGACATACAAAAAATTTAAGAAAAACCCTAGCCTCCAATATTCTCTACCATCGCAAGGAAGAAGTTGTTCTTAATTCCATTGTAGTAGGATAATTTCCATCAGCATGAGATCATGTGTGTATTGATCTAGAGGTACCACACTTGGGCTATTTGGAGAGGATTCAACGAGGAGAAAGCTATAGCTAAGGAGTCGATAACTTTTTAATTACTTACTCATTATGTATTATTTATGTTCTTTATATTCATATATGATATGTGGATTTATTGTTGATACATGTATAAATGCATGCATTATTTGCATTAAAATGTCATTACCACAATCATAATGGCATTATGGGGAAGAAATTTTTAAAATCCTAGCAACGAGCGCTTCTGCGAAACATTCCTAACCTCAACAGTTGGGTCCTCCAGTTACATCATTAATACTCTACTTTCTTTTGGACAAATAGCAGGTGGGGTTATCATCTTTCTTCAAACCATACACATGAACGAGTTCATTGATAGTGAGGTCGCCCAAACTAGCTCTCTGTGAAGCCACGTACATCCCAATCATGTACAGGTAAGAATTGGGAGTCAGCTAGAACAATGCAATGTTGAAGTGACGTAGCTCTGCGTCAATGAAAGGATACAGTAGGAAGGAGACCCCGCATTGAAGAATCAGTTTGCAAATCATAGCCCAACCGACAAGAGGATGTTGAGGTGAAACACCCTCACTACGGCGTAGTAGGGAAGTAATCCCATACTGCTCTACGATGTAGGCCAACTTTCCTTTTATTGGACCCATTCAGTTTACTACAACCATAGGCTTGACTTCTTCACCCATGAGGCTCGCCTTCACTCCCTCAGGAAGGGCCCTTACCTCAAGTTCCTCAAACCGAGCCCTCACCTCTTTAGAATTCTTCTTGGACATCTAAGACATGAAGGACAAGTGTTAGAATGAATTCTATAGACACAAAGCCAAAGTCTATACCACACTTGCCTTTAGGTCCCCGATACCTAAGGAGTTTCAAACGAAACTAAACTAGCAACAACTCTTAGCCAGCCATGTAACTTCTCAAGCCCTAGGTCTACCCATACAAGCAAGCACAACATGCATAAATGTGATAAGAAATGAAGGAAAAAAAATGATACATTTACCTTACAAATTGTCATCGGAGAAAATGTTGGACAAAAGTTGAAACATTAGAGAGAATTGTCAAAACTGCTCAAAGAAGAAGAGAAATAGTGTTTTACAGGAAAAACCCTACTTTCGAAGAAGAATCATCAATTTATAACTTGGACGAATACAATCCTGGCCAGCCAATCTCTACATGTGGCGTGAATCAAAGCAAGGGAATAGGTTGTCACTAAGATGTGTAATCTCAGTCTTTCAATCCTAGCCACATGGCATGCACCCATCAAGAGTTTAGTTAGATGCGGGTAACAGATATCTCATTCCATGCAAAAAAAGAATGTCAACTCAATAGGCATGGCATTGAATGCATGGATGTGACATTTCTTTTTACAGAAGCAAGAAATGTTAATTTTACTCTAACAAAATCATCTAATAGATTTACTTACCAAAATACAGTTCTTGGTATGCCAGCATATGTTCGTTTCTTGCGCCCCTTAAAGGCACATGAAGTTGAGTGACAGATTGTCGATAACATAACATAATAACCCGTCTATAGCTCTCAAGGAAGGGTAGAGTTCGTCACAAAGAGCTCGAAAGCTCGCACACCAACAGCTCGAATGAATAGATCGTAGTTTTTTAAGCTTGCATTTAACCTTCAAAAACCAGGGGGGGGGGGGTATGTTGTGCATCGAATCATGATGTATGGATTTGTGCCACGTGTCAAGGCATCTAGTGTTGTGTGGAAAATCCAGAGAAGATATATCTCAATTTAGTGCAAAGATATCACATGATCAAGGCTCCGCAAATCAATGGGTGAAGATCAAGTCAATTTCCTATTTCATTGATTTTGTATTAAACTCAAACTTGTAATGGGTATAGCATATAAACCCAAACCCGAGTTTGCTTTGGGGAGAGAAGAGTCACTACTCCTAGCACACATAGAGAGAAATTTGTTCGCATATGGCCGAAGAGAAGAGACAACTTAAGGGATTCCTTGAGATAACTCTTTGCAACTTAGCCTGTTGTTACTGACAACTTTCGATATCATAACAATGGACATAGGATTTGCATGATAAGAATTCGAACCACTTTAAAAATTCTTTTTGTTCTATGTGATTGTGCTCGATTATTGTTCCTTTATTAGTTCAACACCAATGGGTCAAAATCACACAACCTATCGATTTATTGAGTTAATGACACAAATAATATATATATTATTTGTGTCATTAACTCAATAAATCGTTAGGTTGTGTGATTTCGACCTGTTTTTCGTATTAAGTTACCTAACAAATTAAGTTATTTAACTTATTAATTAACATAGCTAAATTTTAGTATCACTTTCATTGGATTATATAATTATGTGATCTAAATGTTGTAATTTATATGTAAAGATAATTTTATTATGTTAAGTCAATTTCAGCTTGAAATAAAAATTCTAAAACGGGGTTTTCTTTATTGAATTATTGGAAGAACAAAGTAAAATTGTCAAATCAATAAATGATTTTATTACAAAAATTTGTATGTTTAGTATTGTGATGAAGAAAATTGCATCATGTCGATTTATATAATTCATTTTTCTTTGTATCTATAACGTTATTCGAATTGTTTATAAATGAATTTTTTTTTCATAAAATTTACATTCAAAAGTATAATTACATTAAAAAGAATAAAAATTCAACTAAATATAATTAAATTAAATGTTAATATTAGGGGAGGTCTTATTTATTTGAAAGACTAAACATTGGAATATTGAATGATTAAATATTAAGTTTTAATTAAGAGACTAAAAAAAAAAAAAATTATTTTAGACCTAATAAATTAATATTATGAATGAAAAGAAAAAAAAAAAAAAAAAACTCTAACAAATAACGAAACAATCCTAAGTTAAATGAGGTAAATAGCCTCATCAAGTACCTCACCCTACATTTTTTTTTTTTTTTTTTTTTAACCACACCAAAATCAAGTTGTTTATTGTATTGTCATTTTTTCTTTTCTTACTTAATTCAAAATTAATATACTCTAATATCTTTGAATAGTACCATTAAACCTGAATTCGTATACTTAACTATCACAACCAATTATTCAATAATTAAAAGAGATTTATATCTTTGTTTAAAGGTGTTATTTTTTATTCTAATCAATGAGCTATTAAAGAGTACCTTTGTAGACAAATCAGGTCATCCAAATAAGCATTGACATAGTACGTAGGGCTTTAGCTTCAAATAGAAATTCTAAAATGGGGGCTCTTGAATATTGGAAGAACAAAGTAAGATTGTCAAATCAATAAATGATTTTATATAAAATTTGGTTTGTTTAGTATTATGTTGAAGAAAATTGCATCACGTCGAATTATATAATTCATTTTTCTTGTATCCATAGCATTATTCGAATGTTTATAAATTCTTTTCATAAAATTTAGTTCAAAAGATAATTAGATTAAAGAATAAACATTGAACTAAATATAATTAATTAAATGTTAAGGGGAGGGCTTATTTATTGGAAAGACTAAACATAAAATATTGAGTCATTAATTTTTAATTAATATTTATTTTATTGAATCTTAAGGTCCGTATGATAAAGAATTTAAATACACGTATTTTGTTTTTAAACAAAAGATAATAACAAATCTTATGAAAATGCATTTAGTAAAATGAGCAGAAAGTGTTTCAAAAACAATTTTTTAATACATCCTAAAAATTAGTGTGAAATTAAAAAATGATTAAAAGTCGTTTTCATGTTTTCAATAGCTTCTAATATAAAAACAATTTTTAAATTTTATATTAGTCAAATTTTCGAATATATAAAAAAATTAAGTTCACTTAAAAATTTGTCGATTTTGTTTTTAAAAATATTTTTAAATCACAAATCAACAAGTCGTAGATCTTTGATTAAAGAAAAGCTTAAGATAAATTGTCTAATGACTTAAAAATATTGATGAAACTAGGTTAGAAATAATAAGTAATGAATCAAACTGTTCGTTTCAAATATAAATATTTCCTCTAATGGAAATAACACACCAAAATCAAAATCTTAATTATTTTGTCTTGTTATTCGTTTTATTCCAAAAATTCTAATCAAGTTGAGTGGTCACATTCAAACTTAAGATAACATTAATGTCTTCAAATTTGTACTTATCCAATAAGTTCAAGTTTAATATTACGGATATATATAGTAAAAAGATGTAATTTGAAGTGTTGGACGTCTAATGACACATACAAGCTAATAGAGAGTAAATTATATTAAAACCTAATAATTTAATATTAAAAAAAAAAAAAAAAAAAAAACTCTAACTAAATCAAGGAAAAAAATCCTAAGCTACCCTAGTAAATTTTTTTTTTTTTTTTTTTTTTTTTTTGGTGATCCACACCAAAATCATGTTGTTTATTGTATTGTCATTTTCTAACTTAATTCAAAATTAATATACTCTAATGGGTTCGAATTGTAATATTCAAACCTAAATTTCGTATACTTAACTATCATAACCAATTATCCAATAACTAAAAGAGCTAGTCTTTGTAAAAATGTGTTTATTTCTTATTTCTAAGTCAAGTCGTTATTAAAAAGTGATTTCAATAGGCTTATGAGGTCATCCAAAATATAGTATTGATATAGACGTGAAATATAGGCATATGATCAAAAGAATATATATATATTGTACTATTAACTCAATTAAATCGACCAGTTGTATGATTTCGACCTATTTTTTGTAATTAAGTTATCCAAAAAATTAAGTTATTTAACTTATTAATTAGCATAGAAAAAAATTAATATCTCATTCATTTGATTATATAATTATGTGATCTGAACTTTGTACTTTATAATGTGAAGATAATTTTATTTTGTCAAGTCATCAGTTTCAGCTTCAAATAAAAATTTTAAAATGGGGTTTTCTTTATTGAATTATTGGAAGAATAAAATAAAATTATCAAATCAATAAATGATTTTTATTATAAAAGTTTGTATGTTTAATATTATATATATAATTGTTAATTTACGGTATATATTACGAATTTTTCAATTCAATTAAATGTATTTTATCATTTTAAAATTTGTTTGATAGCACCTAGTTAAGGAAATCAATACGTTGACATATAAAACAGGTGATTGTCATTGAAGAGGCGCATTTCATTTGTGAGTTTCTTGACAAAAGAACAAATGAAAGTTTTTGTTCTTAGTCTTTGTATTTTTGCAATTGCTTCATTGTCTTATAATTGAATCCCTAATGTTTAAGAAAATATTAACAAAATCCTCAGATTTATTTAGAAATTATCCCTTCTGTCACATTTTATAAAATCATCCCTTTTTTTTCTTAATTATATTAAATTTTGACCATTAGATTTCATGCAAAGAGGGAGATAACTAGGGGTGAACAAAAAATAAACCATAGAGATAATTTTGTTAAACCTGAGATAAATTATGGATTATTTTTCATAATTTTAGGTTTTATAGATATTTTCTCGAAAGCTGAGAATAGTTGAGAAATAATTATTAAACCACATTTGGTCAACGACAGCAAAAAATATAGCTTTCGTTGATGACCAACCATGGCCAAAGATCTAGCTGTAATCGTAGATCTGATCTTTTTTTGTCAGAACCATGGTGAATTTGATCGAAAAAGGTTAAATCAGTGCACAAGATACAGACGTTAGTGTATCATTACGCTAAATTTTGGTCACCTTCTATTAGTGGTGGTAGGAATCTAGCAAATATAGATAGATATATGTGTTTTTTTGTCAATTTCTAAATTTAGTTAAATTAACAAATCTAAAGATTTATAAATAATTGATTAAAATAGAATTAGATTTTCAGAATAGAAACTAAATATGTATTTTAAATGAAATAGGAGTAGAACATAATATAAATATTAAAACACACACGACCTAATTGTTTGGTTTATTCATATGTATGGTTACAACTTACAAGTGGATGACTTTCCTAACATTACTATCATTCCGACACCTCAGATTCCTCCTTCCACGTCACTTCTTTTTCAGCAAACTGACATTTTCACAGGCTTCCATACCACTCATTGTAATTATTCTTTTTATTAATTTAAAATACCACCTTATAATATACTGTATTTTTATATTTTTATAGGATGTAAATTTATTTTAAAAACCATCATCTATCTGTGATAATATAATCTATTTATTTTAATGAATTTTTTTTTTTTATATTGTTTAGTATTCATTTATAACAAAGTTTTTTTACTTATATTTAGGGACTAATTAAGAGGGGGGCTTTGGTTGGGCAATAGACAAGCCAAGATTTTGGGGAATATATTTTATCATGTAAAATATGCCATCCAATTTCAATTTTTTTTTTTTATTCTTCATTCTTTATATATTTTCTATAAAAAGAAATAATTTATCTAAATAATATCTACCCTCTTCCTTTAAATTAAAGTCTCATTTTTTTCATTTTTCTCTTAAGAAAAATTAAAATAAGTTTAATTTATCACGTGAGCACTATTAAACTTCTTGAATCTTAAGTAATTGATTTTCTTTATATTTTATATTTATACATGTAAGTGATATAGCTTTTTAATATTTAAATAACAAAACAGAATACATAAATATACTTTATTCCTTATGACACTCCAAACATGTTTTTCATTTTTTGTTAATACAATTTCTCATACCATCAAATTACTCACAAATAATTTTATTAAAATAAATTAGTCCAATAAAATATATATATATATATAATGATACATACATATATATTATATGTTTATTAATGATAAAATATATGTTTTTCATTCCACCCCCTTGAAAAAATATATAATAGTTTATAAGAAATTACATGTTAGAAAAAATACATGAATTATAGTTTATATGAAATCATACATTAGAGAAAAAAAATATATATATTTTTAATACATTTTTTGTATAATGATATTTAGAGTAATTTATTTTACAAATTGACGAAAAAACTCAACGTTCTAAAATCTGAAAAAGAAAATAGTTTAAATTGGTTATATCCCTTAATTTATAATATTAATTTCTATTTATTGTATCGCTTGAACTTGATTTTATATATCAAATTTTGAAATAACATGATTATATTACAATAATACAATAAGAATTAAGTGATAAATTAAATATACTATAAACCTGTTCAAACTTCTAATTGACTAATTAATTAATAGCGAGTGATTAAATTGTCGGCATTAAAAATACAAAGCTTGTCAGCCGCAACCAACACTCTGTCTTCCTCTTCCTCTACAAAATAAAAATAAAAATAAAATAAAAAGTTTTTCAAAAATTCATGAATTTTAAAATGATTCTTTAAAACATACATAGAAAGCCAACCTAGACAATACATCCCATTGGTAGCATGGCTGCACCCTCGGCCAAGTGTTAACCTCTTAACCCTGAGTTACTTAACCTAACCCCCATTCCTTTAACCCTGGTTTAACTTTTCCACCTCTATTTTTAGCTGCCTTCCCCTTTACTTCCCCATTAATATTTTCCTCCTTCTCCTTCTTTCTGTCTCTCCTTGTTTTGGTAAACCACTTTTGGTTGCCATTTCACCAAAAGTCTTCGCTTCTAAAACCTACTTGACTTAACTCCTCTTTTTATTCAAAGAGTTTCCAAAGGGGACGAAATTGTAACGAATTAAAGTTTCGTCAAGTAAATGAAGAGGTCTCCTTCTAGTTCTTGTTCTTCTTCTTCTTCAAGTTCTGATGTTGTTCTTCCTGATCATCATCAATCAGTTAAACCAAAGATCAAGCGGCCGAGAAAAAACCAAACAAAAGAGAAATGCCAGACTACTCCAAACTTATCAGGAAGACGAAGCTCCATTTATAGAGGAGTCACCAGGTTAATTACTTAATTAAGCATTAATTAATCTTCATTTCAATGCATGTTAATTAATCTTTGAGTAATTGTGAACAGGCATAGATGGACGGGGAGGTTTGAAGCTCATCTCTGGGACAAGAGTTCGTGGAACAACATTCAGAACAAGAAGGGGCGACAAGGTAAATTCTATTCCATTAATTAAGAAGATTAACAAAATCAAGGAGATCTGTAATATTTGTTTATTATTTTAATTAATTAATTTTTTTTTCCTATGTTACTGACTATGTTTTGTTCCTGGTAATCTCTCTGTCATTGTAACGTTCACCTCCACCATCCATAGTTTATTTGGGTAAGTCCAGTTTATTTAAATATTCTTCACAAATCTCAATCAATCTCCATTTCGTATTATTTACTTCGTCGTGTTTCTACTTTCTTGTTCACATTAAACAAATTCGGGAGACGGAATGAACCGTAAACTCGGATATACTGAATTCAAATCCTGGAATTCGAACACTTCCAGATTCAAAAACGTTATTTTTCTGATTATAATTTTTTGTTTTTTATTTTTATTTTTTTTATTGTAGGAGCTTATGATTGTGAAGAAACTGCGGCTAGAACTTATGATCTTGCTGCTTTGAAGTATTGGGGACCAGAAACGACATTGAATTTTGCTGTACAGATTCCTAATTTCCTAATTATGACTTAATTTATTCTTGAGTACTTCATAATTTTACTAGCACGCATTGAGTATTATTTTTGACAAAATTTAATTATTTACTAATTATTTGTGTGTTTTATTTAATTTTCTTGTAATTAATTGCAGATAGAGACGTACAAAAAGGAGCTCGAAGAAATGCAGAAGGTATCCAAGGAAGAATACTTGGCCTCTCTACGACGACGTAGCAGCGGCTTCTCTAGAGGAGTTTCTAAATACCGCGGCGTGGCCAGGTAATTAATCAATCAATTAATTCCCTAATTTGGTGCTTAATTAATTAATGGAGACAATTAAGCACCTCTCTTAATTAATCAAAAACCCTTGTTAATTTATTAACTTTGACGGTAGGCATCACCATAATGGACGCTGGGAAGCTCGAATCGGAAGAGTTTTTGGAAATAAATATTTGTACCTCGGAACTTATAGTAAGCTCTAATTCTCTCCATTTCTCACCGCAATTTCTTGCATATATTTTTTTTTCCAGTCACTCTTATGGTATAAAAGTTATGAATTTATGAGACAGAATCTCGAGTTTTAAGTTATAAAAAAAAGAAAAGTAAATAGTGCCAAATTTTGGCATACTGGATCCCCATTTTAAAGAATAAGCGGCTTTAGTCAACAAGGCAAACGTGGCGAGGGGATTTCTGAACAGTTCACCACGTTATAATATTGTTTTGTCATTTTTTGAGTTTCTTGTTTGGTTTGAAAACACAAACAAAATCTTTCAAAACACAACTCGTTGTCCACACAAGTCGTGAGTTGAATAAAAAGACAGAAAAGAAATGGTGAACAACTCACATGTATTGCTTTGAAACTGGCTCTTTCATCATTAATATTAGGGGAAAAACTCATTCAAACCCTCAAGGTTTGAATAGTATCATAGGTACTTCTCATTTTTCATGATATCTGAGTCAGTTGCACGAGAGATTGTCAGTAAGCAGTTGCCTTCAATTCAGATCTCAACCATTAAAACTACGATTAAGCCCTCTGTAATCAGTCAGTAATTACAATAATATTTCCATGTATTTCTTCAACGGCATGTAGTATGTCACGTGACACCTCTCTCCACGTCGTCCACGACTATCTGAGTCTGTCAAAAGAGAGATTTACAGTCTTTTTTCAGCCAAGATCTAATCTTTCATTCTTCAATCTAATTAGTGACTCCCACGAGGACTCATGTGTCACAATTTAGATTAATTTTCCAACTTAGATTTGACTCAAAAGATTATCAAATCTTATTGGGTTTTTATTTTTATTTTTATTTTTAACTTTGTTTTTTTGTTTTTGTCTCCTAGATACACAAGAGGAAGCCGCTGCAGCTTATGATATGGCAGCCATTGAATACCGAGGCGCAAATGCAGTAACCAACTTTGACATTAGTCATTACCTTGATCGCTTAAAGAAGAAAGGCATCTTCCCTCATCAATCCTCCACCGACCAATTCGAAGAAACCGAAGCTGAACCGGAGGTTGAACAACCACAACTCCCGGAACAACAACCACCAGAACAACAACAACCAGAACAAAAACAACATGAACAACAACAACCGCAACAACAAGTCGTCGACGCCAATGCCGACGCAGATGCCATTGTTTCGCCGCAAGTAGTCTTAATTGACCATCAACATCATGAATACATGGACACAACCGAGGATATTCATGAGCTCACTTGGAGTTTCGGACTAGACAATCCGGGACTAAGCCCACTTCCGGTTCCCGATTTCCTACTCGGAAATGGCGCCTGCGATCTCCTCCCCGACATATTCGATTACACTGGATTTGAGGACGACATAGACTTCATGTTCAACGAGATGAACAATATGAACAACAACAACGAGGCGACAAACATCATGGAATGTGTGTTGGTTGAGGGGAACATGGAGGATAATAGCATTGAGGCAGCTGAGAAAGTTAGGTTACTGTCTTCGTCCTCGTCGTCATCTTCCTTATCAAGTTCGTCGCCATTGTCTTCTTCAACAATAACCTCGGTTTCTTGTAAGTTGTAACTATTATAAACATTTACTGGAAGTGTTTGGGAGATTATTGAAAAACCATTGCCAGTAGTAGTGGGAGGTTGGATTTTACTTTTTTTTTTTTTTTTTTTTCCTTAAAAAAAAAATCTAATTCATATTTGTAAGTGAGCATTATCGAAAAAAAAGTAATATTAAATCCATCGTAAAATAAATTTCTAATCACGTTCCTTTGTTTAAATCTAATGCGTGGCTTCGAATCAATATTATATATTCTTGCTGGGTGTTAGTCTAAACGGTTGAGTTCGATAATAAAACAAAATATACATTATATTTAGTTTGGGCACGTGACATGAAAAGATTAGCAACAATGGCAATTGTGACTGTCGATAGCACGACACTTAATATATACCAAACATTTTATTTTAATTTTTTTTCATATAACCTTTTATTATTATATATATATAATATATTACCAAAATTGTTGAAATTTTCCCAGATGGAAAAGGCAGAGAATAGATTAGTTAGAGAAGAAACAGTCTGAAAATAGAGTACACTAATGTACTTTCTCCCCCATCATGCACCCCACAGATCCAAGGGGACCATATCGCAACACTTTCTCTTTTAAATATTATTTCGAACTAAAATAAATAATTTGCAGAATCATTGAATCAACATCATCAGTATCTTTACTAATTATGGACTATTTTTTCCACTCCCTCACGTGACTTGTAATTATTTTATATGCTTTGATCTGCTTTTATAAAACATTCATAAAAGTTCATTTCCATCCCTTTTTTTAACCTTTTTAACTTTTTTTTTTTGCTTTTTTTGTTTGTTGTTGTTGTTGTTGTCGTCTTCTAGATACACAAGGGGAAGCCGCTGCAGCTTATGATATGGCAGCCATTGAATACCGAGGCGCAAATGCTGAAACGGAGGTCGAACAACCACAACCCCCGGAACAACAACAAGACGTCGACGCCATTGCCGACGCCGACGCCATTGTTTCGTCGCCAGTAGTCTTAATTGACCATCAACATCATGAATACGAGGATATTCATGAGCTCACTTGGAGTTTTTGTCTAGACAATCCGGGACTAAGGTCGCTTCCGGTTCCCGATTTCTCACTCAGAAATGGCGCCTACGATCTCCTCCCCGACATATTTGATGAAACCGGATTCGATGAGGACATAGACTTCATGTTCAACGAGATAAACAACATGAACAACAGCAACGAGGCAACAAACATCATGGACTGTGTTGGTTGATGGGAACATGGAGGATAATAGCGTTGAGACAGCTGAGAAAGTTAGGTTACTGTCGTCGTCTTCGTTATCAAGTTCGTGGCCATCATCTAATTCAACAACAACCTCGGTTTCTTGTAAGTTGTAACCAAAGTCGAACCTCTCTATAATTATAATTAAATTTATTACTATGAAAATGTTATAATTTAATAGGTGTGTAGTTACGATAATTATAGTTTTGATTTCTTATTTTATAATTCATGTTTTAATAGTATTAGAATTTCAATTTATTATTTTAATGGCATTAGGATAATACAGAAATGGATATCAAAGAGTCATTGTAAAATTGAGTTATCAGATTCAACTTCGCTACACTAGTCAAATTGATATTAATATCTTCCTTAATCATCCAAATGAGCAACAAGTCATGTATGCTTTAACTGAAAAAGAAATATTTACTAGAATTAAATAGGAAGAGGAAAGAGATAATCCTGAGAATGATAGTACGGAAATACCGAAAGTTTCGTGTCAAAAAGCTCTAAACATGCTTGAGAAGCTAAAAATATTTTGACTTCAACAAGAAGGTATTCATACTGACGACTTATTACGTACCTGCAAGATAAAAAATGTGATAACAATTCTAAAGCATAAATCATTGTCCTAAACAACTTTGGATAAATATTTTATTTCATCTTAAACCTTTAATGTAACATAATATATATTTTTTGCAATATATATATATATATATATATAGAGAGAGAGAGAGAGAGAGAGAGAGAGGCGAGTTCCTTAAGACAAGACCTAGAAAAATTATAACTTATTATAATGTGAAATTTAATTCTTATTTATAATTGGTCCAAGTTAGGATTATAATTTTGTATGACTACATGAAGGTTATTCCTATATAGAGTATCACCATAAAGAGGTTCTACTGTATTAATAAAAAATTACTGAAAGACCCATTTGGATGGGGGTAATATTAGATAACTGGGATAATATTTTTTAAATTGAGCAAATGACAATGCTTAGTTGATTTGTAAAAAATTATTCCCAAAATCTTTTATGACAAACAATAGCATTTGGAGGGTAAGTTGCCGAGAATATTGATACCTTGGGGGGGCTATTATTAAAACTTACCTAAGGTAATCCAATTTTGTTTTTCATATTGCCTCTAAACATTTGAGCATTTGGTCCAAATTAGCCTTATATTTGTTACGATTTACAAAATACCCATTCACTCATGTAGACCCTTTTGCCCTCACTTTTTAATTTTTTCGGACAACATTGTCCTTGTTATTTTCATTATTTACAGAAATGTCATTGTACCTAAAACTAGCCATCACCGCCAGCCACCATGGATCGCGCCGGTGAGGTCTTTTCCGACCATGGATAAAAAAACAGCCATAGATCTAGCCGTGAAACAACCAGATCTATGGCAGTACCGGCGCCACGACCAGATATGTGGCACTGTTGGCGGCTGCCGACGGTGGTGGCTGACTATTAACAGTGGCTTGGGGTGGGTATGAGTGTTTTTGTTAAGTTTAAAACATTTTTGGTTGTAAGGTGTTTGTGCTAAATCTGAAAAGTAGGGGGTTAAAAGAATTATTCAAAAAATATAATAAAAAATACTATTATTTTAATATTTAAAAAGGAGGGTAATTAAGTAATCTATATAACATACCAACATATTTATCCTCCCAACCAAACATATTATTTATCAATTTATTCGAATCAACTAAATACATTTTCTAAACATTCTGAATAATCTTCAAGGTGATATTTTATTCCGTTAATATAATATTCTCCTATAATAAAACATTATATAATCCAAACGCCCCTAAAATGTTTTGGGTGATTATTTGTATGTGCTAGTTAGTCTGTTAATAAAAACCATTGCTAGTAGTAGTGGGAGGTTGCTTTTAAAATAAATAAATAAAAAATCTGATTAATATTTGTAAGTAAGCATTATTGAAAGAAAAAAAATGTATTATTAAATCTATCCTAAAATAAATTTGTAATCACGTTGCTATATTAATAACTGTATTATTAAGTAAGCAATTCATGTGCCATTCTTAATTGATTTATCCAACATGTCTTATTTAATTATTTCCAAATTCCTAAAAGAGTTTCTTCATTTAGTGATTCAAAGACTTCGTTCAAACATAAACTTTTAAAAAAATATATAGAAATAATAGTGCATGCATGGGGCACGATCAATAAGCAGTCTCAATATATTAAAAATGAACCTTTCACGAGTAAGATTATATTCGATTAAAATAATTATACAATTAGCATATATTTAATATAATCTTAATTATTACTCTAATCTATTTATATAATCAACAAATTATGTCTTAAGTCTATTTGGCTGTCCACGTTCGTTAGCTGGTCAAGTCTTCTTTCTTATCAAATAAAGAATAATACATATGTTTTGACATTTAATCTTGCGTAAACTTTAACCTTAAATTTTTATAATCAATTATAACATTTTGTTTTATTTCAAAATTTTAAATTTTTATAATCAATTAAAACATTTTATTTTATTTCAAAAATTTGTTGTTTGATGAAAATCTAATACTAAAGCTATGAACAAAGTAACAACACAATAAGGTGAATCTAAATTTATGAAGAACAAAAAAGTAAGTTTTAAGTTTGAAATTAGGAAATTTGAGAAAAAGAGGTGTAAACGGAAAACCTAATTACGTTTGAGAATGAGAGAAAAGAGTGTAAAACAAAAAACTTAATTAAATTTAAAATTGGAAAAAATAAACCTAATTGAACTTAGAGGACCATTTTCAGTATCAAATGGAGTTAAAAGTTTTTTTTTTTTTTTTTTTTTTTTTTTTTTTTAATTATAAAAAATGTGTAGGTGCTAACAAGGTTTAATATAGATGGGGGAAAGCACAAAAAGTTTCAATAAGAGTTGGGCCCAATGAGTAGACAAAAAAGCCCAAAATGCCTCATTGTAAATGTTGGGCCCAAAAATGTAAAGCAATACACTTGTCTGCAATCTCCAGACTTGACATTTATGACACTAGCTTGAAAAACAATAATAATTCATTTAAAAAAATAAAAATAAAATAATCGAAACAAAATTTACAATAGCAATCCGAAGACAAATTTTCCTTCTATTAGCTCTAATAGTCAATCTCTAACGAGGATGTCCTTAAATTTATAAACGTGTTGACTAAATTTGAATTCTCAGTCACTAACTTTACAAACCCTAAAACTAAAATTAAAAGTCTGTAACCAAATACTCACTTTTGGTTTACATATTAAAAATTTAAGGACGTTCTTACCTCAGGAATTTTCCTTCGCTCTAATATGTTCCAATATTTATAACTAAAAGAGTGGTGTTATTTAAGTCTTTTTTGTAAATTTTTCTTGTCGATATAAATATAAAGTTACATGTCCTAAATTTCAACAATATAAATATAAAGTTACGTGTTCTAAATTTCAACAAAGGAAAAATTATTTAATACCAAAATTTTACTTTCGAAAATAGTAATTATTAATCTGAAAATATTTTAATAAAAGTTAAAATCTAATGAAAGTTGTCAGAGTGCAAAATAGAATGCAATTTATATGTTTCCTTAATTGTGAAACAATACTGTGTTTTCTTATCCTAGGAAATTATAGACATTATTGCATATTATGTTTTCTTATTATATAGTTAAATTTTTATACAAATAGGTGATGTATTCACGATTCAAAATCATTCAATATAATTAAATTTAATTTATCTAAAGATATCTCTTGCGTATACTCCAACACCCTTTTAATTATCTCTTTTACCCTCTAAAAAATATCAGAGTCTCTTTTATTTTGATCCTCTTGCCTACTCAAACTCCAACAAAAGTATTTTAACGAGGCCCAAAGTAAGGCTTGAGCCGGCCCTAATTCTAAATTTCCAATCTCGTATTCTTGTCATTTAAAAGTAGTACAACATATTTTTTTAGTAGTACTTTTAAAATTATCTTTTAAACCTCTTTTCATAGATTTTTTGTACGTGATTTGATTAATGCTTTTAAAAGTTAAACACAATTAAATTTTCAATTTGTCCCTCAATTAATTTAATCTTAATTCAGTCATTTGATTTGATGGTACATAATTATGAAAAACTCAGAAATCATTTTTTTCTTAATACAACAATTATATAAGGGTTGATTTTTTTTTTTTTAACAAATGTTTTACTTTAAAATTAATTTTCGAATAAATATTAAATGCATTCTTAACTGATTATTATGTATTTTAAACCACATAAGGATTAATTTCTCATATACATGATCATCATTATACATTTTATATATAAAATCATAATTTATAATAACACAAATTTAAGATTAGGAGTAAATGTAGGCCTAATGTTATATAATTGAATCATTTAATTTAGAATTTAAATACCATTTTTCGTTTTTGAAAAAAAAATATAAAGATATTTATCAAAACAAGGTTTATCATAATCATTTTCAAAGCAATTTTTAGAAATTAATTTTAGATTAATTTCATTTGCCGAGAGATTGTTAAGATTTAAACATCCAATAGTTTTAAGAACACTAATTAAATATCCATAAAATCAATAATACTAATAATAAAAACTTTGAAAACATAAAAAAAAAAAAAAAACTAAAAAATTGAGAGGTTTTTGATAAAAAATTTTAAATCGTTATAATGCTTGAGATTTAAGGATTCCTCATGGGCCAATAAAATTAACCCTATAATTTTCAAAGTAAATATTCTTTAGTAATTTTTAATTAATTAATTAATTTTAACTCTAAAATTGATTTTCAAACTAAAAATATTAAAGTCCAACTCAAAATTTTGGATTTTATTAAAATTTTTCAAAGATTATCAAGATACCTAGCAAATGGGAAGCCCTATCAAAAGCGAAAGAAAAAGTTACAGTAGAAAGGTGGGGGTGAAAATGCAAGAAAACAAAAGTAATAACAATCAAACAAGAAAGGAGTTGATGTCATTTCTGGGATCGACGGGTCCTACTCAAACAACATTCACGCACAGACAAAAGACTCCTCTCAAACTCAACTCCCAACTCAACTCACCTTCAAAAATTTTCCCTTTTTAACTCAAAACCCTAACCCCTCACTTACCCACTTCTACACGATTCTCGAACTTCACTTCAATTCACTTTTCACCTCTTTTATTCACATACTCAGGTCAGTTTTTTCTTTTTTTTAATTATTTTTCTGGTTTGTTTTTGTAGTTTCTTAGTGGGTTCTTGTTCTTTATGGCTAATGAGTAGAAAGTTTCTTCCTCTGGAGATGTTGATGCTGAAATGGGAAGTGAGGGTTGTCAGTGTTTGAAGTTGAAGTTGGAGTTGGTTTGTTTTTGGAAACAAAAATGTGGTTTTAGCATTATCTTGGAGTGTGGTTCTGTTTTTTGTTCTTCAGATTGTAGGGAATTGTTTTGTCTGCCATTGTTGATCTTGCCGCTTGTGCTATTTCAATTTTGTAATTACAACTTTTTAAGTTAATTTTGTGGCAACGAAGATTATGTTCAGGCTTTGCATTGTTTGCATTTCTTGAAGTGTTTTGATTGCTCTAGGAAGCAAAATTAGGTCCATTTTTGTAACTCAAAAGTGAAAATTCTGTTGAGTAGTTTATCTTTAAGTGCTTAATTGAAGGTATCTTGAGAATTTATCCATGAGTCTCACTGGTCAAGTATTTTGCTTTAGTTTTCTAATAATTATCAATAGGATACGTTAAAATCTTGGAATTGATTATTAAGTATTGATAATAAATCACATTTAGGCCTCTAGCAGTGTTGTACTTGTGGATTGTAATCAATGAACTATGAGATCAGTTAAACACACAGGCAGATTTGGAAACAAGTTGCAGTTGGAAAAATACGGAGTTGGAGTTTATTCTTTCATTTCCAATTTTAGGGTCTCAGTCCCAGCAACAAAATGCAGCCTCGAATTCTTTTAGAATACTTTTTGTGGTTTATCATGATAGAAAGAAAAAAATACTGCCTGAGTGTTGGATTGGAGCTATTACCTAAGATAGTTGGGAGATGCTATTGGCATTGCGAAAAGAAGAACTGTTACCCTGTTTTCTGGGGTTTAGATGAGCTGCAATACACTTTAAAGTCTGGCTTTCTACAATTAGTGTTCATAGACTTTAAAGTTTGGTTTTAGATGTTTCTTTTTGTTTGACTTTCACAACTATTATTTATTTATTTTATTTTTTCCATTTGGGTATGAACATTTACAGATAGGTATTTTTTAAATGAAGGCTGTTTCTGCTTCTGCTGAATTTGGGATAAGCATGAGGCAGTGGCTATAGCCTGCTGAGAAAAAGGAAGTATTGGTTTTCATATCTAATAAGCAACAAAGATGGATGTTGCAGTGGTAGATGCGGATGGAGAAAAAGGTGATGACTATGTGGCAACAAATGCTGAACCTGATAAGTCAGAGAGACACCCTGTAACTGAAAATTCTTCAGAAGAGCTTAGAAATTGCGATGATGATCAGAGTTCTAAACCATGCCTCGGCATGGAATTTGACTCAGAAGAGGCTGCCAAGACCTTATACGAGGCTTATGCCAAGCTTATGGGTTTTGCCACCCAAAATGGTCAGTTTACCCGTGCTAAGCCAGATGGCCCTATTATAACTTGGGAGTTTGCATGTTCCAGGGAAGTGTTTAAGAGAAAGAATGTCGAAAGCTGCAATGCGATGCTTAGGATAGAGAGAAATGATTCAGAAAAATGGATTTTGACGAAGTTTGTGGAGGACCATAACCATTCTATGGCGACTTCTAATAAGGTTCAATACCTTCGACCTCGTCGACATTTTGCTGGTGCTGCGAAGAATTCTTCTGGATCGCTGGACGTCTCAAATGATCTTTATGTTACAGTGGATGGAAATCATGTATCTTATGAAACAAATCATATAAGGAATGTCTCCCCTGTAGAATCAAATCGTGCAGCTCGAAATTTTTCCCCTGTAAACTATTTTAGATCTCCTGGTCGAAAGAGAACCCTGGGAAAAGATGCCCAAAATCTTCTTAACTATTTCAAGAAGGTGCAGGCTGAAAACCCAGGCTTCTATTATGCAATACAACTTGATGATGAGAACCGCATGACTAATGTTTTCTGGGCTGATGCCAGATCAAGGATAGCTTATAGTCACTTTGGCGATGCAGTTATTTTTGACACAATGTATAGACCAAATCAGTATCAGGTCCCCTTTGCTCCTTTCACTGGTGTAAATCATCATGGTCATGTGGTTCTGTTTGGTTGTGCATTACTTCTAGACGAGTCAGAATCTTCCTTTTCATGGCTATTTAGGACATGGCTCTCTGCAATGAATGATCGGCCTCCAGTCTCTATCACCACTGACCAAGATAGGGCCATACAAGTAGCTGTTGCTCAGGTGTTCCCAGCTACTCGTCATTGCATTTGCAAGTGGCATATCTTGAGAGAAGGCCAAGAAAGGCTGGCTCATATCTACCTTTCTCATCCATCCTTCTATGGCGAACTGTATAGCTGCATAAACTTTTCTGAGACAATTGAGGACTTTGAGTCATCATGGTGCTGTCTCCTTGAGAAATATGACCTCCTAAAGAATGAGTGGCTTCATGCAGTATACAATGCTCGCAGACAGTGGGCCCCAGTTTATTTTCGAGGCACTTTTTTTGCTGCACTTTCTTCAAACCAAGGTGTTAACTCCTTCTTTGATGGGTTTGTGAATCAACAGACCACCATTCCATTATTCTTTAAGCAGTATGAAAGGGCTTTAGAACATTCTATAGAAAAGGAAATAGAAGCAGATTATGATACTATCTGTACCACACCAGTGCTAAAGACACCCTCACCAATGGAACAACAGGCAGCCAACCTCTATACCAAGAAAGTTTTTGGAAAGTTTCAGGATGAACTAGTTGAAACTTTTGTATATACTGCAAATAAGATCGAGGGTGATGGGGTGGTCAGTAAATTTCGGGTTGCAAAATACGAACATGATGACAAGGCTTACATAGTCACGTTGAATGTTTCAGAGATGAAAGCAACTTGCAGTTGTCAAATGTTTGAATACTCAGGCATTCTCTGTAGACATATATTAACTGTCTTCACAGTAACAAATGTTCTTACCCTTCCAAGCCATTATATATTAAAGCGATGGACAAGGAATGCCAAATCTTGGATTGGGCTGGATGACCAAAACGCAGATACACAAGGTATTGAGACTCTCACCTTACGCTTCAACAATCTTTGTCGAGAAGCAATCAAATATGCTGAAGAAGGGGCAATAGCAGTGGAGACTTACAATGCAGCAATTGCTGCTCTAAGAGAGGGTGGGAAAAAGATTGCTGTGGTAAAGAAGAATGTTGCTAAAGTCACACCTCCAAGCTCTCAGGGATCTGGGAATGGTCATGAAGACAGTAACAAGAGAACTTCTCCATCAGTTCCTGAAATGGTCCCATCGTTATGGCCATGGCAAGAGACAATGCCGCATCGCTTTAATCTAAATGATTCTGGGGTTCATGTTTCTGATTTGAATCAGCCCAGTATGGCCCCTGTGTCTATTCACCGTGATTGTGGCACTCCCGACAGCCCGGTATGAAGTATGACAATAAATTTTATAGGTACTGTTGTGTATTTGGTGGTAATATCTAGATATTGTTTGTTGATGTAGGTGGTGCTCACTTGTTTCAAGTCCATGACGTGGGTGATAGAGAATAAAAATTCAAGCCCAGCTGGTAAAGTAGCTGTCATCAGCTTGAAGGTATTCATGCCTTTCATTGCCTTTGTGCTGGTTATTTTTATTAACTTAACTGTTTGCATTGTTTTGAGACCTTTATTTGATGAATTCAAGATGCAGTTCATCTGCTTTTAGAGTTGAGTGAGTTTATGCAATGTTAACAAATATGCATTCCTGTGCATTCTGTACTGTGGAATAGATCAATCTTATCCTATACCTTTTCACAAATGCAGTCTCCCTTGATGTTTCAATGATAATTACTTTATTATATGCTTATATTTTTCTTCAAACGAATTAAGCACATGTTACGGTTAACAAGTATAACTGGAGTGGATTTCTTTCGATATACATCGTCTGTGTATGTATTTTAAATGTCTTGTAATTCTTCTTTAGCTGCAAGATTATGGAAAGAATCCTTCAGGAGAGACTGAGGTACAATTCAGACTAACAAGGGTCACACTGGAACCGATGTTGAGATCCATGGCCTACATCAGTCAGCAACTCTCAGCACCAGCAAATAAGGTTGCCGTCATCAATCTGAAGGTATGCAAACTCGAATTTTGTCTTCATTTTCTTTTTAGTTAATTTTAACTGTATTGTTCTATTATTTTGGAAAAGCTTTATTTTGCTTGTTGCTGTTACTTTTCAAATATTCCTGCTATTACAGTATAATTCAGATTGTCAGAAAGATAGGCGATAATAGATGACTTGATTTTGTTGTAAATTTGCAATTTGGTCGCAATAACAGTATAAGGGGATTTTTATGTCACCCCAAAACCAGTTTAACTGAGCATAGGACAGTATCTTTTTAAGAATATTGAGTTTGTTGAATTAGTGAAACAGGAAGGTAGTTGAGCAAGTAATAGAAAATGATGCTTCAGTGCATTGAAATTCATAATAATTGGAAGCTTCTTTGCGTTAAGTTAAACAGATTTTACCTAGGAGGTTAGATAATATATCTGCTTTAAGTGGAATGATTTTATGCTATTATTTCTGTAATTTGTTGGAGTTGTTAGGCATATATGTCTTTTTTGATAATATTTTAAGTTGACCAATGTAAGTGCTGATTATCAATTTTTCTTAAAAAACAATAGAAGGATGTTTGGTTCTGCTTTGTATTCTTCTTGTTCTCAGATACAATGATCTTTGGATTGGAGTTTAAGGGGTTGGTTAATGCCTCTGTAAATATAAAAAAATCTGTGATTGAAACGTGCAGATGGGCTATATTGATCCACTAAACCAAGTCTTATTTCTTGCTTCATAACAGGTGGAAAAAACCTCTTTCTTTTTAACTTAATGAAATTATGAACACTCTTTCTGTAAGAGAGCACTATTTAACATACCCATATAATGGTAAGTAAAACAGTTAACATTTATAATCCTTGGAAGGAAAAAGCAGACGCAAACACCAATCTATACTAATCATTAATAAGTCTTTCAAAATGAAATTTTGCTGCAATATCTGAAGGATAGACTTTATTGGGTTACGAGCTGACACTGATCGAGTATTGACTTTTTTTTTTTATCTGGAATAGTGACAACTTTATCTCTATTGGTCGGTAACTTGGTACGTATCTGCAGTACTTATGGAAATATAATGATTTTCTTTAATTGACAGCACCGACTCAGATTGTGAGAAAAATTTTTTAGTTTACAAATACAGGAGTGACTATGTTTTTCAAGAGAAAGGATGTCCCACATTTCACTCCAAAGTTTCTCCAAGCTTAAAAAAAATGGCACATTCTTGATTGTTTAGCAGTCTTCTTATGCTATGTTATGGGGATTAGCCTTTTTGGTGATCAAATTAATATTCTTCATGCTGATAACTCATATTACCACATTTATCTGGTGAAATATTAGGACTTTTCACAAGTTCGCATTTATCGTTACAAACTAAATAATTTTACAAGAATTAGTTTTATTTTGAAAGCTGTCTTTGTCTCTTTTTATATTTGTTTTATCTCACTTTCTCTTTAATTTCTCATTGCGATTGAAGATTTTTTTGAGCCACATTCAAGTCTGCAGTTTCTCTCTTATATCTATGTTATATGTTGTAAAAGACGACTTCAGTTGAGCATGATAACTTGTATCATGCTCCTAGCTCCAACATTTTTCTGATTAGTAAATGGCTTCTGTTTCTAATTATGTATGTCCTTTTATGTGCCAAAGTGGAAACTTGAAACAATTTAAGTTGATTGTTCTACAAGATTTTACAGTGTGAGAATCATGATGTGCTTCATGAACATGGGTGTGAACTTTCAACTTTTAAACTCTAAAATATGTGTGAAGTTTTGAACTATAAACTTGAGTTCAATTTTATATCAGATTTTTGTATGAAAGGAAATACCTTTAAATTTATTAATATATTTTCATTCTTATTGTCTTTGATTAAGAAATTGAACACTATCTATTTTTCCCTTGCTAAGATTCAAATAAGGCTGACGCTAAGCCCTCTTCATGTATGAGTGAGCTTTGCATCTTGTGTCTGTACAACGTTTTGGGTATTTGATCATTGGTTTTGTTTGTGTGAGCTGTTCTTAATTTTTGATGAGGTGATATTAAGTTATTAAGGCTCCGTTTGGTTGGTTTTTGGGAATAATATTATTAGTATTCTCAAAAAAGTTAAACAGTAAAATGCCCAAAAACTCACAATATTATCCAATATTATTAAATTTTTTTTAAACCCCCTAAATTTGTTAATTTAATTAAATACCCCTAAATATTTTTTTTCGAAATTGCAAAAACCTCTAAGCCCACATTATACCAGATTTCGGCCACCACTACCGGAAGTTGGTCGGAATCTGGTAGGATGGCACACTACCGGTTGGATCTTGCCTGTAGTACGTTGATTTAGCCTTTTCCGGCCAGATCCATGGTGGATCTGGCCGGAAAAGGCCAGATCTGGCCGTTGACGGCCAGATCTTTGGCCGTAACCAGACGTCAACGACAGCCAACATATGGTCGTCGTTGACCATCAATGACGGCCGTATCTTTGGCCGTCGTTGACGAGCAAATGCGGCCAGATCTGGTCGTCAATGGCCATATTGGCGCACGACCGGCAAGATCCAGCCGGTCATGCACCAATACGGCGACTCCGGCCACCCTCAGGTGGTGGTGGCCGGCTGTCTGTATTTGATGGGTGGGTTGGGGGTGTTTTTGTTAACTTTTAATGTTTTATTATAGGGGTGTTTTGTAAAAAAACAAACATAGGGGGTATTTTATTAATTTGTAAATCTTACATCGTAATACCCGCTCAATTCAACTTTTTTTTAACTTTTTTCAAAAAACTTTTGCCAAAAACATAAAAATGTGAACCAAACGGAGCCTAATATTTTTAACTAATTGCTGATTATTTATGCACTCAGCTGCAAGATACAAAGACAACTTCAGGAGAAACAGAGGTGAAATTTCAAGTGTCACGAGATACACTGGGTTCCATGTTGAAATCAATGGCCTACATCCGTGAGCAACTGTGAAAGCTGTAAGTATACACTTTCCTGTTGCATTCATCAATTATCAGTGTTGCTATAATTAACTATTCACTAAAGCTTCATTCTTTATTTCTGTTTTCCGGAGAGCAGTTCTGTTAAGTTCCTGATGTGACTGAATTAAAAGCTTTGTATTGTTGTGTCAGGTAAAAAATAAGCACTATAAAAAGACATGTTGCAAAAATTTATGAAGCTAGCTTAGTTTAAGGCAAAAGGATGGTTCTGGTCCGATGAAGTGGCAATGTTGTTTGGTTGGTTGAAATAATGTACTAAAAATATGGGAGAAACAACCATTTAGGACTTTTGATTTAAAATGCCAAGAATATACTTCTGCATCTGGAAGTATGAATCTGCATGAGTTTATATTTAACAAACCGAAAACCTGAGTCACTGTTGTTTCTCCTGCTGTCGAAAGACGGTCAGATACATTGTTGTCACTGTGGTCAGTGTGACTTTGAGAGAATTCATAGTATGTCCGTAACCTACCTAAACAACCTCCCTATCTTTCATGAAATAATTCTACGTGTCATTGCATCCTTATAATGACTTTATTTATTTGCTATTCTCCGTTAGTCTCCATTCAGTTTCATTGCTCTAGTGCTACAGTTTATCGTGTCTTTGTTCCCAAAGCTTGTGTATCTCAAGATATTCAATATTGCGGTTCTTAGAAATATGAATTTATTGAAAGAGTTGTTAATAACACTCTTTTAGTCACTCTATTCCTCATTCTTTCACTCTCCTCTTGAAACGTATATAAGAGATAAAGAAAGTTTCAAGTTGGTAATATACTAAAAGAAGTGGCAAGTTTGTCCCTTGTACACTAAGAATGAGAATGATTATGTCCCAGGTTTTGGAATGGGAACGGACATATAAAAAGTAATCAAAGCTGATGTAGTGATTCTAATGTCTGAAATTGGCGGTCGTCCCTCGCCTTAATTTATTCTTAAAAAAGGACCTTGAATGTTTGCTTTAAGACATTTAATCTATTCAATTAGATGTGCTACTTTGCAGTTACACTTAACAATTACTGTGTGACATTTTTCATTAAATGCTGCAGTTTTCATTATTCAAATGAATTGTTTCTAAGAACTTTTCTGGCCAAATGGTTGAATCTTAGTCAATTAGATTGTATTATCTTCGAAATAATCAAGCTGTTGGGAATGGTTGAAATGTTTAAGCGAGAGCGTCTTTATCATTTCCCTTGCAGGCTGACTGAAACCAGAGGTGAGAAGCTTGTAGCATATATAGAGCCAAGAAAGGTGTGTCCCTTTTGGTGAAATAACCAAATTTTATGTAGCATTGTGAATGTGGAAGATTGATAGAAATGGAAATTAGTTGGTAGTTAGGTTATGTTTACTGCTAATCGATGTCGATTAGTTATAGTTTAGGTGATGGTCAATTACATTTCTAACGTCTAGAAAAAAAAAATTATATATATATATATATCACTATTTCTTGTGTAACATTTTGGTTACTTGATTTGTACATGTAAGTTGTGAAGAAGAAGACTCCTACATTTACTTAATGAACACTGCACATAATTTGTTTGTACTTCTTCATTCTCAAATCTCATACTCCTCTAATGACTGTTTTGAGGTTCCTGCTTCTGAATTTTGTTGCTTTTGTAGGCAGTTCAATCTTCTGTTAAGTTGTTTCGAAACTGCAGTCACAAAACTTCCCTTTTCTCTTCTATGGCTAATGTCAACTTAGTAAAGCGATTGCTTACATGATATCAAAGCCAAAAGTCTTGAGTTTGAATCAACGTGTAGGTTTATGTATAAGCTTAGTTCATATTTCACGTGAGGACTTGATAGACAACTAAATAATTATATGGGTTTTATTGAATATAATTGTAATCTTGTTTAAATAATTTTTATATGTAATATTAATTTTATTTCTAAGATTATTTTAGTAATTATCTATTAAAATCAGAATGTATTGAATGTTTAAAAGTACACAATTCCTATTGAATATTCTATTCTTATTTGGAATTTAGTTTTGAAAATTAAAAATCTAAGACTTTTCTGCATTTCAATCCGTGATTAGGAACTTGGCCTGGCCTAGTCGGTTCAACCGTGACCATCGCCTTTACAATGTTCAGTTACAAATTTTTTTATTTATTCAAAACCTAGAAATTAGGACATCAATCCGTGAACAATTGAAGGTTGAAATATTAGGGCATTTGAAAAGGAATGGCCGGTGAGTGGAATGATGGCAACGACATCGATTTCTGGTGAGTGAATTAATCGAAAATCGCAAAACAATGTCGTCGGAAATTACAAAACAAAGCTCACTGTCGTCGGTGACTGGGGAGGTGAACGGGGGAGGGTGAGATAAGTTTTAGTTAGGAGACTAAGGGGAGTGTTTTTGTAATGACGGGGAGTGTTGTCGTTGCCGGAAATAAGCCCTATTTGCCGATGCTAACAGTGGTGTTTGGGGTATTTATGCAAGATTTCAAACCTATGGGGGACTTAAGAAGCTTTCAGGGGTGATTTTGTTTGATTTTACATCTATAGACACTGGTTTAACCCGCCAATCAAACCTATTAAACTGCTCGACCCGTGACCTGGTGGCCTGGCCGGGTCAGTGCAAGGGTCGGCTTTCTAATCACTGATTTCAATTACAATGTTCAAGGCTTTTATTTATTTTTCTATAGGTAACTATAACCAGTGTTCTGAAAATCGGATCGGACCACCCGATAGGACCGGTTCGACTGGCAACCGACGGCAAATCCGGTCCGACATATATAAAAAACCATTATTTGGAGTTAAACTGGATTGGACTGCTGTTGGACCGTTGTTGGATCATCGGAATAGTGTCGAATAGCAGTCCAATCGCGGTCCAATCGCAGCTAAACCCAGCTAAATTCCGACATCTTTCGACAGAGAAAATACCCTCATTTGATGGACGAGATCTCCACGACCAAATCCATCCATTTTTAGTTGCCGTCATCCAGCCTTCGTCGATCGCCATCCACCTAAAGTTTACGGCTTTACGCGACGTCGGATTTCTTTGTTGATTCCGGCTAGTTCCGACGCCGATGGAACTTCGTAGCACCACCAACAGTCGCCGACACCTGCACATCAAAAGCCCCAAGATTCCACTTCGATTGGCCGTCGATCGTCGCTGCCGTCACCACTCACCAGAATCTTTGCGTGACAGGGGTGTTTTAGATAGATTTCAAACCTTAAGGGAGCACTATAGGGGTGTTTTTGATGAATTTCAAACCTTTAGGGACTACAAAAACTATATAAATTACGGTCCAACTGACCGATCCAACCAGTCAAACCGGTCAAATCGAAAATCAGATCCTTGAACGGGTCATTATCCGGTCCGATTTTCAAAACATTGACTATAAAATTACCAGAATTTCACTGCCTTGACATAGTTCTCCAATTCAGAATTACCAAACGTTTTAATTAAAAATTTATTTGCTTAATAATAAAAAAATAGTAAATTATTTTTCTAAAAAGCCCATCAGTAAAACATAATGAAAATTTAGAAACAACAGAAATTAAAATTTAAAATCTGAAACGGTACGAAACGAAACGGTACGAGTAGAACAACGTACATTATCTTCTCTATGCCATCGTTAACCCGAGTCTCCGGCACTTCACACCCCGAAACAACATTAGTAAATGGCTTAAAACTTTTAAATATCGCCGAAATTCACCTCTTACCGGATCGGAAGTTTGTGTTTCACGATTCGGACGGTAGGTGTTTCAGATCCAATTCTTCGGAGGCGGATTCCGATATTTCGGCGTCTAGCGAAATTTCTCTTTTCCGGTATTTTCTTTTCCTTTACTATTATTAAGCAAAAATCAACAGGTCCTGGATCTGAAGCATCTGGTTTTTGGTTTTTACTGTCTATTTTTTTAATCTTTATTGTTAATTAATTAAATTGAAGTAGAAAAGCACTTTATGATGAAAAATAGTACTTGGAAGTGCCCTTTAAGAAGGTACATTTTGACAAATGCTGCACAATTAACAAAAAAGCACTTTTAACCATATGAAAATGCTTTTAGGAGTGTGTCAAAAGTGCGTCTGATCACAGTATTGTTATGAGCTTAGTTTCAAGTGTAGAAGTGAAATAGTTAGTTTTGTGTTGGCTTGAGTTGATTTTTTTTATATTCTTGGAAATGAATTTGCTTAAAAGTGTGTGTGTGTGTTTTTTTTTTTTTTAATGTAGAAATATGATAAAATGAGTACAACGTCAATGGATTTCATTGTTGGGAGTTGCTTTTGTGCTTGTTCTAAATTGCAAATTTATAAACACCGTTCAATGTATTCGTAGGCGCATTATCCGATGTCGCACTAAACACAGTATAGTATTTACCGTAATATGATATTATACGGTACAATACAATATAATATAGTTCAATGCGAACATTAGAGTTTTGTGTTGTTTTATGCTGTTATCTGATTAATTAATGCGATACTTCCACCGTGCCTGAATGCCTTCTCGTATCAATAATGCTCGATATTGTAAAATTTCAAGTGAGCTGGTTAGAAGCTTTTGCTTGAGAAATGGAGAAGTCAATTTAGTGTTCTTGACCATGCTCATTTGTTGACATGTTATATTGTTCTGCAGCGGTAAACTTTATATTAGCCGTGAACACATGCTTTGGGAGTGTTAAATAATTAGGCTGTGGTGCATCAGTGTAAAAGGCAGTTATAGTAGTTGACGAGTTGTTTTCTTTGCAATTTTGAATTGTTGGCGTCATCTTTAAGAGTTGTCCACCATTGCTTGGTCAGGGAAATGAAGATTTAGATTAAGTTTTTTAATATATGTTTATAATTCTCCTGTTCTGCTATCTGTTTAATAATGTTCTGCTCTTGTGGCTTCAATCAGAATATTGATAGCTTATGGTGGAAACTCAAGAATTAATTGACACTTTTCCAGCTATGCAACACAAGGATAACAAAGTGAGCAACTTAGATCTTCGCATATGCTTTCCTTTCCTATATATATACACAATCTGTATTACTATCCATGTTTTATGTTTTCACCTTTGACCTTGTAATTTTCATTAGGGTTTAACACCCCCTCGAGCGACAGATCCTGGCTGGGCACATGGAACCATGGTGAATGGGGGTAGGCAGAAGATTAAGTGCAAATATTGTCATAAAGTTTTTCTTGGGGGTGGAATCTCCAGACTAAAGCAACATTTGGCTGGTGAAAGGGGAAACGTAGCTCCATGTGAAGAAGTACCTGATGAGGTTAAACTACAAATTCAACAACATTTAGGTTTTAAAGTTCTGGAAAAGCTAAAAAGGCAGAAAGGTTTAAAAAGTGGCAAGAACTCTTTTGTACCACACTTTGAGGGTATGGAAGAAGGAGATGATGATGACGATGCATTGCGAACTGAGAAGCCGCCTTCTGTGCAGGGCACTAGCAGGAGAAGGGGAAAACAGATTGTGGAAGGAACCTCCAAGCGAACAAAGAGACGTAAACAGCAAAAGTTTCCAACTGCTACACCTCTTGTTGCTCAACCTCTTCATCAGAATTTTGCTTCACAAGAGAGCATCAATGAAGCTGATATGGCTGTTGCAAGATTTATGTATGACGCTGGCTTACCATTCTCTGCTTCAAATTCTTATTTCTTTCAACAGATGGCTGATGCTATTGCTGCCGTGGGTCCGGGTTATAAGATGCCTTCTTATCACTCTTTGAGGAGTAAATTGTTGAACAGAATTGTTCAGGATGCAGGGGCATACTGTGAAGAACTGAGAAAGACTTGGGAGGTGACAGGATGTTCAGTCCTAGTTGATAGGTGGATGGACAAAACAGGTCGTACAGCATTCAATTTCTTTGTTTATTGCCCCAAAGGAACCTTGTTCCTCAAATCTGTTGATGCATCAGACATCACAAAATCTTCTGAAGCGCTTCTGAATTTGTTTGACAGCATTGTTCAAGGAGTTGGGCCTAAGAATATTGTAAATTTTGTGACTGATACTTCACCAATTAGTAGAACTGCAGGAAAACTCTTAATGGACAAATACAGAACATTTTTCTGCAGCACATGTGGAGTGCAATGTATTGACAGGATGCTTGAAGAAATTGGAAGAATGGATGAAGTGAATGAGATTTTAGTAAAGGCTAAAAGAATAACTCAGTTCATATATAACAATGCTTGGGTCCTCAATTTAATGAGAAAGAAAACAGGTGGAAGGGATATTCTCCAGCTTTCAGTTACACGGTTTACTTCCATCTTTCTAACACTAGAAAACATTGTATCTTTGAAGGACCATCTCCATCAAGTGTTCACTGGTACAGCCTGGATACAGTCAAGTTTCTCTAAGCAAAGAGGAGGGGTTGAGGTGGCAGAAACCATTGTAGACCCTATCTTCTGGTTACAAAGTGACCAAATTCTGAAGGTCACCAAGCCTTTACTTTCATTTTTACATCTTATGGACTGTGAAGAGCGACCATCTGTTGGTTACATATTTGATGCTATGGAAAAAGCAAAGAAGACCATCATTATGGCATTTGACAATGATGAATCAGAATTCATGCCATATTTCAGGGTTATTGATCTTATTTGGCAGGAAGAATTCCATAGCCCTCTTCATGCAGCTGCTTACTATCTCAACCCATCTGTATTCTACAAAGCTAATTTTTCCTCTAACAAAGTCATCCAAAAAGGATTACTAGACTGCATTGAAACCTTAGAGCCTGATATATCTTCTCAAGTTACGATTACAAGCCAAATAAATTCATATGAGGAAGCAGTGGGAGATTTTGGCCGACCTGTGGCTTTACGTGGTCGAGAGTCATTGGCCCCAGGTCAGCATCTATTTCTTTCGGTCTATCAAATTTTACTTCTTTATTGCACACAATGAAAATTTGATGGTTATGAATTTGGTTTTCTTTGTAGCTACTTGGTGGTCTCTGTATGCAGCTGATTACCCTGAATTGCAACGGTTAGCTGTCAGGATATTAAGTCAATCCTGTAGCATCATCAGATGTGGAAGGAGTTGGAGTATGTTTGAACGTATATATTCAAAGAAAAGGAATCGGTTGGAACACCAGAGGTTGAATGATCTCTTATTTGTTCACTACAACCTGCAACTCCAGCAGAGGTAACTTTGCATATCCTTACTTTTTTTATTAGGAAACAAATAATTTTATAGTAGTGACCTAAAGATGTTAAATTAGTTGAACTGGTTATCCACTTGGGGATCAGAAATATAGAACTTTTAACCTCTGTATCTAGGTACAAAAATTATAAAGACAGTATCTATTAGCTTTTGTTTCTAGTTACAGAAACAGAGAAAACCAAGGAACACCCATGCCAAAAAAAAAAAAAAAAAAAAGCAACAAAGGATTAGGAGTTTGCAGCTCCTAATTGTATGGAACAACTTCATTTGTGGAATGGCTAGAAAGAAGTGTCTTTAAATTCTGAAGAACACGGGTCTACAAGGAAGCTCAAGAATTTACCTTTGCTCACAAGAAATGATATCCTCCCCTTTTAAAATTCCTCAAAAAAGGGCCAATATTGCAGAGTCCTGCAAGACTACTGCTCTTTTATTCTTCCTAAAGCGTAATTCTTTCAATAAGAAAGGATCAAGAATAAGCAGCACCCAGCTGAGATTGAAAGCCTTGGAAAGGAACAGAACTAACATAGCACTCTCGAGGCTAGACTTCTTAGTGCTGTCCTTTTATCTATCTTCTGCTCTCTTTCAAGGAATTTTATTTCTTATGCCAATTTCTTTATTTAGTGGCTGTACTCATGGGTATTTTGTTTCAAATTTTTAGGTTTTACATTGTTTTATTAATTGAATTTTTTATTTTGATGTTGCTTCTTCTGGTTGAAAACCTTCCACATTTTTGTCATTCTCTTGTCTTGATTTAGCACTTTCTTTCCTTGATGTATATGCTTGGAAAATCTAGGCTCATCCATTGGCGTTTCCTCTATGCAAACAGGAGAGCAGAAGGAGTTAAAGCCAGGAGTTCAAAAGAAACACTTGATCCTATATGCTTAGAAGCTATGGATGCAAACATTGGAGATTGGGTGGAGGACATGGGATCCGTGGAGGGTGAGGATCTGAGCTGGATGGATGTAACAGTACCCTGTGAGCAGACATTGGTTCATCATGAAGTGAAAAATATGGATGATTCCATTGACAGTTCGGAGGAGAGAAGCAGTGATGGCACCAAAGGTATTGATGAAAGTGATGATTTATAGTGCCTTTAATTTTTTAATCTCTTTAGGAAACAAAAAAGTTGTATTAAGCAGTTAGGTGCTTTATACAATGTTTGAATGTGATTATGATTATATTTTCATTCTAGTGTATCTTGTTGTGCATTGCTTAATTTACTGAGCAATCCTGATGCTTTTTAGTGGAGTTAACCAGAAACTTGTACATTGAAAGCTTTCACTTTGACTTGAAACAAAAGCGTGTTGTTGTATATATCTTTACTAAGACACTAACTAGTACCTTTTATGCTGTCAAGTTTAATTTTTGTTGATCTTGTACTTAAACATTATCCAGTTTATCTTTAAAGATGGACTCTTTGTCTAGCTCTTGTTGGTTAAACTGAAAAGAAAAGGAAAACAAAAAATTGGAAAAGGAAGAATTGTTATAAAATTGATATCATGTGTTGTGCATCAAGTGTTGCTGTGCGAAGATAAGTCTTGCTCTAATAAAACCTTTCTTTTTCCCCTTTCATGAAAACTAGTCTTTGTAAATCAATGGGCAAAATTAATAGTTCTCCATATGAGGAAAAACGCATTCTAGCACTTGTTTTGCTGTTGTAACTTGTGCTCCGTTTCATGAGAATTGGAGTAATACACATAAATCTTTTTTTTTTTTTTTTTTTTCTTAGCTTAGTTTGCGAGCTTCACACTCTAGGCTACTTAGCTGAATTATTGTAATGCTATTGATTGACTCAATCTTTCTATCTCTGAAGGCTAGAATTGTTTAGCCCGAACTAACATATGGTATATAAATCATATTTGTAAAGTTGACAGTATAAATAGTATTACCTTAAAAATGACTGTTTAACGTTACCATATAGATGGAACTGAATTTGATACTGCTGCAAGGTTTGCATATGCTAATGGAATGGATAGCTATTTGTGCTACTTGTACTTGTTCTTATTGTCATATCTCTTGCATATTGGCTGAAAAACATGACACAATCATTCAATCTCTTCTTAACCTTCAACTACATTTCTATTATTTCTGTAGTAGTATTTATGTTTCAAACATGTTAAATTTTGCCATGTTAAACATATATTTCATAGTTTCAAACATGATGTATCTACTGAATGCTGTAAATTTTCTGTTGTTTTAAGGATGCTCTTCACCAATATCATTCATCCAACTATAATTTGTTTGTCTCCAATTCAAGGTGACTTAATTTTATTAATATTTTTTAATTCAAGGACTGTCTAATGAGAAAATATTTAACTCTTCTAGGAGCAAGATTTCATTCTATTGCTTCCCTGTTCTGCCAATATTATTGGTTTTCATATTTGAAAAACTCGTGTAAAAGATAAAGATTGGTTCCCCGTAATTTTCTTTTATATCTTTAACAGAAACAAATGTGGCTCCTTTCAACTAATAAACATAAGGCACTTTGTGTTTAGTAATCTTTGAAGCAGTTCTCTGGTTCTCTTCCTTATATATATATATATGTAGGATTATGCAAAGAGCAAGTGAGCATTAATAGGTAAATAGGTCTTCCCCTACTTGTATAATACAGATAGTTACAGTAATCTAGATGGTAAAAAATTGTATCCAAACTCAAATAAACTTGAATAAATTACCGTTTAACCTCTCCTGGCCACCAGTTTCTATGCATGTAGCATAAATCCTAGAAGAAAGATAATTTAAGAAGAAGAAAAAAAAGGAATAAAAAACAAGAACTTTATTAGAAAGATAATGGTGAATGAAAAACTATTGCTGGCGAAGAGAGGAAAGCACAGCATCTTGGAGCAAGCTGTCTCTCTGCATGGCAGCTTTGAACTCGTCGAATGTGACTTTTCCATCACTATTGGCATCCATCAGGTCAAATATCTCATCCAGTTTTCCAGGCTCCGTAATATCAGCTGGAAGACAATCATCGGGCAAAGCCTGCACAGAATAATCTCTGTCAGACTTATATTGAAGGTAATGACAAAAGTTAGTAAGTTTGATGACTTTTATGGGAGTTTAGGGCAGTTGCTTTACTCTAAGCATGGATGCTACTTCTTCCTTTGTGATGCATCCTGATCGATCTGTATCATACATCTGTCAGGAAAAGAAGAAGGTATAATTAGCTTTGAATGAATACTTTCTTCTAGGTTGTTTATACAAGTTTGTTGGAGTATCAGGAAAAAACTATTGCCATAGTTTCTCAGTGTATGTAGTGACAAGATTCAATGTATGATTTTGGATATGGTAATCAAGAAATCAATAATTGGACAGGAGTTTATATGCTTCTGCTGGTTGCCGAGAAGGCAAAGACAGATATAGAACTTCCAAGAGGTTGAATTTCTGAGTAGAATGGGAAAATTTTCTTTGTTTTTCTCTGCATCTGGTGACAAATTTGAGTTTTAGTTGAATTATTCTGGCTGCTTCATTTCATTTAACGCAATGTTGTTCCATCCATGTAGAACTCCTAGTTGCAGTTTTCAAGTGAGTTCTGTTTATGATCTTCAACATATGAACAGAACACGCTCAATTATATAGCACATGTTTGTTTTGCTGAAGATGTGCTGGCAATAAGTCAATTTGAAAAGAGGGAAGGAAATGCACCTGGAAGCACAGACGAAGAGCATCGTCTCCTCGAGAATTCCTGAGGCTGGAAAATCCACACAGTATCTCTCTCATGTCAACTGTTCCATCACGATTGTTATCGAACAGGTCAAAGATACGTGGTGCTAGAGGTACTAGTGATGACATATTCATTGCTTTCAGCACCTCCTCAAATTCAGTTAGAGTAGCATTGTCACCATTTGCACATCTGCACTCAAATATACATCATGTCAGAGCCTGTAAAAATAGTTTCTGTAGTGATATAATAGCACTCATTGCTTAGAAAGGTGAACGTATTTTTAGCTTAAAAGAAGAATTTGTGCTTCTCCTATCGTGTTTGCATATTTTTGTTTAAGAAAACTAGACAGAATAGTTTGATTGCTTACATTTTCTTAAAATGTACCCGGAGATTCTCAATCTCCTCCTCTGTAAGGTCATGGGAACCTAACAAAGTTTTCAGCTTCTTTGTTCTCAAGAAAAATGTGCAGCTCAACACACTGGCTATTGCTGCAGCACGAAGCTTGCGACGAGCATTGAAACTCTGCAGTCGTGAAACAATTTCTGCATCCATTTGCTCCTCCTTTGCGGAATCACCAATCACCCATGGATGGTTCAGGAGCTGTTTCAACAAACATATTGAACAGGGGATCTTAGGTCTTAAATGTACTAAGGGTTCAGCAAACACAGTATCAAACTAAATTTTTGTTTTTCCTTTTTCCCTCCTATTCATTCTTTTGTTTAAACAACTTAAACAAAATCCAAACTAAGAAAATGGGTTAAAAGTAATTCACAATCTTTCCACTAAATGTTGGGTATTGAAGAAATTATCTATGTGGTGTGGTAAGTATTAAGAGTAATACTAGCCTTACAAAGAAGCATACAAAGAGCCAAATCTAACCTTTGAAATTCATGATTGTTTCTTTCTCTCTCTCTTTTTTCCTTAGTTGGATTTGACTCTTTGTATAACTCTTTATAAGGTTAGTATTACTCAAGTATTAATGGCACTTGTCAGATATGATGTTCCTCCTGCTATCAAATGCAGCTATAATCAATCACTTAATTGTTTATATCTTAGTTTTCGAACCTTGCTTTCCAAAAGATCAAATGGGGGAATACCTATGTTACTGGCTTGGTAACATTACCAGGACAGTTTCCACCATTAGATGCCCATGACCACAACCCAAGAGTGAAGACTGGCCCGGTATGTTAACTTGCTCTCCAAAATATCAAACCCTAAACCTTGCTCTACAAAAGATCAAATAGGGAATTTCTTATGGCTACTGGCTCGGTAACAATACCAGGACAGTTATAACCATTAGATGCCCATGACCACAATCTGGTATGTTACCGGGACAGTAACATAGTGGAACCCCAGGGCAAAAGAAGAGAGCATACCTCTTGAGCACTAGGCCTTCTGTGAGGATCAACTGTCAAGAGACTTGTAATCAATTGCTTTGCTGATGAAGAAATGTTTTTCCAAGTCTTCTCATAGAAACTGAAGTCTCCCTGGACATAAAATCAGGATTTCCTCCCATTGTTAAACAAATTAACAAGATTATCTATCTGTTTAGTGATAGAAGAATAAGTTGTATTATACATACGGCCATTATCATTTGTTGCTTTTGCCTATTTGACTGTGCAATGAAAGGTGGATACCTGAAATGTAATACAGGAATTTCAAATATCAGAACTGTACAAGTTGGAAATCCTGATAATTACACATAAGGGATTGGTTGTCAATGTTGCAAGAGGAAAATTATCAAAAATAATCAAACCATTTTTCTCTTTTGTATAATATGAAACCAATTCACATTATACTTTTTAAAGGATATAAATTTGCAGTTCCAAGAATTGACTTGTAATGTTAAACAATAAACTTTTACCACTATATGTTAGTTGTAACATAGAACCTTAGTCTTACCATGTATTATAAGTTATAAAGTTTAGAGATATTTATTGGTAGTAAAATCCTTTTAGCTATTATAAGCAAAGATAAAGTTAAATTTCATATAGTAAAATATTCTTGATTGATAAATGATATTGTTAAACTGAGATATAAATATAAAAAGTGGTTATAACGTGTATCTTAAAAACAATAATCAAAACCACACAATTATAAGATTTTGACATAAACTTGAGAAGTAAAAACATACCCTGAAAGTAAGATATACAAAATCACTCCCAAAGACCACATGTCACTCTTGGAAGTAACTCTATCCTGAGCCAGAGCCTCCGGAGAAACATAATCAATAGAACCAAACAACCCAACAACAGGATCAGTAAAACCCTCCACAGAACTCAATCCAAAATCCATAATCTTCAATGGAGAATCCTCATCTTTACTCAAGAACAAACAATTCTCAGGCTTCAAATCCCTGTGCACAATATTCGCCTTGTGTAGCGCCCACAACCCCTCCGCAATCTGCCTCACCACCGCCGCGGCTCCAGCCTCCGAATACCTTTCCTGAGCCACAATCCTGTCAAACAATTCCCCCCCGGAGCAAAGTTCCAGGACCAAATGAACTCCACTTTGATCCTCATACACATCGTAGAGGTCTATAACATTCGGATGCGGCGAAACGTTTTCAACGATTTTTCTCATCACCAGGATCTCGTTTGTCAGTAAAGCATCCGAAATTGAGGCTTGCTTCCGGGCCAAGAAACCGATTGAAGCTAAGCTTTTCTCACGGCCGCGGCCGCCTGGAATTGCATATGGAGTAGATTGGGAAACTCTTTTGAGTGTTTTGATGGCTACAGTATTTTTTTCACCACTTATTTTTCTTACTCCTCTTCTGACGACTGAGAATCCTCCTCTTCCGAGAATGTCCGTGACTTCGTATTCGTCGGAAAGCTTCTTGGTTTCCTGCCCCATGGACACAAAACTTCCTGGAAAAGTAAACCCAGATGGGAAATGGAAAGAAAGGAAGAAACAAAAATGAAGAAGCAGGTAGAGGTTTATGGAATGATAAGGTAAAGAAATTGGAATGAAAGGGACTTGGCAACAGAATAATAATAGTTTTATGGGATTAAAATAAGAGGGAAATTCAGATGGAAACGAGGGAATAAATTTAGGTGAGTAGAAGCTGGAGAAGAAGAGACAAAGAAATAGTCAACTAATCCTGAATAGGAAACTTCCGATATCTATTCATCTCTGAAATTATTTCTCTGTAATTTTTGGTGACTTTGTTTCTTTTGATCTTAGCTCCATAGAAAGTCTTAAACGAGACAAATATTTTTGATCTATATGTTTTTTAATAATTCCGCTGTTTAAAAATGTTATGCTGGGAAAAAAAGGGCTGACGTGGGAAAATCGTGTGAAGGGCGACCTGCTCCCGCAGGCAAACAGTACACGTTAGATCTGCCGCATGATTGGAGTCACACGCGTCCGTTTCCCTGCAGCAAATCGTGCGAAGTCAGCTTGGGAAGAGGGGAATGGGACATAAAGCCAGATTATATCCTGACAATCACACCAACCCATGGATTTAATGATGAACACGCTTCAGTTTGATATAAAATGAAGAAGACCCCTCCATTAAGGGGATTCAGCCATTCTTTACATAGAAAAAACTCTCTCTCTCTCTTGTAAAAGACACTTATTTTTCATAACTCTATGTAGTCAGTCCGCTTGCGACTGACCCACATATATCAATACAAATCAGTGGACGTAGGACTTGCTACCTTAGCATCCGAACCACTTTAAAGTCTTTTTTGCATTTATTTCACTTCATATATCCATTATCAGTGTGTTAATTCATCAAATAGTAATACCCACGTGACAATTGGTTGGTGCCGAAAACGAGCATCAACAGTTTGGCGCTAGAGGAGAGGCATGATTTAGCGTCTACCTTCATCAGGAGAATCTTTGACCTACTGGTCTTACAGCTACAATGGCCCGCCAATCTGAACTGAGCAAGGGAACCAACATGCTGAAGGAGTCCCCCAGCCCAGAGGGACACCCCTTCCAACATACCTCCAGTTTCGCAAAATGCTGTGGGAATACCCCGACAGCTCCGCAATTGGACCTGCCATCAGAAGCTACCTGGAGAGGTTCGACAATACTTCCAGACGGTCAACCAGAGGTTGGATCGTCTGGACCAGGCATGTCATCTAAAACAGGGAGCGGTACAACCGCCAAAAACGCCTGCAGGTCCCGCGAAAGTGCGGCAAAGGGCGATCCGTGCCGTGAGCACTGCAGCGCGTAAACGCAAGGGTAAGCAAGTGGCAAAAAGTAAGCCTACGGGCTCCCAAGGGCCAGCGAATACAAAAGGCGCCCGAGCAGGGTGTCGGCAAAGCTGAGACTCGGTGAAAAAGTGGATCCTGAGCTGTCCCATGCACGTCGCAAGCAAACCGACCGAAAATGCTGGGCGCGATGATTCCGATCACCACCAGCAGAACGATCCCGATCGTTCTCATGCGGGTGGGCTCCATACCTCGTGGGGCGGTTCCTACCACCGCGAGGGTCGTGAAAATGCCCCGCCACATACATCACCTTACACGCCTCTAGTCAGCATGTGTCAAGCGCGGCTGAGAATACCAGCCGAGGCGAGGAGGGATCCGACCTCGAACTCTCCTGAACCGCAACCGGGAAGGCGGGCTTGCATGGGTGAAAACAACCCAGGTATGGCTCCGTTACCACAAATTGAGGAGCTACAGCGAGCTCTGGACAGGTTAAGGGAGCAGCGAAACGAAAAGCGCAGGTCGCCTCTACATCCCCATTTTCTCTGAAGTGCTAGCTGCTCCACTTCCACCAGGGTTCAGAATGCCAGATATGTGGCCGTTTGATGGAAACTATGATCCGCTGGACATTATATGAGTTCAACGACCTGATGGAGCTCCACCAGGTTTCGGACCTTGTGAAATGCCTTGTTTGGCCGTGATGCTGACTTTCATGCAAACGGTGGTTAAGGTCGCTCCCAGCGGGATCGATCAGTTCGTGCCTCAGATGAGCACGACGTTCTGCGGCATTTCCAAGCCAACCGGAAATTTTCAATGCCTTTGAGCTACCTGCAATATAAGGCAAGAAAGAGACGAATCCCTGCAGTCTTACATTGATCGCTTCCACAGGGAGCTCAACAAAGTGGTCACGCACCAGAAGAGTCCATCCGACATCTTATAATAGTTGGAGTTCGCCCGCAAACCGAACTGTGGAAAGAAATGCAGGCTGAGGACGATATTTCCCTCACCAGATTCTATAACCTGGCAGAAAAGTATCTCCGAATAGAGAATTCACTGGCGGCACTCCCCCGTCCGATCACGGACTTCCAGTGTATGTCAGGTCGGGGAGACAATAGGCGAGCTGATCGCAAGGGAGACATTGACGGGCAGCGAAAAGGGAAGAAACCCCGCTACGAGCAGAAAAAGTCCTATGCTCCTGTCCCCCGTCGCGACTGCGACGTGACACTACACTCCGTTGAATGTGTCCATATCTGCGATCCTCGACAAATCGGGAAGCTAGCCTGCTCGGTGAGCCTGAACCAATGAAAACCCCGCTACAGCTAGAAACAACAAAAGTATTGCCGTTATCATCGGGAAAATGGGCATTCAACGATGAGTGCCGAGCTCTAAAGCAGGCTATCGAAGAGCTCATCAAGAAGGGGCACTTCAAGGAATACATGATGACTCCCCAAAAGAAAACCAAGGGGAGCGAAAGAAAAAGCGTCGTGATCGCAGCGGGTACGACAGTGTTAACATAATCTTCGGAGGTCGCACCTCGCGGGAAACACGCGAGGAGCGCAGGAAAGATATGTTCGCGAAGCGCGCCATGACCAATCAGAGTAATGAATAATTCGCGCAGCGACCTCCAAAAGCCCGAAAAGAGGAACCGACACCTTCTGTGAGAAAGAGGCAGCTCACTTGCACATCCTCCACGAGGATGCTCTGGTAATCACGCCCCTGATAGGGTGTCATAATGTCTGCAGAATGCTTGTGGACAAACGGAAGCGCTGTGAACATTCTGTTCAAGTCCGCTTTCGATAGAATGAACCTGGTCGAGGCCGACCTGAAGCCAGCCTCGATGCCTCTGTATGGTTTTACAGGGGATCACCTGATCCCCAGTGGAACAATCCAGCTCCCAGTCACGTCGGCGACACGACGAGGTGACTAGGGTTACAAAATTCTTGGTCGTGGACTGGCCATCGGCCTTCAATGGAATCCTGGGGCGACCTCTACTGAGAACTTTCAGGGCAGTCACTTCCATTTATCATCTCAAGATGAAGTTCCCCACTCCAACGGGGATAGGGGAGGTAAGCGGATCACAAAGCGCATCTCGCGAAGCTATGTAAAATCCGTCTGATGGCCGACAAAGGAAAGGGCATTTCGCGGTGTGCACCCGTAAGCTATGGCGATCAGCCGGATCGAGCCACAGCCTGGTCCGGCAGAGGATAATATAGATCCGCCAATTCAGGAAATCCCCCCGAGCGGCCGTTGAGGATCTGTCCGAAGTTTCGGTTGATCCAAAAGAGCCGAGCGAATGTTAAGATCGGAAGTTGTCTCAACCTCAGCCGCTTCCGAGTGGTAAGCTTCTTGAAGGAGAACATTGATGTGTCGTGCCTGGTCGCATACAGATATGGCCGGGATCCGCCGAACGTTATTTGCCCTTCACTGAACGTCAGCAGTGAAGCTAAGCCCGTTCGCCAAAAGAGAAGGGCAATGGATCCGGAGCGGTACGCCGCATTAAAATCAGAAGTGGAGAACCTTCTCGCAATGGATCTATTCGCGAGGCTCTCTACCGACCTAGGTTGCTAACCCGGTCCTGGTAAAAAAGCCAAATGGCAAGTGGCGGACTTGCGTAGACTTCAGCGACCTGAATAAAGCTTGCCCGAAAGACAGCTTCCCCCTGCCAAGAATCGACCAGCTCGTTGACGCCACCTCGGGGCACGAGCTGTTAAGCTTCATGGATGCATACTCAGGATACAACCAAATCCACTGTATAAGCCAGATGAGGAACATACGACCTTCATTACGGAACGGGGGCTGTACTGTTACAAAGTCATGCCCTTCGGCCTCAAGAATGCGGGTGCGACTTATCAGAGGTTAGTCAACCGAATGGTCTCCGACCAGATCGGGAGGACAATGGAGGTCTATTGGGACGACATGCTGGTCAAATCCCAGGTCGCCACAGAGCATATTTCGCATCTGCTGAGATGTTTGACATACTCCGACTCTACAGAATGAGCTGAACCCTCTCAAATGTTCGTTCAGAGTCGTCAGGAAAGTTCCTGAGATATATGGTCAATCAGCGGGGCATAGAGGTAAACCCCGAAAAGATTCAAGCTCTACTCGACATGGAAAGCCCGACCACAAAAAAGCAGGTCATGAGTCTGAACGGGCGAATAGCGGCACTTAGTCGCTTCATATCAAGGCAACAGACCGCTTTTACCATTCTTCAATGTTCTGAAAGCCAATAAGAAATTCGAGTGGACTTCCGAATGCGAGCAGGCATTCCAGAGTATAAAAGAGCATTTGGGAAGCCACCTCTCCTCTCTAAGCCTCTTCCACAAGAAATCCTGCTCATCTACCTGTCCGTGTCTCAGTTCGGGTCAGTGCAGCTTTAATACGGGAAGAGGAAAAAGTTCAGTGGTCGGTATATACGCAAGTAAGCGTATACGGATGCCGAGATACGGTACCCGGAAATGGAGCGACTAGCTTTTGCCCTGCTGGGCGGTCCAGAAAGCTGTGACCTTACTTCCACGCCCAACAATCAATGTAATGATGAGTTACCCTCTCAGGCAGGTCCTCAGAAACGGAGGCCTCAGGTAAACTGCTCAAATGGGCCATGGAGCTGAGCCAGTTCGACTAAGGTATACGCCCAGGTCGACTATCAAAGGGCAGGCTGTTGCAGACTTCATCTCGGAATTTTCCTATCTCCCTAGCGAGCAACAGTCTAGCGAAGTCGGGCAAGAAACTATTCAGAACCTATCGACCTGGAACCTCTACGTCGACGGGTCATCAAACAGGAAAAGAGCCGGTGCGGGTCTTCTCCGGTGAGCCCGAGGGGGTTCGGATTCATGGTATCCTCCGGTTCGGGTTTAAGGCGACTAACAATGAGTCCGAATATGAAGCTCTGCTCGCCGGGTTGCGACTCGCCAAAGAAATGGGTGCAACCACGATCAGTGTTTACAGCGACTCTATGCTGGTCGTCAACCAGATCCTAGGGGAATACCAAGCTAAGGAAGAGAACATGGTCCGCTACCTGAAAGAAGCTAAGATCTCTCTGGGGTCGTTTAAGCACTTCGAGATCGCTCAGATCCCAGGGAGAGCAAATCAATAGCGGACGCCTTGGCAAAGATGCCTCGTCATGATTCAGAGTCCTGATAGCATTCCTGTTCGTTTGTCAATGCTCCAACTATCAGCTCGACGCCCAGGCCGTGAACGAGGTTCAGCCAGATTCCTGGATGACTCCCATTGTCCAGTACCTCAAGGATGGGATTTGCCTAGCGACAAGGTCGAGGCAAGGGTCCTAAGAGTAAGGTCTGCTCGTTTCACACTCATCGGGGATCAGCTGTACATGAGAGGATTCAGTGCCTCACTCCTCCGATGTGTGACTAGTGAAAAAGCAGACTACATCATGAGGGAAATTCATGAGGGGATCTGCGGTAACCACACAGCAGCTCGGTCTCTTGCGAACAAGGTTGTTCGCCAGGGATACTATTAGCCCCGAATCCAAGAAGATGCGCACAACTTTGTCAAGAAATGCGACAAATGCCAACGGATCGCGAACATTCCGCGAGCCCCTTCTCACGAGCTGATCACATGTCTAGCCCCTGGCCATTTTCCATGTGGGGGATCGACCTTATCAGCCCCATGCCAGTTGGAAAGGGAGGGGTCAAGTATGCCGTGGTCGCGGTCGATTATTTCACAAAATGGGTCGAAGCCGAACCACTAGCTGCGATCAACACCAGAAAGCTGAAAGACTTCGTTTTCAAGAACAGTGTGCCGCTACGGAATTCCTCACACCTCATCTAGATAATGGAAAGCAATCAATAATGAGGAGTTCAAGCAGTTCTGCGACGAGTGGGCATCCATAAAAAATTTGCCTCAGTCGCAGACCGCAGGCGAATGGCCAAGTTGAAGCAGTCAACAAGACCATCAAGCACACTCTGAAAGCCAAGCTCGGGGCAGCCAAAGGAAATTGGGCTGACGACCTCCCTGAAGTCTTGTGGGCGTACAGGACAACTCAAGGACCTCCACCTCGGAAACTCTATTTTCGCTAGCTTATGGCTGTGAAGCAATGATCCCTGTAGAGGTCGGAACTGGGTCTCTCGGAGGGACTTGTACAATGAGGACGAAAACGAAGCACTAATGAGAGCAAGTTTGGATCTGGTCGAAGAGCACCGCAACAAGGCTTCGCTAAGGATAGCAGCCTACTAGCAGTGAGCAAATAGATTTTCGACTCAAAGGTCAAGCGAAGAGACTTCCAGGGCGGAGACCTTGTGCTAAAGGAAGTTCTCCTCGGAACCAGAGAGCCGAGTGCGGGGGTACTAGGACCTAACTGGGAAGGTCCATACCGGGTCGACAAAGTAATCAGACCGGGGACCTACATCTCAAAAGGTTGAACGGTTCCAAAGTACCCCGAGCTTGGAATGCCGAGCACCTCTGGCCGTACTATCAGTAATCCTGAAACTCAGCTCTCATTTTTTTTGTTAATTTCTTTTTAAGTATTACTTTGTTCGCTTAAAACAGTTGTATGTGTTCTGTTCGCATGTAAAATTTGTAGACAATTGCTTATGTAAATCGCAAAATGTAAATTGTACACAAATATATGAAAAAGACGAACTGCAAATTGAAAAGATGATTCCATTCATTTACAAACAAAAGAGTCAAAAGACCCGATTAACGGGGACAACTCATTACGGTATAGGTGGTCGGGGGGATCCTTTGATCTAGAACCCCCTGCTGGTCGGGTTGTTGGGCGCCCGCGGCTTCCAGATCGTCCTCTCGGCCATGATCCGCAAAGTCGCTTGCCAACTCTCCGGGAGGTCGGACATGTCCAAATCCGGGTTCCTTAAGCAGGGAGTAAATAGACCCGATTGCCCAGTCGCGGCCTTTTCTTCAGCTTCTGACTGGTTCTGCATTCTACAGTCAGAGAAGCGACTCTCTCCCGACTCTCCTGAAGCTCGGCTCAAGAGCTAGCCTTCTGTTCGGAGGTCCCCTTGTTTCTTCAGCTCGCTGAGCCCGTGCGAAGGTCGCTGGAGCTCTGGTCCTTCTCGCCGATCTCCCTAGAGAGCTGGCGGTTGTCCTTTGAAGTTCCTTGACTTCCTCCGACGTCGATCTAGCTCCGCCTTCTGGAAGTCACGTTCGTAAAGCAGCTCCTTTTGGTTCAGATACCTGTTCGCCGCTTCGAACGCTTGAGTTCTTTCGCCTCAACGGACTCCAAGTTCTGCTTCAGCTTCGCGACCTCCTCCTCCAGGTCGCTTGTCCCCTGCGGCCCCCAGCGCGTCTTTTCCATGGCCATCCTCATCGCAAGTAACGGCTGCGAGCAAAATATGAGTTAGGACTAAATCAGAATGAAGCTTGAGTCCAACTCGTTACCTTGCTCAGATGTGGAAAGACCTGGTCATCAGGTCGTCCGTATCAGCGAACTCGTCGTAGACTCGTTAGCTCGCACTCGAGCAGGCCATAGACTATCGGCTGCAGGTGCTCGGGCAGACTCCCTAACGAGTTAGAACTGGTGCATCCTTCACCTTGCCGGCAGCGGCCGCCTCGCTCGCGGGTCCTTGCCCGACCTCCGGATTCCTGGCGCGTTCTCAGAGGCTCTCCTCGGATTCGGTCTCAGACTCTTCGACCTGGACCTGTTTCTCTTCTTGGACTTTGGGCCGGAGCCTTCCGTCTGGGGCAAAGCAGAGGTGCCTGAGCGACCTGTTCTGTCCTAGTCGCTTCTTGCGCAGGACGGGGCTGCAAAGGCGCAGAAGCTCGCAGCGGTTGTGCCGGAATAGCACGGGCAGCTTCGGCCGTCTTCCCTCCTCAATCGAGGCAAAATAAATGGTGCTCGGCGGGACTGCTCGGACTCTTTGGGGGCATGGTCTCTGTATTTAAGCTCGTCAGTAAGGGAATTTATTCCACGACCAGAAAGAGACAGCATAACTTACCTTCTAGGGGTTCTAACGACGCCTTGTCGCTGAAAAAACCGTACTTCGCAGGTTCGCAGTCGTCACAAGCTTCCTCGCGTCCCGTGTTCTCGTCCAGTACCCCGAAAGATACAAGTCTGTCTGGATCGGCGAGTAGCTTTTCCTCGGTCGTTCTATTGAATGCAAAAGAAAACAGGTCGTTATTAGGATCAAGCGAGCAGATAGCTAACCCAGCGAAAGAAAACTACTTGGATCCTGAAAATGGCAGTGGCCGTTATAAAAGAAAAAAGAAAAACTTTGTCTCGTAGGCCCCGCATTGCTGGGATAGCTGTGTATCCCCGTGGTAATGGTAGGTCGCCGAGACAAATAGTACGAATCCTTGTCCTACTCTTCTTCAGGTAGTAGGCGACGCCGAGCTCCACCGCCGTTGGCTCTCCAAGCCGTTTCGCAGCACGTGATGTACATCGCGACAGCAAGACATACGCGTTTGGCGTCAACTGCATGGTGCGATCCCGAAATGATCCAGGACCGACCTGATGAAAGGATGGAAGGGAATCCTCCCTCAACCTTGAAGCTCTCAGAGATGCGGCAAGGCCGTCGGCCGGACGCCGTGCGCGCTAGTGTGGTCGAGGAACACCTCGAGCGGATGTCGAAATGCTCTTATTCTAGCATATTCCTCGGAGGTGAGAACCGAGTAGACATCGAGAGCTACGTCCTGGGAGCTCCCCGCGAGGGCGAGCTGGCTCCTTCCTGGGCCTGGATGTGACGGTTCATTCTATGCAACACGACAGACACGGTCATTTAGGCCTTCGTGGTTTGTCCCGTGCGGCGGCAAGGGACAAATACTTAAAACCTAGCGGTGATTCAAGCCGCCATCCACGGCTTGAATCCAATAACGCGTCGCGACTCGGTGAAACACCGGAAGACCCAACGTCGTGGTTCAACCAAACCAATGCAAAATGAAAAAAGGAAAGAACCTTACTCTGTGGTATATGGAGCTGGGGCCGAAACTCGTTTGGTTGCTGAAAAGGCCGATCGGGAGAGAATGATTCTTGGTTTGCCAAAGTTTGTCACTCGAAGCGAAGAAAATTTCGGTGACCTCATCTGAAAAATACAAAGTTTTTATATGGATTGCGAATCGACGGTTACCACCCTCGGAACCGAAACGGCAGTTCTCTCTTCTCGCATTAAATGCGCCCCACGTCGCATTAAATGCCGTGAAAAGGGGCGTCGTTTCAAACCCACGTCGCATAAATGCAGTAATAAGGGGTGCGTTTCAAATGTGTTACACAGTCAATGCTGTCAAAATGACGTCGGGTCATCATACAACGCATTTAAGTTGTCTGACAGATGCTGTAACGCGTGCAGAGCGCCTGACAGCGCAGAGCCAGGTTCATTGAACCTCTAAGGTATAGAAAGGAGCGTCGTCAAGTCCAGGTCACTAGGATGAAGATTGTCAGGGTCTTAGGCAAGGGGTCGCGCGAGATCGTGTTCGCTGCGAGTCTTGAGCCGAGCTCACCCCATCCAGGTCGGAGCGACCAAAGCCTCCAGTGTGACTTAGTTTCCAAGGCTCGTTCCTCGAACCTTAAAACTAGGAGGCTTCTTATTGCCTGGCAAAATAAAGGGCTGACGTGGGAAAATCGTGTGAAGGCGACCTGCTCCCGTCAGAGCAACACGCACAAGTCAGACCGCGCATGATATGGAGCTCACACGCGTCGTTTCCTGCAGCAAATCATGCGAAGTCAGCTTGGGAAGGGGAATGGGACATAAAGCCGGATTATATCCTGACAATCACACCAACCCATGGATTTAAGATGATTACACGCTTCAGTTTGATATAAAATGAAGAAGACCCCTCCATTAAGGGGATTCGGCCATCTTTACATAGAAAAAACTCTCTCTCTCTCTTGTAAAAGCACTTATTTTCATAACTCTTATGTACGTCAGTCCGTTTCGCGACTGACCCCACATAATATCAATACAAATCAGTGGACGTAGGACTTGCTACCTAGCATCCGAACCACTTTAAAAGTCTTTTTTGCATTATTTCACTTCATATATCCATTATCACGTGTGTTAATTCATCAAATAGTAATACCCACGTGACAATTGGTGGTGCCGAAAACGAGCATCAACAAAAAATAATCTGCTACAATGGGAGAGAAAAACCCTTCGTACTCTCTCTCTCAAACTAGTTCTCTGTAAATTTGTTTTTTTTTTTTTAATCATAGCTTGATTGAGGCTTCCAGCATGCATTTGCAGTTTCAATTCATGAGAGAATTTTACAATTAGAAAGTGTTAGATAGACAAACAGTTCAAAATTATTGATATATTTTTCAATAAATTCTTTAAATTATTATTTATTTTAGAATATTTATTCAGAGGTGATTATAAATAAACGAGAAAACATAAATTATATGTGACATGATATATTAACTGAAGATAAGATATAAATGTGATATGATATTATTAATTATAAGGTAGATATTTTATTTTACATCTTACTCAAAGATAGGAATGATAAAGGAATTAATGGATTATATTAAAACAAATTGATGGTGGAGAAGACTTTTAACAGACTGATTTATCCTTTATTTCTATTTTTTTTTTTTTTTTTTTATAATGTCACATAATTTGTATGAATATTTTTAATATAAATAGTTTGTATTATAATAATTAGTGTTAAAAGTACTAATCTCTCATTTAAACTAGGCCAAGCTGCCTGCAGGTTTCTAAAACCCAAGATTTTTTAGATAAATTATTAAATTTATAATATGTTTAACATTAGAAACATAATTTATGACATAAAACCATCATATAAAGAAGGATATAAAAAACCCAAAGTTATAATAAATCACACTTAAAAATAATAAATAATTTAGCAATTTTTAATTGAATGTTTTGGTATATATTTATTTAGAAATATATCTCAAGTTTGTTCTCTTTCATTTGTAAGTACGAGGATTAGGATGGACCGTAATGGGCCTAGCTCCATTAGAAGGTTGGGCCTAGTGGGCCTAATGTGGGCTAGGCCGAAAGTCCATTTAAATTTTAATCATTTTGGATCCTTATTAACTGGAAAAACAAAAAAAAAAAAACCCAATAACTTAAATTATTTGTGAAATTTTAATTTTTTTTTCCTAACCCTCAAAATATTTTACACCAGAAATATAAATCAGAGTATCATTTATCTTTCAAATCACACTGTCAATAAAATTAGTGAAGCTTTCTTTCAAAAAAAAATAATAATATAATAATAATTCGTTGACATTCTATCCATAAAAATAAATAAAATATTAATATAAATTAATAATGTTCCAGCCAAGCTTGAATATTGACATTTGTATTTAAATTTAAAAGAAAATGATAATTCTTGCAAACAGATATTTTGGAAACAAATGATTTATTTATATTAAAATATGTAAACAGATATTTATTAGAAAGGCTGCCTAACTTTGACTAAACTAATAATTTGATAAATCATTTTTCCAAACTTTAGAAATTGCCTAATTTAAATTCCTAATATCAATCACCAATTGGCTGCATTTCACTCTCATTTGTCTCTAATCAGATTTAAAATTTTCCTAACTTATGCTTTCTTTGACCATCAATACTAAATTAATTGTTTTATAATTGAAATATTTACTTCCAATTATATATAACCTTATGTCCTCAATGGATATTGACATTAAATTATTTGATTAAAAGTTTTACATTAAAATTAATGTTAATTTTATATGTTTCCCAAAATAAACTTTTGGTAAGGATTTCTTAATATTTTTAAGTGTTTATGATATTCTTTTTAAGGGTATTTTTGAAATTTAAAACTGGGTTTTCGGTCATTTCAGAGAAAATTAAATACTTTCCGAAAGGTGTATTACAGGTCTTTGTGTACAATTAATGTGGTCTAAAATTAAGTATAGTTGAGGTCTAACAAAATCTACGCGTAAGATGATTATTGAAAATAGAGTAAAGTTGATTTAATGTTGTTGGGCTAATGATTACACCAATGTTACCACTATTGTTTACACACGAGTGTAATTCCACACTAAATCAATAGTAATCTTCCACTCAATTTCAATCAAAATAGTCTTCGTCCTTAGATCCGAAATCGTTAAATCTCATGTTTCATATGTTATTAATACTGAGGTAACGTTACCCCACCTAGTGGATAAGATTTTATAAAGGAATGGAAGTATGGAACCCACATGAAAACTTAAATCTATATGAGGTAACCTTACCTTCATAAGAGTTTAATGTTACCCCTTCCCAATATGAATGAGCCTAAACCATGAATCATCAGGAGCTATAATGCTTCAGTAAAGTGTTACATTACTCAAAATTTATTGTGCTCTGGTCTGGTCTGGTCCCCCAAAAAAGTTACTTCACTTAGAACAGGCAGCCACACTTCCAAAAGGTGATTTGATTCTTTGTGAAGTAAGAAAAGAAAGTGGAACCTTTTCAAGTGCATGTATGTATGGGCAAAGCCTTTTTCTCTGCTCATGTGTGGGTCCAACCTGTTCATGCTATTGCATTTGGCCTATCTTCCACAGATAAACATTACCACTTTATCTTGAACATAACATAAGATTTAAGGATATTGAGCAGGATCGAATAAGAATAACAAACCAATTACTGATGAAAATAACAACAACATATATAAAAGATTATGTGTACATAATAATAAGTTCCATGTGTATATATTTATAACTACATGCCAATATCAACTGTAGCAACAAGAAATTAATGCTTCTAAACTTCAACAGCAATATTGAGTAAAACCTTTTCTCAATATGGCAATGAAAGCAACCTAAGATACACCTAAACTTGAAAACACTTGAGGTTCTGGGTAGGAACCCAAGTTTATATGGGTTTTAAACAACATATTTAACGACTAAATGTGAAAGGAAGAAACCTCACTCAACCCGGCAGAGAAGAACTGTGTTAATTGTAACCTCTCTCCAATGTGTACAGCACTTTCTCCCTTTGTATTAGAGTCCACCACTAGATGGTGGAGGTCGATGCAAGTTCGGATTTGATCTTCAAACGTACCACATCGATACATCCTGCTTTGGGAGAGGATCCATGGCAAAATCGACTGGTGCCATGTTGAATGGTGAGCTAAACCTGAAGTCAGCAATATTATCCCCATGATTGCTGTCGAATGGAGAGTCGAATGATTTGATCTGATCAAAACGAATATCTGCTGGGGAGAAAATGGAGTTGTTAACTGGCAAGTTGGGCTGCTCGGGTACGTCGCCTCCCATCATAACCCCTTGGTTATAGAAGCTATCATCCAGCTGAAATTGAAATTTCTGCTGCTGTTGTTGTTGCTGATGCTGATGCTGGTGCTGTTGATGCTGAGTTTGATCGTCTGTAACATTAAGACCCCCAGGATTCAAGTTCTTGTTACGCTGATGATTAGTATCATAGAAAGACATCAGATCAGAAATCATTTTTTGCCCATCATCTTTGAGTCCGAGTCCAGATACATTAAATTGTGAATGAGCCTGATTTACCAGTGGAGTCGGCGGCTTCTGCTGAGGTGGTTGAGGTAATTGAGCTGGCTGAGCAACAGGTAAAGAGAAGACAGCAGGTTTGTCATTGTTCATTTGAAAGTTTGTCACTCCAAACCCTTGAGAAGAATTGCTACGATATGGGCAATTCATCTGGTGATTGTTCCTCGAAGACCTATCAAGAAATCCAAGCCGATAGTCGCTATAGGGGCACTGCGGGTATTCACAGGTATACATCTTCTGATCCATCATCATGTGAGGCTCATCTGCCAGCTGCTTCCTCTTCAGAAAGAAATCTGGGTTGGTTTCAACAAGCTCTCCCTTAATTTGAGGAGCCAAAGGTTGTGTCATCATAAGCCTCTCCCTTGGTCCCACTGCCCCCATATTGAAGAGATTCACATCACGAGGCTTGACCTCCTCTACTTCAACATTTCGATCATCGTCCACCCCTTCAACATCATAATCACTGGTATCACTGATAACAAAAGACCCACTCCCCCCAGCAGACAAAGGAGGGCAGCAATCAGGATAGAGTTTTCGTGACAACGCTTCTTCTTGATTAATTATAGCCAACCAAGTAGCGCTCTCCTTGGCAGTCATCTTATCCTGCAAGCACTTAGATTGGCGAACAAGCTTTCTGATCTTAGCAATATCAGGTGACATGTGCTTGATGACTGCTGAGAGAACACTCACTTTCCAAGCCTTCTTCAGATCATGAGGTTTCTTGTATGGGGGAGGACCCTGATCCTTAGGAAGACCCAACTGAGGCCACCACTCTTCATTTCCAGTTGGCCACCAGGGTGGTGCAACACCTTTCTCCAATGGAAATCGCCGTTGGGGTGGATCACAGTGCTGCATAAGTGCAGACAAGAGAGATCCAAGTGTAGTGTCTTGAAGCTCCAGTAAGGTGTGAGGGGTAGACACAGCTGCACCACAGTCTTCATTCTTTCCAGGGATAGCATGATCAACCTGGTATTTGGCAATTGCAGCAGGGCCGTTCCGATCAAACCTGACCTTTTCCTTCCACCAAGCTCGAAGATTATCAGAAGCCCCACTCACAGGCTTTCCCTTCTCAGGGATGATTCCATACACGAAACCCTGAGCCTTGCAAACTTCCATCATTTTCAGCATATACTTCAGGATACCATCCTGCGCTCGCGACATCTTCTTCCTTCGAGCTTGCTCCTGAGATTGACGCTGCTTTGCACTGTCTACTCCTTCCTTGCCCTTATTCTGCTCTTTAAGTCGCCTCAAAAGCATCCGGTCCCTCCACATCCTCCTCTCGAGCTCATCCACATCCATTTCTTCATCGCTGTAATCCTCCTCAACAGTCGCCTCTGGTTCTTGCTCTGGAACTGTCTCTCCTTCACAGGGAGGAGCCGAGAGGAAATCGAGGTTTCCACAAAATCCCATATCTTCAAAGATTCCCATTACCAACAGCAACAAAAATCAACACCGACCACAGATCTTTTGTATTGAAAAATCTCACTTTCCGACAATATTAGCCAAAACAATCCCTTTAAAGGCTTTCGAAATCAAGAATTTCCCAATTCAGGATGATCTCGATGCCAAAAAGTAGATCAAATGTGAACACCTGAGAGGAACAAAAAGAAATCCATATTATAAAATCCAATTCACTGAATCAGTTCACTCTACAATAACTCCAATTCAATGAGATAAAAACTCCCATAAAGGCCATAAATTTAGCAAATAGAGCAAGAAATCAAATCATAAATGCAAGACAGAGGACTTTCAAGTTTCAATGATACAAACAACCAGCAAGTACAAACATATAAAAGCCTAGTCATAAAAAGCAACAAAATTAGTCTCAAGAAAGTACAAATCAACACACTTATCCTTACTTTCAAACTTAAAAATAAAAAACAAAACAATAACACAAAATAGACAGAAAATAAACAAAACCAAAAACATAATCAAAACTTGAAAAAATAGAAAAACTATGAGCGAAAGAATTACCAGAACCCAGATCTGCCTGCAGTGAGTCAGTGACACAAACCAGATATATAAAACATAAACAGAAAGGAAGAAAAAAAATAAGGTTCAACTTTAAAAACAAGCCTACAGAGAGATTCTCCAATAATTCAGCAAGAGATAAATCAAAATAACTTTTTTACGCAAAAGCTAAGAAAAGAGGGAAGTGATTGTCTATACAAATTCAGAAATATGAAGTTACAGCCACCCAAACGCAGTCTTAACAAGATAAAAAAATGATTGTAAATCATACTACAAAACAAAAACTTGATACACCCAAAAGGGAAATATCAAAAGAAAGAGACAAAGACAGAGGCTTGCCATGAATTTCAGTGAACCAAAAAATCAAAACTTTACCACTTCTACGTAGTGAAACCAAAAACGAAACACAACGCACTTACTCATTTCATGTACTAATCTCGTACAAACACTTCCAATACAAAACAAAACCAGAAACAAAAACATAACTGGGAAATTAATGAATTAAATAATGAAAAAATGGTGTACCAGAAAACTACGGAATGGTCTGAGCCATAAAAGTTTGTGCGATGATGCTGAGACTGAGACTGGTTATTGAAAGAGAGACAAGAAGAGAGAGAGAGAGAGAGAGAGACTCTGGTTGTGTTTCAGCTTTTTGTTGTTGGTGCTGTAATAGAGAGAGAGGAAAAGGCCAAGTTTACAAAAGAGAGAGATAACAACAGTAACTTTTTTATTTTTATTATTTATTTATTTATATAGAGTATTTAATTTTTTTTAGGTGCAATTATTAACCATGGTCAGGTCTCGTTTTGACTGTGGTTAAGTACTGGACTGGCGTTTGGATATGGAGAGAGTTAAGGTGTTTACTTTATGGGGTTTCATTTGGTGTTTTATATCATTCCCAATTTCGGTCTATTACAAATTTGGAGACACGTGTCACAAATATAGCGGCCACGATTATAATTTAATTTAATGTCTTTGATTTTTAATACTTTGTTACTGAAAAACATTAAATTGAAATTATTTTTACTCGGTTTAATTATATATATTGATTTCACAACCACACTTTGGTAATTATTAATATTTGGAAATGTTTTATGATTTTTCCTTTTTCTATTTTAATTTATATCTAACCAAACAAATAAAATTATACTAAAAAAGGAGGTTAAACGGCCACCACAAAAAAATCTTACCAAATAATGGTAATGTAAAAAAATAATAGAGAGTTTTGTCCAATGATTAAAAAAAATATTAGTGTTAAATTTTTTAAGGATTTATGTTGTTGTATAATTAATTCTTCTTATTGTATCAATCTTCTAAAAATGTTTTTAAATATTTAAGAGATAATTTATTTAAATTTATTTAAAATACAAATAGTTTCTATTGATTTGAATTTTGGACAATAATCTTTTATGTTGTTGAAAATTTTAGGAAATTTTACATAACGTTATTTATAAATTTAAGAACTTGTAACTCCTACTTTTGCTTTAGTAAATTTAAGAACTATCTATCATTTGTTTTTAAAAAAAAAAAATTCTCATTAATTTATTTATTATCACCGAGATTTTTTATTAAATATAACTAGATTACATTAATTTCAACTATATATAAACTCATGTACATTATTAAGTTTCAATCTCAACATTTACGTCACGCAATGACGTAATATGAATTTATGAATACCATGCAGGTTGTATAATTATACGATATATAATAATGTTTAATTAAATTCAAAATGTATTTTAAAATTATGAATATCTTATAAAACTTTATATGTTAAGAATTTAAAATAATTGATATGTAACCATTTAAATAATTGAAACAAATTACAATCTAAAGAATCAAAGTCAATCTTTAAACTAAAAATATGCATCTAAATAGAGCTATAATATTAAAGAAATTACCAACTTTTACTATTCTAAATATGTAAAAAAATCCTAAAATTTTACTACAATTAATAGAAAACTTTATTTAAAAGTTTCTATATAAATAACAAACTTACCTTTCATCTATTTAAAAAAAATCAATTCCCATTAATTTATTAACTTTCTTCCCGACTAAAATTAAATATAAATATATTACATTGATTTCAACTATATATAAATTTATGTACATTATTAAATATCAATCTCAACATTTATGTCATGCAATGATATAATATAAATTTATGATTATCATGTAAATTATACGATTATATGATACATAATAATGCTTAATTAAACTCAAAATGTAGTTTAAAATTATAAATATCTTGTAAAACTTTATATGTTAAGAATTTGAATATAATTAATAAGTAACCATTGAAAGAATTCAAACAAATTACCATTTAAAGAATTAAAGTAAATTTTTAAACTAAAAATATGCATCTAAATAGAGATATAATATTAAAAATTTACCATTTGTTACCATTCTAAATATTTAAAAAAACCTAAAATTTTACTACAATTAATTATTTATTTAAAAAATTCTATTACAAACTTCCTTTATAGGAAGATCATTAATAGCGAAATAAAAAACCTGCCCAATTATAAAAGGGCCATTGTGAAAAACCTTAACAAATAATTCATCGACACGTTTCAATCGTACTATAGGAACCAGTGCGAGGATAACACTGTAGAATTGCCCACCAAAATATAATAAGAGCAGCACAAACGGGACGGCGCGCGAACGTGCAGAGGGGCACCTGAATAGAAGCCTAGCTTCGTGGAAGGGGGTCAATCTCACTATTACATTCAAATGATTTTACGGTTTTGCCCTTCAATCATTTATTATTTCCCCAGATATTAGTGAACCTTTTTGACTGGTTGTAAAATCACAAGCTGCCTGGAATCCCCAAGACTATCCTAATCTTTTAACTTCAGGGGTGTTCTTTGTTAGTTTCTAAAACCATTGGGATTTTTCTGATAACTATTTGGGGTTGCCAATTTTCTATGCTTTTTCTGATTTTTTTTTCTTTTACATGAGTCACGAGAAAGTTTTTGTGCTTGTGATTTTAATAAAGATTGCCTCATCCTCAGGGCATATGTAATTTGTTTTAATTTGTAATTTAATATTTTATTTGATATAATTTACTTCCGTAAATCCCTTTGGAGGAACTTGTATAAGTAGTTAACTGATATATTGTTTTATTTCTTTGTTAACTTTAACTTTTATTTTAAAAGACTAAAAAATTATATTAATTTATTTAAAATCTTTTTTCAATAATGTGTGTTCTTCTTTTATATGTCCCCCACCCTTCCCAGGTTCATCCCACCATCACAAACACTACAACTACTTCCACCACCATTTTCATTTTTCATAATTTATAATTTATAAATTTTAAATATAATAAAACTAAGAGTAAATATATCATTAAAAACATCTCAAAAAAGGTTCAATATCCATTATAAATAGTTTAATTGTTATGTCTTATTATCTCTCATATGCATCTATATGAGTTGATGGATTCATTATATTTTTTTCTTTCAATAAATTGGGTTTACTAAAAGAAAAAAGAAAAAAAAAGACAAATTAAATTTTATTTTTGAGAGCTATTCATATTTAAAAGTTTTTCTTTTAATTTCTAAACATTTTGGATTTGCTACTCAATTTGGTTGAATGGTGGCTTTTGTTACTTTTAATTGCATCAAATTGCTTCCTTTGACATTGGAAATTCAGAGATCTTTCCGAATCAGATTTAAAAGAATAGTTTAATAGGAATTTATGCAAAGTCAAATACATAGTTTAATAATAACGTGATTAACATTTTATTAAGATTTCATAAACTTATCCAATTAAATACAAGTTACAATTACCATTTTACGCTTTTTCTCCTTTGGAATGCATTTTATTTTCATTTTTATAATACGAAAACTTTCTACATAGTATTTTGAAAAATGGTTTCTCCGCAATGAAAATGTGAAAACAAATTTGTACTTTTTTTTTTTTTTTTGCCGAAATTTAAAAAAAAAAAGAAGGTTTCTGTATTGTCCCAAATTCCCAATCCTACTCTTAGCAAACATGGAAAATATTTTTAATTTAACAACAGCTTTGAAAATTGATCTATATTTAAAAAAAAAAAAGAAAAAAAAAACCCATGTTTGTTAAATATGCTTTTTGCTTTTTTTTAAAAGCACAAATTAAGTTAAAACAATAATAAATTCATCCTAAACTACTCAATTAACAAATAACAATAAAATTTTAAAAAAAAATCAATTAATTTAATTTATTTGCGACTTTAATAAGGTCACGAAAACTAGTGGACTTTAAAAATATATTGTTATCCAATTAATTAGTATAAAAAAAAATCTTAGAGTAAGCATTGAAATTATTATTTTGAATGGATCATGAAAATGTTGAAGTCTTTAATTGAAACTTCAAATTGATCAAGGAAAGTAAGAAGAAATGGTGGGGCATTGTCAAAATGACAAGGACGTTTGGATCTTTCACAATCAATTTAATTAAAGTCATTTGGCGCACGTGGTTATTTTAATTTTAATTTTATAGTTCATTTTCAACTTTTTAGTTGTCGTATTATAGTCTAAATGGAACCTTTACATTGGACCAACACAAAGATTATTCCTACGAAGTCTTTTACTTTTGTAATTGAAAATATATACGTGGCAACTAAGGTAGATTTTTTTGAATTTGCAAAGGTACGAGGTCGGCAAAGTTTTCATCTGACATAAGGTTATCAATTTTTAGTATGATTAACAATCTTATCGAACCAATAAAGTTATCATTAAATTCATAAATATTTATTTATATAAAACTTTTATCCTAAACAAAATATAAAATCCTAATTAATTGATAATAAAAGAGATAAAAACAAAAACAAACCTTCACCTCACATATTTATTGATGTACACATTAAATATAAATTTTAAAGAGTGTTAACGGTAAAATCTACTATTTATTTGGAAGGTAATGATCATGTGAGGAATGAGTTATTGACAATCATATAGAGCAGCAGAGACAAAAAGAACAAACGTGAAGTGTCGGACACCGATGTAGTGTATGTTATAGATACTTCGACGCTCAAGTTAAACACGATTATAAACAATTTAGTGAAGGCTAAAAGCGGAAAAGAGTTAACCATAATAGTGCGACTAGGGCAAGACTATCGTAAAGTAGTCGGAGCACAGCTTTACGACGGTTAATTGAGGTAAAGCTAGTTGGAACTAAGCTTTATGGCAGAAAAGGCGGCGGTTCTTGAGAGTAAGAACTTTGAGAGCTACAGCTAGGGGTGTTCAAAAGAACCGGTTGGAATCGGAACCGACGGGTGCCCTAGGTTTGGTTCCGGTTCTTACCCAGAACCAATCGTCAATGAGTAGGTTCTGGTTCCAAATTTTTGGAACCGTTACTGTGCAGTTTCGATTTCGATTCCTATAGTTAGGAACCGGAACCAAGAACCGAGACTAATATAAAATAAAATTAAATATTATGGGGGTTAATAAAAACTTTTGTAGAAAAAGTAATGTGAATACATTTATATTTATATTTCATAACATTTTGTTACAAACAGAGAACTGATTGTAATATTTTTCATATTGTATTGACAAATTATACATCAATATATATAGGAAAATAAAGAACTAATCTAGGAACTAAATAATTTTAATTTAGGAAATAAATATTCTAACTTCCTATTTTACAGATTTGTTCCTAATATGTATTGATTACAATCCTAATATCCTAAATAGTATTGATTACAATTCTAATATCCTATTATAATTTATACACTTAATCATGCAATATCTGTAAGATTTTGCATGATTATCTACAACACTCCCCCTCAAGATGGAGCATAGATGTTAATCATGCCCAGCTTGTTACATATAATAAATCCGAACCCCATTCAAAGCTTTAGTGAAAACATCTCCTAGTTGCTCTCCAGTCGTCACATATCCTGAGAAATTAAACCTTGCTGTATTTTCTCACGAATGAAATGACAGTCAATTTCAATGTGCGTTTCGTTCTGAAATACGGGATAGAAGCAATATGAAGAGCGGCTTGGTTATCCACACCACAATTTTGCTGGCAAGAGGCCATAAGACCAACTTCAGTCAAAAACTGATATTCCATATTACTTCACACACAGACTGGGCCATAGCCCTATATTCTGATTTGCACTAGATCAGGACACAACTTTTGCTTCTTACTTTTCCATGAACCAAATTTCCACCAATAAAAAACACAGTAGCCCGTAGTGGATCTCCTATCTATCTTGGAACCCGCCCAATCTGCATCAGAGAGTACTCATATTATTATGTCCATGATTTCCGTACAAAATACCACATCCTGGAGCTCCTTTCAGATAACACACAGAATCTGTTCTAACGCTGCCCAATGGTCAACAGTAGGAGAAGACATGAATTGACTTACTACACTGACAGAGTATGCAATATCAGGACGAGTGACTGTTAGATGTTCAACTTTCCAACCAGTCTTCTATACCTCTCAGGATCTTCAAATAGTCCACATCTTTGGTAAGTTGCGAATTAGGAAACATTAGCGTATTGCATGGCTTAGCACTCAATTTTCCTGTCTCAGTTAATAAGTCAAGTACATATTTCCTTTGAGAGAGGAAGAGCCTTTCTGCTCCTTGTTACCTCAACCCTAAAAATACTTCAACATTCCTAAATCTTTTGTATGAAACTGAGTGTGAAGAAATGACTTAAGTAATGAAATCCATGTAGTGTCACTCCCATGATGATAATGTCTCAACATATACAACAGAAGAATAATGCCAACTGCCATTGTTTGTAAAAGACTGAGTGATCAGACTTGCTCTTTGTCATTCCGAACTTTGCAACTACCTCACTGAACTTTCCAAACCAAGCACGTGGACTCTGTTTCAAACCATACAACGATTTGCGAAGATACAAACTTTCCCATACTCCCCCGAGCACAAATCCAGGTGGTTGCTCCATTAGACTTCTTCCTGAAGGTCACCATGTAAAGGCATTTTTTATGTCTAACTGATGTAATGGCCAGAATGAGTAGCCGCCATAGAGATAATAACGAACAGAAGTCAATTTAGCCACAGGGGAAAAGTGTCAGAATAATCCACTCCATAAGTTTGAGCATAGCCTTTAGCTACAAGACGAGCTTTAAGCCTAGCCACTGACCCATCAGATTTACTTTAATAGCAAACACCCATTTGCATCCAATAGGCTTCTTTCCAGTAGGTAAGTCAACCAAGTTCCAAGTACCATTAACATCTAAAGCATTCATCTCTTCTATCATAGCATCACGCTAACCAGGATGAGATAAGGCTTCATGAACAGTTGCAGGAAGGGAGACAAAGTCTAGTGATGCCACAAAAAGACAAGAAGAAGATGATAGATGACCATAAGAACAAATGAAGAGATAGGATAGTGCACTGACATTTACCTTTCCGAAGAGCAATAGGAAGATCAAGATCACTCAAGGTTGGATCCAACGACGAAAAGTCTTGGTAGGCATGAAGTCTAGTGTCTTCTTGCGAGGAACACAGGTTCGGGATCACTGGAGACTGGTCTACTAACGACGAGGGACTGTGTACAGAAGGTTCCTGTCGACGAGAATAGACAATGCGAAATGGAGTTTGGACGGACATGTGGTGGTGCCAAAGGAGGAACAGTAGGTGGGGAAGCCTCAGGTATGGAGTAGCGGTAAGGATGTGGCAGTATAGATTAGTAAGTCATTGTCCTCCCCCCTGACGTGTATAGGTAGACGAAGTAGGAAAAAAAGGGTGTTTTTCTAAGAAAGTAACATCATGTGACACTAGATTCTATTAAAACTAGGACAATAACATCGATATCCGTTATGAGGCGAGAGTAACCTAGAAAAACACTTTAAGAGATTTGGGATCTAACTTGGTTACCTGGGGTCGAACAACACAACAAACACATACTACCAAATATTTTGGGGGCAATAGGAAACAAGGCTTAGACGGGAAAGAACACTGTAAGGAGTAGAACCATTCAGAATAGAGGAAGGCATGCGATTAATTAGAAAACAGACCGTGAATTGCATCGGCCCAAAACTTTTTAGGAACTTGCATTTGAAATAATAGGGCTCGCGGTTTCAAGAAGGTGCCTATTTTTCCTTTCAGCTACTCTATTTTGGGACGGTGTGTCAACACAAGAGGATTGATGAAGAATGCCATGCTGGCTCATATAAGACTGAAAAGAACTCAAAAAATATCTTTGGCATTATCGCTTCTTAATGTCTGGACAGAGTATTAAATTGAGTTTTAACTTCAGCACAAAAGGCACAAAATGAGAAAACAACTCAGAACTTTTTCATTAATAAAGCCAATTACACAGAGTTGTCATCAACAAAGGTAACAAAATATTTAATCCAGGTTTAAACATATAAGACACACGACCCCAAACATCTGATGAACTAATTCAAAGGGACACTAGCCTGTTTTGACTCTTGGACTTGAAGAAAGACTGGTGTTTGGCAAATTGACATGACTCACAATCTAACGAAGATAATTTTAAACTGAGGACATAGTTTCTTTACAAATGGTAAAGAAGGATGTCATAACCAACAATGCGCCTCAAAAGGGGTCGAAATACTGGAACATGTAATGGTTCTGGGCACCTGGTGTCAAGGATGTAAAGCCCTCCAGATTCATGTCCTTTACCAATAATCTGCCTTGTCGTAAGATCCTGAAACGGCAATGATCAGGGAAAAATGAATGCAACATTTAAGAGCACGAGTGAGTTTACTCACAGAAATTAAATTAAAAGTGAACTGTGGTAACTCAATACAGAGGATAGGGAAATTAACAAGTAGGGTTAAAGACCCAACCCAGACCCAAGAACACAAGATTTGACCCATCACTAAAGTAACATTGGACGAGGAATTATGTGACTGATATGATGAAAGAGACTAGGATTACCTGTCATATGATCTGTGGCACCAGAATCAATGACCCATTTGGAGGATGAGGAAATAAGACATGTATTTGGTTTGCCTGACTCGGCGAGAGCACTGATGGAAGTAGATGAGGACTTCAATGATCTTGATACTGAGAAAACTTGGCAAACTCATTAGCTGAAATCATAACCTTCTTCTCAGAAGTATCAGTAGCGGCAACATGAGCTGACTGAGGTTTCCGGCCTTATTTTGCAACTTTCTGCACGTGCACTTTGTATACCGGGTTCATGACAATAGTAGCACACAATCCTCCTGATTCCTGACTCTGATTCTCACGATAATTCGACCCCCTCCCTATTATTGCTCATGTTATATGAACACCCGGTGTCATGATTTTGACTTATAAGAGCACTACTCGATTGAATAATGGAGTGCTTTCTGTACGAAGAACCCTAGTAAATATTTCTGGAGAAGAGGTGATCTTAGAACTATCAAGAACCTGAGATTTAGCAAATTCAAACTCAGAAGGGAGTCCATATGAAACTCATAATCGCCATTTTCTCTCATTGAGCTTGTTGAACTTTCACATCAGCACTCACCGGTAGAAGAATGTTAAGTTCTTCTATGTCCTTTTAAATCCATAAAATAGGCCGTAAGAGACCTATCTTGTTTCTCAGCTCGATAAAAAGCTTTGCATACATCAAAAATACGAGAAACATTCCCTTTCCCCATAATACAAAAATCTAGATATCCATCAATTCCTTCACATATTCACATGATTAATTAAACCAAGTACCTCACTGTTGTGGAGTTCCGTATCTGCAAGAACAACCGGGCATCCTCTCTCAACCATTTTTGCTTTGAATCATCTTCAGACGAATCTTTGGTAAGATGATCATCTTTACCAATGCTTCGCAGATAAAGACGAATTGTCTTACTCCAATCAAAATAGTTATCAGACCCATTAAGCTTATGTTCCGTAATTTTTGACATTATAGAACCATATCAATTATAGACTTATCAGTCTGGTAGAAGACGAAAATAGCCAAAAAAAAAAAAAACTCTTCAAAGAACGAACTTTATACCAACAGAAACCACAAAACTGATACCACAGAAACCAACAAAAACTGTTCTGACCTGGCTAGAACTAAGGAACTAGTCATACAGAATTGTCGGAAATAACAACGAAGCCGAGAAGGGCACTCTCCAGGGTGACTCACAAATAATGCTCACTTGGGCAGAAAAGAAAAAAACAATTGAAAAAAAAAAACCTAGAATTGCTCTGATACCATGTTACAAACAGAGAACTGATTGTAATATTTTTCATATTGTATTGACAAATTATACATCAATATATATAGGAAAATAAAGAACTAATCTAGGAAATAAATAATCTAATCTGAAATAAATATTCTAACTTCCTATTTTACAGATTTGTTCCTAATATGTATTGATTACAATCCTAATATCCTAAATATGTATTGATTACAATCCTAATATCCTATTATAGATTTATACCCTTAACTGCAATATCTGTAAGATTTTTCATGATTACTAACACCTTTAAGTAAGTTTTTTTTACTTTTGAGAACTACCTTTATAAAGTGATGGAGTTTGTAATTTTGAATTTATAATTTGTATTTTATTTTTGTTAACAAGTGCCGGGGGGGGGCGCGGTATTTGTAAGTTTTTAAGGGTTTTTTTACCATTTTAAAAACTTTTGGGGGGTCATTATAATTTTACAGGATACCCAGAACCGAAACCGTTGTTACAGTTTCTGATTCTGGGTATACCGAATCAGAACCGTCGGTTCCGGTTCCTTCAAAAAGTGCAGGGTATCCGGAACCGAACACCCCTAGCTATAGCTATGGGTCGTATGTGAACGAATAATCTAGAGGTTGACCCCTATTTATACTGTGAGCCAAGAAACTTGAATCCTAGTAGAACTCTAATTCTAATCGTTTAGGAGTTTGAGTAACACAAAACTAGTAATGATTATCCATGTGAAAATAATACTAGGTCATATAAGACTAGGAATCTTGGATGAACTAAGATGTGTAGGACTCTGAGTCCTTTCTAGAATGTAAACGGGTTAATGGTTGAACCCAATTTAGCTTTTAAGGTTTTTTTTACCATTTTAAAACTTTGGGGGGTCATTATATTTTATAGGGTACCCAAACCGAACCCGTTGTTACGGTTCTGATTCTGGGTATACCGGAATCGAACCGTCGGTTCCGGTTCCTTCAAAAAGTGCAGGGTATCCGGAACCGACACCCCTAGCTATGCTATGGGTCGTATGTGAACGAATAATCTAGAGGCTTGACCCCTATTTAACTGTGAGCCAGGAAACTTAATCCTAGTAGAATTCTAAGTTCTAATAGTTTAGGAGTTTGAGTAAACAAGAAACTAGAATGATTATCCATGTAGAAGAATAAATACTAGGTCATATAAACTAGGAATCTTGGATGACTAATGTAAGTAGGACTCTGAGTCCTATTCTAGAATGTTACGGGTTAATGGGTTAACCCAATTTAGCTTTTTAAGGTTTTTTTACCATTTTAAAACTTTTGGGGGTCATTGTAATTTTATAGGGTACCCAGAACCGAAACCGTTGTTACAGGTTCTGATTCTGGGTATACCGGAATCGAACCGTCGGTTCCGATTCCTTCAAAAAGTGCAGGGTACCGAAACCGAACAACCCTAGCTATAGCTATGGGTCTTGTGAACGAATAATCTAGAGGCTTGACCCCTATTTATACTGTGGGCCAAGGAAACTTGAATCCTAGTAGAACTCTAAGTTCTAATAGTTTAGGATTTTGAGTACAAGAAACTATAATGATTATCCATGTAGAAGAATAATACGGTCATATAAGACCAGGAATCTTGATGACTAAGATGTAAGTAGGACTCTGAGTCCTATTCTAGAATGTTAAGGGCTAATGGGTTGGAACCCAATTTAGCTTAATCTTATGGAAATGCACAATTTGTGGAATAGCATAAAGTATAAATTGACCTAGTTCGTAAGGTGACCCTGATCATAGAGTGGCCCAACTCGTAAAATAGCCCAACTCGTGGAGAGGGCTGACTCGTGGTGTGGTTTGGCTCGTAGAAGAGGCTGACCCATAGAATGGATCTCCTTATAGAATGGATTATCCCATTGGATGGTCAATATACAAGATGGACTCAAGTATGGGACCAACTGGGATTGGGTTAAAGCATTGGACCATAATTAGTGTATTTTTGTTAGTGGGTCTGATAAGGTCAAGTACGATTTTTGGCCCATACAAAGAGCTATTATTTATGTTTTGTCAAATGACTAAAATCTTATCGCTCAAAAGCTATTCACCAAGAGAATAGAAAGATCATCACCAATAACCCTTAAGAACTCATACAAATGACCAGTCATCACTCGAAAAGCTTATTGTTAATGCCTAGTTATCCTTGCTGGCCAAGATCGGATCACTAATGGCTCACGCTCTTCAGCACTTGAAGAGCTTATCTAACGTCTATCTCTTCTCATCCTCTAAAGAGCTCATTGCTAATTGTTTGCTTTCTTTAGTGTTAATGACTAGCTCTCTTTATTGCCCCATAGAGCTCATCACTATTGACTAATTTTGTTTATCAATTGAAAAACTCACCACTAATGACTAGTTCTCCTCATCGCCCAAAAGTTTATAGCCAATGGCTAGTTCTCGTCACTGAAAAACTTATCACCATGGTTAGCTCTCATCATCACTCGAAGAGATCATCTTCAATGGCTAGCTCTCCTTGTCTACCTAGAGTTCATTGATAATAGCTAGCTCTCCTTATTGTCTAAGGGCAATCAAAGAGACAAAATGAGTGTATAGTAGCTATGAAGTCTGTCCTAACAATAATTGTAGTTTAATAAATAAACGAGTAGACTACATAACTTAGTACACAAAGAATTTTCACCTTAGACAACAAACCATCCAATCTATATTGAATTTGATAGAATTTGAGGTGGGCTTGACTCCTCACCCAATAAGGTCTTGTTAAATGGGAGGATTACCTCCTCTTATAAACTAAAAGGCTTGAGCGTGCCTAGTCAGTGTGGGATTCGAACACTCCTCCTCACGGTTAAGCCCATATGTTGGGTCATGCCTGTTTTAATGGAGGTAGTTGTTGGCTCTAACTCTTCACCCGCTGGTTAAGCACTCAGCTCAACTGAACCTGTGCTCTGATAACATGATAGAATTTGAGATGGGCCTCATGGTATTAGAACCCAGGTTCAGTTAAGCTGAGTGCTTGACCAGCAGGTGAAGAGTTAGAGCCAACAACTACCTCCATTAAAATAGGCATGACCCAACATATGGGCTTAACCGTGAGAGGGAATGTTGGAGTCCCACACCGATTAGGCATGCTCAAGTCTACTAGTTTATAAGAGGGGGTAATCCTCTCATTCAATAAGACCTTATTGGGTGAGGAGTCAGGCCCACCTCAAATTCTATCATGGTATCAAAGCATAGGTTCAGTTGAGCTGAGTGCTTGACCAGCGAGTGAGGAATTAGAGCCGACAACTACCTCCAATAACAGACATGACCCAACATATAGGCTTGACCGTAAGAGGGAGTGTTGGAGTTCTACACCGACTAGACACGCTCAAGCCTACTGGTTTACAAGAGGGGGTAATCCTCTCATTCAACAATGCCTTATTGGGTGAGGAGTCAAGCCCACCTCAAATTCTATCAGTTACTAATAATATTGTGATATTGATCACTCCAAATCCTAACGCTGATTCAGCATTCCATCATCTAGTTGCCAACATAATCTATACATAGTGCATTGATTTGAAGCCATGTAAATCACTATTTACTTAATCCTCTCTCTAATTTAATAATTTTTAGAAAATCTCTCTTTGGACTTTCCGTTACACCGGACTTGTAAAACCCCCCTCCAATCANAAGCTTATCACCATGGTTAGCTCTCATCATCACTCGAAGAGATCATCTTCAATGGCTAGCTCTCCTTGTCCACCTAGAGTTCATTGATAATAGCTAGCTCTCCTTATTGTCTAAGGGCAGTCAAAGAGACAAAATGAGTGTACAGTAGCTATGAAGTCTGTCCTAACAATAATTGTAGTTTAATAAATGAACGAGTAGACTACATAACTTAATACACAAAGAATTTTCACCTTGGACAACAAACTATCCAATCGATATTGAATCTGATAGAATTTGAGGTGGACTTAACTCCTCACCCAATAAGGTCTTATTAAATGGGAGGATTGCCCCCTCTTATAAACTAAAAGGTTTGAGTGTGTCTAGTCGGTGTGAGACTCTAACACTCTCCCTCACGATTAAGCCCATATGTTGGGTCATGCCTGATTTAATGGAGGTAGTTGTTGGCTCTAACTCTTAACCCGCTGGTCAAGCACTCAACTCAACTAAACCTGGGCTCTGATAACATGATAGAATTTGAGGTGGGCCTCATGGTATTGGAGCCCAAGTTCAGTTAAGTTGAGTGTTTGACCAGCGGGTGAAGAGTTAGAGCCAACAACTACCTCCATTAAAACAGGCATGACCCAATATATGGGCTTAACCGTGAGGGGGAGTGTTGAAGTCCCACACCGATTAGGCATGCTCAAGTCTACTAGTTTGTAAGAGGGGGTAATCCTCTCATTCAACAAGACCTTATTGGGTGAGGAGTCAGGCCCACCTCAAATTCTATCATGGTATCAGAGTCTAGGTTCAATTGAGCTAAGTGTTTGACCAGCAGGTGAGGAGTTAGAGCCGACAACTACCTCCAATAATAGGCATGACCCAACATATAAGCTTGACCGTAAGAGGGAGTGTTGGAGTTCCACACCGACTAGGCACGCTCAAGCCTACTGGTTTATAAGAGGGGGTACTCCTCTCATTCAACAATGCCTTTTTGGGTGAGGAGTCAAGCCCACCTCAAATTCTATCAGTTACTAATAATATTGTGATATTGATCACTCCAAATCCTAACGCTGATTCAACATTCCATCATCCAGTTGCCAACAGAATCTATATATAGTGCATTGATTTGAAGCCATGTAAATCACTATTTACTTAATCCTCTCTCTAATTTAATAATTTTTAGAAAATCTCTCTTTGGACTTTCCGTTACACCGGACTTGTAAAACCCCCCTCCAATCAAGTATCCTCTGAATATCCCTCAATGAGAATCTCGGGGACACATGTTTGGAGAACAAGTTGTATTTAGAAAACAAACCTGTGTAAGGATAATAATAATAATATCCAAAACAAATGCATTAAAATGTTCAGGCAGGATCCAACATAAATTTTAAAACTTTAAGAATTATCCGTAAAATCACAATCGAAACATATTTATAGGGTGGAAGATTCCAAAAGGTTTTCACAAATATTTATTATTACATTATTTACATCAATAAAAACATCGAGATGACAAAATCATCTCCCCTCACGTGTAGCCCCGCTATCTCTAGCATCCTTCGCTTCTGGTCACCTGCAAAGCAATCACAAAAAAGGGTGAGCGCTAATCGCTCAGTAAGGATGATCTGTTTCATGCTAAATGTGCTATTTGACCTTTATTTGAACATATTTGTTACACATCACTTATCTTTTACATCTAGGGATACTTCCCCTTCTATTTTATTTTTATTTTTTTTCCTTTCTATTTCATGTCTTTCATCATTTATCCCATGGCTAATAACATCAATGCATACACGTACAATTAGTATTTAAGATAGTACACGCACATTACATGTCATGATATAACATCTAAATATCATCTAACATGAGTATAAATCATCTCACGATATATAAACATCATAACTCATGAGTGCAACTAAATGCATATGAAGCATTTAACATGTACCGATTGGACTTTTCTTAGCTTCTAAGCACTTCATATCATCTAGCCTCAAATTCATCTAGAGCTCATATCATGAAAGACGTGCTTACGTGTTATTTAACATCTAAAGCATATATATCTTTCCTCAACCGGTATACGAGGATATGCTTACGCGTTTCCATCATGTCTCATATGCATCTCTAACATCTTATGGTATGTAAATACATATTGTGATAAGCTTAACTTTTAATTCATCTATGAATATCAATCCATTTACATTACCTCTTGCTCCCATACATCATCTTAAAACGTATTACATTGCATCTTTATGCCATTTCTAACATTAATCATGCATTGACATCATGACCATGTATATCTTTCAAGATCATCTAACTAATGGGTAAACCTTAGTACATGACATAATTACAATAATACATTAATAATCATTCATATCAAACATTGCTGATTTAAATCTGATATTTACTAACCATTTTATCTTCAGGCCATTTTTCATCCATTTCTCAACGAATTAGCTCTTGATAAACATAAAGTTATAGGTTTGTGTCTTAGCTTTCTAGTGCTTCAAGAATCATCTCATTAGATTTTTATAACTCAAGTTATGGTTGAAATACTAAAGCAGGTTTAACAAACACCCAAAGCTTACTAAATCCGAATTTTATACTAACTATGCCACATCATTCCTATTGACAATTAACCAATAGGTCAACTTATGGATCAAACAACCTCCCTTAATAGTCTTTAACATCTTAAAGGAAGGTAAAATCTTATCCCATAATCATCCATTATTGTTATAAACTGTAAGCAATGCAAACAATTCTAACACTTCTAATAGCAACCATTCAACACTATTGGCCTCCATACTATAAGTTTTGCCACATTAACACCACACTTCATTTTCTTCAATCAACATAATAACTTCATAAACATAAATAACAATAACTTCATGTATAATGAATTCAAGGCAATAGTAGAATAAATGAGTTCAACTACATTTGCCATCAACTAATTCTATGCCTTAAAGCCTTAATTTAAGGTTTCATAAAAATCTACAAACCTTAGCATAAACCCTAAAGTCATGAGGTTCTTCCTTACCTTTTAAGAATTCCTCCCACAAATCCTCTGCCTTTCTTCTTTTACACCTTAATCCTACATATATAACATTATACTCAACATCAACTTCAAATCTTCAATCTTCAAATCACATCAAAACTAAGTTTTTAATCCTTACCTTAAACCCTTCAATTGAAGATCCAGCTCCTATCTGCTCTCCTTGAAAAATAAGCAAAACTCCTTTAAAACTTAGAGAAAAAGCTTGTTTCATAGATTTAGAGAAAATGGAAGAAATTTGAAGAAATGCTCTCTCCCTTGGCTTGAACGAATTTCATCTCATTTATAGGAAATATTTATTTATTTTCCAAATTTATGCTATTGGCCCAATTATTTTAATTGTATAACTCATAAGTCCTAATTCTTCATATAAGGGTATTTTGGTCATTTCACACTAGACATAATTATACTTAATTAATGCATTAAATGTAATGAAGCCTACTCATCCTTGACTTTTTCAATGCTTATCCGTGGAAAAATGACCATTTCGCCCCTAATGTCTTTCTATGGATATGATTTTACCGTTCCAATGATCGACTATTTTGCCCTTAGTTAGATTTTGTTTTTTTTTAACATAAATTAACATCTAAAGGACTATTTTAAGTTATGAACATACTTTTGACATCTTGGGTATTACAAGACTTCAAGTGGAGTTAGAAGGTCTATATGGCCAAATCCTCTCGTCGGCACCCTCTGACATTGCTTATTTTGTAGAGTACGAGAAGACATAATTAGACTTATTTGAACTTAGATGAACATATTAAATTAATCAGCTTAAACCTTTAACATGAACTCAAATTGAACATTGATCAGACTAAGAACACGTTGTTGTTTGATTAACCGAACATTTATAGTCATCGTCAAAGTAAGATCTACAATTTTAAATTTGATTCAGATATTTCATGCTCGAGTTCACCTCACTAGTTGACATTCACCCAAAAACGAAATAGAGCTGCAACATTAACATCCCAATTTTTTTATTTTTTATTTTTAATATGAATCTATATATGCTCTTGACTAATGTAGATTTGCTTAATATGAGAAAAAATGCAAATTAAAAAATAAAGCAATTAATTGTTTAAAAGAAAATAGCATTTAGTATTAATTTGAAGTCTTCACGTCAAATTGAAAATGAAAGCAAGAGGTCCAATAACATAAAGAAAGCAATTGGCACAAGCTTCTGATAGCGAAATATTGTAGATGAATTTTGATAAAACATTTCACATATAAAGAAAAAGCACTTTCTAGATATTCTCATAGAAGTGCTTCTTGGTTATCTATCTGTTTGGGTCAAAACAGTCAATCTTCTGTAACCAAGTTGTTGATCTCCAGTCTTCATCATATATTAAATCATTTTGATTCTCTTATTTGATTTGACTGGACTCAACTGTAGCTTTAACATTTTTGTTTCTTTCTATATTTTTATTTATTTGAAAATGATAAAAAAATTCTATGAAAAAAAAAAAAAAAGAATCAGAGCCCTTTTGGCTTTCGAAATGCTTCCAAGAAAAAAAAAAAATAAATAAAATAAAAAGAAGTTTTCTATATTCTCAAAATATACTGCATATATGTGAGTTTTGATTAATTCTTAAACCTCTTTTGCACTTTAACTTTTTTTTTAGAGGAATAATTATTAAATATCTTTTAAAAAATATAATGCACGTGTTTTTATTAATTAGTATTATAGGTTTTATACTTATACACTGGCCAAAATAATTAATTTAAAACTATAAACAATTTTAAATTTTTTTAAGTTTCTATGATTGTATTTCAAAGTATTTTATTGTTGTAAAATAAGTTATTTTACTATTTATTCGCTAAGCCCTTTTTTAGCTAATTAAAGTGTTAAGATTTCAAAAAACTCTTAGATTTCTAGTATATTGAAGCCTTATTTTTGGTAATTCAGTATTTAATAATTATAGCATTATTCTAATCAAACAATTAATAAATTTTTGTAAAAGCTCTTCTTCGTTACCTTTACTTACTTAGTGTTATTTGAAAAATCATATCAACCAAATTCTTAATAATTTTTACACATAATAAGAATTAAGATCCTCTTTAAGTAATCTTTTTTATAATTACTTTTTCATCGAGTAAAATAAACAATTAAAATCGAAAATAAAAATGATAAAAAAAGGAAAATATGGATGGGGGTAATTACGTATTTAAAGAGTGGCAATACAGAAGAGTGTAGAATTACCAAACGGATTCAACGGAGGAGAAATAGAAGTGCGTAGCCGCCGGATTTGAAGAGGAGAAAGTGAGAGCCACAAAAACGACGCGTAATCAAGGTGGCCCCCACGTTGTCATGACGCTGGATTACGCGTCATTTTAAATAACAAACTACTCCTTCAGTCGTTAATCCTCATCCTCTCAATCTCATCTCTTCCATCCCTTTCACCTCCGCAAAACGACAGGACTCCATCATGTTTCTCCTTCTTTTCGTTTCCGCTAAACGACGCCTTGATATTTTCATTTCGGTAAAAAGTTTGATTAAATGGTAAATAAATATTACCATTGCTAATTCAAAAAAAAAAAATGACTTTTTTCCTTTTTATCGTATACTAATTTTGTTATGACTTAAGAGTGTAGAAGTCTACAGTTAATAAACCACTCACTGATATCCCACACCCCGTCTTGTCATAGGAGGGTGCTTAACAGTAATAAACCTCTCACTGGTAGGATCCCACGTCCACATCTCACGTCCACAATATATACTTAAACTTAAGGACCCTTTTATCTATCATGCTGATCTTTTGGATTGAGTTTTTTATTAGGCTTGAGTTTTAACACTTACTAATCTCATACTTAATATATATTAGATTTTAAAAATATTTGAAGATAGTGCATCAAATTATTTTCAAAAATATTGTATTTTTAACCATAGTTATTAGTATCTTACGATACCCGATAAGTATCATACGATATGATTCGATACAGATCGTTAACGATACGTATTACAGAGTAGATCTTAAACCTTTTGATATGTTGATATGTATCTTATGATATGATACGTATTTGTTCGTATCCTTAAAAATATCGATACAGATCGATATGACTTTATTAATTTAGGCCAAAGACCCAAAAAAATTTCGGGTTGGAACTGGGTCAACCAACCTGGTTGACTAAAATCTGCCTAAATTTACCTACTTTGCATGAAGAAAATGAAGAGGAACACGTGTTACCTATTTTGTATGATAATAATAATACAAGTGAAGATATAAATATTGACATTGATCTTAGAAATGATATGAATGGTTGAGAGAAAATAATATAGATTCTTAATTTTGATTATGTAATACCATAATTTAAAGCCAATAAATAATACCACATAAATCTTTAATTAATTTTAGGATGATATTAATTTTTAAAAAAAATTTGATTATTTTATTAAATTTTTTGAGAAAGACTAATCCTACGGTATGATATGGGACATGATTCAAAAAATTAAGTTTTCGATACACGATACGATGCGCGATTTGACAACCATGTTTTTAACCTTTATTTTCTACTAAAGATTTATATCAAGCAAATCGTTATATTTTTGTAATATTAAAATTTTTTTTTAAGAGTCACATTATAATAAGTCTTTCGTACTATGGTGATAAGTACAATCAATCAAACATGAAACAATAAAAAAATTACATTAATGAGATAANTTGCTAATTCAAAAAAAGAGAAAATGACTTTTTTCCATTTTTTATCGTATACTAATTTTGTTTGTGACTTAAGAGTATAGAATTCACCCTTAAAGCCGTCTTGTGATAGGACGGTGTCTAACAGTTAATAAACCCCTCACTGATATCTCACACCCCGTCTTGTGATAGGAGGGTGTTTAACAGTTAATAAACCACTTAATGATAGGATCTTACATCGAAATCTCACACTCAACAAATATGATACTTAAACTTAATGACTCTTTCATCTATCGTGCCGATCTTTTGGATTGAGTTTTCCATTGGGCTTGAGTTTTAACACTTACTAATCTCATACTTAATAGATGTTAGATTTTAAAAATATTTGACGATAGTGCATACAAATTATTTTAGAAAATATTGTATTTTTAACCATGGTTATTAGTATCTTATGATATTCGATATATATTATACGATACGATTCGATACAGGTCACCAATGATACGTATCAGAAAGTGTATTCTAAACTTTTCGATACGTTGAAATGTATTCTACGATACGATACGTATCTGTTCGTATCCTTAAAAATATCGATACAATTTTATTAATTTGGGCCAAAGGCCCAAAAAAATTCGGGTTGGAACCGGGTCACCCAACCCGGTTCACTAAAACCTGCCCAAATTTACCTATTTTGCATGGAGAAAGTGAAGAGGAACATATGTTACCCATTTTGTATGATAAAAATAATACAAGTGAAGATATAGATATTGACATTGATCTTGAAAATTATATGAATGGTTGAGAGAAAATAATATAAATTCTTAATTTTGATTATGTAATACCATAATTTAAAGTCAATAATACCATAAAAATCTTTAATTAATTTTGGGATGATATTAATTTTTAAAATTTTTTGATTATTTTATTAATTTTTTTGAAAAAAGCGTATCCCACAATACGATACGATACGCGATATATGATTCAAAAAATTAAGTTTTCGATATACTACATGATACACGATTTGACAACATATTTTTAACCTTTATTTTCTACAAAAGATTTATATCAAATGAATCGTTATATTTTTATAATATTAAAATATGGTTTTAAGAGTCACATTATAATAAGTCTTTCCTACTATGGTGATAAGTACAATCAATCAAACATGAAACAATAAAAAAATTACATTAATGAGATAAAGGAGATTTAAAATATGGTATAATATAAATTATACATTGGGTTATAGAAGAAGTGTGATGTTAATAGATGATTAAAAATGGGGTTATACAAAAAGTGTGATCTTAATATAGAATATAGATGAATAGTGTAAGTTTATAAAATTAAAAAGTGTGACATTTGAGTTATATATTAAATTGACAATGTGTAACTTGGATACGCTGTTCCTTCATTCCTATCAAGTAGGGATAAGATTAGATTAGAATCATGGTTCACATGTAACAATTCATTGATTTGGGTCATAGTCTTTAATATGATTGTGTCAAATCACACTTATCATGTTATAAATTACAAATTCTTTCATACTAATTCTTTGTATCAGTCAAATGTTGTCTCCCACACCTTGGGTTCTTTTAACTATATAAATAAATTATTTACAAGTAACTGAGTGGTTCGATAAATTCAAGAGGTCTTGAGTTTGAGTCTCTCTTCAAATGTTAATAGGGATAGCTACTGAATCTCTTACTCGATCGATAGTTCTAAGAATTAGTTGAGGTGTGTATAAATTGGTCCGAACACCCCGATCATCATAAAAAAAAAAAAAAAAAAACTATATAAATACATTTTAAGTAAATAATGTAACTTTTAAGCAAATTATTTATCTTCTCTCCTACCTATATTTAACTTTAGGTGTATACCATATGATATAAAAAAAAATAGAAATTATATATTTTCACATCCACACAAATCTCACAAGATGAACCTTAGATCATTGTTGAAAGTGCCATGATACCTAAATAGAAAACTATATATTAACATTTCAATCATGCATAATATACTTTTATATTTAATTATTATTTTATAATTTATCAATAAACTACTATGCCCATATATAAAAGGTCAAAATAACTTAGTTTTTTTTTTTTTTTTTTTTAAATATAAATTGGATACAAATTATTAACCATAAATCTATTACAGTATCTTTTTTGTGTCACTTCAACAACTTTAAATTATTTTGTTACATTAATATTAAGGATATATTTCGGGCTTCCACAACTTTATCGTGTTTGATCGATATCATACGTACAATTTCTTATATGGGATTTGATTTATTTGAATAAATAAAAGATTATTAAATAAAAAATATAAGTTAATTAGTATATGTTTATTTTGTTAAAATAAAAAACAAATTATAATTTACTCATACTGTTTTTCAAACTACAAGCTATCAATGTCTTAATCTTTGATATGTAAGTCTACGCTGTGAAATCATGAAGTTCCTTTTTTTTTATTATTATTATTATTATTTAAAGTATCCGAATTAGTTTGTGTATATCTTAATCAATCATTATAAACCTTAGAACTGTTGGCGGGTGAGAGTTTCAATAGTCATATCTATTAGTGATTGAAGGAACTCGAACTCACGAACTTATAAAACTTTTTTTTACTTTTTTCACTATAGAATTCAATTGTGGAAATTAGAGATTAATACATCCAAATTAAGTGGCAACGACAGAGATATTAGTAACTAATTAATCTTAATTAATTTAATTTGACATTAAGAAAGAGTATGGAGTTGACATTTATTAGTTAACGAACATTATTATAGTGAAAATGTGGATTTGATTTGATGTATTAGAAGTTACAGCTAAATATTTATATAATTTGTTGACTGGCATGGATGAATGCTGTTCACAACTATCTAATTATCTAAATTCAATGCATCTCAATTAAATATTACTTTTTAAGGCCTTCGATCTTTGTTTTTTTTTTAATTGATTTATTTATTTATTTTTTGAATTTCTCAATCTGATGCTTAAAGCAAAAGTATTTCTGGGTGTGATTTGGTTTATCACGGGCATACATTTATTTAGTTTTAAATAAAAAAAACATTTTTTATATTTTCATTTTTTTTTAATGGGCATGTGTTCATATTATATCCAAAAACCTCCAGATTATATCATAATAGAAATATTTAGAATCAAATTTTCTTTTAATCTCATTATTAGATGAAGGTTGAGTAATGGTCAATTGATCTCATTTCAGAATGTATCGATTTCTAATTTAATTTATTTTATAAAACTCAGTATGGTTACAAAGATGCCGAAGGTTGGACTCCATTATATTCCAAGGCACCACGCTATTTAAAAAAAAAAAAAGATTGATTACAACAACATATTCTTACCTAGGTTATAATGGATAGTAGTGCGACACAATTTTTGTGTTGGGAGGAATCATTTTTCTTATAATGCTTTTTTGGTATCTGAAGACTGAAATAACAATTTTCCCGATGTTGCTAGTTTTTTTGTTAGGGTTTCAATGCTTGATTTAATGAATCAAGGGTATTATGTATTAGTTAGATAACGAAAATCTTACTTAAAAAACTGATTGAAAATCCTAACAACATACTGATGGAAGGGATAAATTGTTATTTGAGATACCTGAAAAAGAATTTTGTTTTCAGTGAAACTTAAGGTGTAAATTTTATTAAACTCTACAACAAATTATATCAAAAGTTCTGTATTCTATTCTACAGCTAAAAAAGATATTAAAAAACCCATTGTGAACATAAATTACAAAACCTCAAACATAAACTACTAGAAAATAAATACAAGTATCTTTGTCATATTACAAATTCATGTATTAAAATATCAAAAGTTTCGAATTATATATAATAATATTTATACAAATACAGAACCTAAAATCGTAACCGTGTCTGTCTCCACTTAATTTATTATCAACTTTCAATTTTTAAAAATTATAATCACTTCACCAGAAAAATTATAAGTCAAACATGAGAAACACTCCAAATATTACAACTTTGAGCTTGAAAATTCCTTTGTTATGTTTCTTTTATTAGCAATTTAAAGCCTTAGTGCCTCGCACGTACCACCCCGCGTTACGAATATTTTTATCTAATCGCTCTTCATGATCTCTTAATAATCTCCCTAAATAAAATCACACCCATCCACCATTCCAAAATGTGCATTAAACCCCCAACACATTTCATCTCCAAGCTCTTCTGAATCATCATCAACATGTCCTCATTTAGATCCTACGGCAAGGTTGATGCACTTGACCAGGTCCGCCTCGAGGCCCGCCGGAAAACGAGGCGACGAATTGCCATCATCAGCCTGTCTTCCGTCCTTCTCATTGGTATTATTGTTGCTGCTGTTGTGGGAACTCGTGCTAGTAAAGACCCTGGAGAGCATTCCAAGAATGTTTATGGGGCAATTCCGGCTTTGATCAAAGCTGCCTGTGATGTAACATTGTATAAAGATTCTTGTTACAGTAACCTCATTAATGCCACTAAGGACTCATCAATGACGCCCAAAGACGTGTTCAAGTTGTCGATGAGAGTCGCCTGGAATGAACTTTCCAAAGCCTCCGAATATTTCTCCGAAAATGGTAATGATTATACTAGTGTTACTACTGGCAATTTTTCTGTTGCAGCCTGGAAAAATTGTAAGGAACTTCTCGGACTGGCTTTGGATCATGTCAATGATTCGATATATGCGATCGATTCGGTGGATGATCTCAAGACATGGTTGAGTTCAGCTGGAACGTATCAGCAAACTTGCATTGACGGGTTTGAAGAAGAATCGGAAGGAAAAAAGACAGTAACTTTCCACCTGAAGAACTCCACCGAACTGATCAGCAATAGCCTGGCGATTATATCCTGGATTGCGAAGATTACGAAGTCTGTGCAAATGAGGAGATTAATGAACAACCCGGAAGGCGAAAACAAGCCGAGTTGGTTGAAATCAAGAGATCATAGGATGCTAATTGAAAGTTCGGATCACCTGAAGAGGGCAGCAAATGTGGTTGTGGCAAAAGATGGGACTGGAGGATACAAGACAATCAGTGCTGCCCTGAAGGCGGTTCCTGATAAAAGCAAGAAGAGGTTCATAATCTATGTGAAGAAAGGAAATTACACTGAAAATGTGAGGGTAGAAAAGCCTAAACAAAATGTTATGATAATTGGAGATGGAATGAATCAAACAATTGTCTCTGGAAGCCTCAATTTTGTTGATGGAACTCCTACATTTTCAACTGCAACATTTGGTAAGTTCGCTTTTGTTACCCGGATGCTTAAGAGTCTGTTTAGTTGGGCTTGTCTATTGACTAAAAAAGTTTATTTAAAACCCAGTAATTCCCCTCCAAGTATTACTAACTTCAATGGCTAAAGATCATAAGAAAAAATGTTACTTTTAGAATTTTAAATAAGCTATTTTATGATTTATGAGAGAAACTTAATCGCATAAATTTTTTTGAGCTTATTTAAAGTATCGAAAATTTAAAAATATCTTTATTTTATTATATAAATTTAACTCGATTAATTTTCTATATTAACCTCATTTTTGGTAAAATAATATTAGGATGCTCTTTTACATTTTTCTCTCCAAATAACTAAAATTTTTGTTTACAAAATCTCTACTCTAATAACCTTCTCCTCCATAAGCTTTACCAGAAGAAAACGAATCAAACAGACCCAAAATTTTGTTGAAATTTTGCTTTCCTTTTAACCTGAACTTCTCCTCTTTGCAGCTGTATTCGGTAAAGGTTTCATTGCTCGAGATATGGGGTTCCGGAACACTGCCGGTCCGCAGAAGCACCAAGCGGTGGCCCTAATGGCATCGGCCGATCAAGTAGTTTTCTACCAGTGTCAAATTGACGCCTTCCAGGATTCTCTCTACACACATTCAAACCGTCAATTCTACAGAGAATGCGACATATATGGTACAATTGATTTCATTTTTGGAAACTCGGCAGTAGTCCTCCAGAACTGTAACATTCTAGCGAGAAAACCAATGCAGGGACAAAAAAACACCATCACTGCCCAAGGCAAAGTTGACCCTAATCAGAATACAGGAATTTCCATTCAGAATTGCACCATTTCCCCGTACGGAAACCTGACAGGAGTGAACACATTCCTTGGAAGGCCCTGGAAAAATTATTCAACTACAGTTTTTATGCAATCAATTATGGGAAATTTGATTCATCCGAAAGGGTGGTTGCCCTGGACTGGAGATTCAGCTCCGGACACTATATTTTATGCGGAGTATGAAAATTTTGGCCCTGGAGCTTCAACAAAAAATAGAGTTAAGTGGAAGGGATTGAGAAAAATTTCTGCAAAACAAGCTGAAAAGTTTACAGTGAAGGCATTTTTGCAGGGGAAGAAGTGGATTTCGGATGCTGGAGTTCGCTATAAACCTGGACTTTGATCAAACACTTTTTGTTCTGAGAAATATTGTTTTGTTTTTATTTCTATTTAGTGTTTTTTTTTTTTTTTTTTTCATTTCGGACATTCATATATGAGCTGTTTTATTTTATATACATATACGTGACATACTGATTGACTATTGAATTTGAAAATTTTAATAAAGGATTTATTTTTTGAGCCAATTGGGATTAATTATTAATATTTGGTTGAATTAAATACAAAATTTTTGTTAAAGATGATGGGAATTACAAAGAAAATGATGCCAATATTTCATTACTTCATTAACAAGCTTCATGATTCTCCTTAAAACAAGCCCATTTAGTAAACCATAACTCAACCTACAAGAAGGATCCATGATTTTTACAAGCCTCCTACCACATATATCATATGCAATATTATAACTATTAAAGACTCTATATAATCATGTGATATCATGTCAATAATGCTATAAGTTAATACATTTAGATTAAATGTTAATTATATGAAAAAAATGACTATACTATTGGAATCTCATGTCACTCATACTATAAGATATTGTATTTGTCTTATCTATATATTTTTTTTTATTCTCATCTACCGTTATGATCAATGTGATAGTTATTAAATGAAAAAAAATATGTGTATAGGCATGTACAAAATCAAGTAATATCTATCTTCAAGTAATATTAAATGTGTATTATTGCAAAATTAAATGAATTTCTATTACAATTAAATGAATTTATTCAGTCTCAAACCATTACAAATACGCTACACCATTAAACACAAAGAATGAAAATTTTCTCTTACAGTAATTAATTACCTACCTTACAATCTTAATTTAACACTAATAATCCTCCGGAAAAAGGAACATCAGTATTAGGCAACCAAGTATCCCCCATTGTAAAATTATACACTGTAAAATTCAAAGCCTGTGACGCATTCATCAAGTTATAACCTTGCCATTTCACCCTCCTGGAAGTTTTTGCTCCAGGTCCAAAATTCTGAAACTCCCCATAATATAAAGTATCCAGTCCAACTGTTCCATTCCATTCAAGCCACCCCACAGGACTTATCAAATTTCCAATGTAAGACTGCATGCAAACCGTCCTGGAATACTCTTTCCAGGGTCTGCCAAGGTAGCTCAATGTGGAGTTCAAGTCCATTGCCAAGTCCGGAGCAGCCTGAATGGTGCAGTTATGGATTGAAATTCCAGTGTTTTGATTCGGCTCGGTTCTTCCTTGAGCTGTGAACGCGTTCTTCTGATTTGCCATCGGTTTCCTGGCGTATAAATTGCAGCTCTGGAAGACAGCAGCTGCGTTGCCGAAAATGAAATCAACTGTGCCATATATGTCGCATTCTCTGTAGAATTGCCTGAGGGAGTGGACGTAAAGAGTGTCTTGATAGCCCTCGAAGCTGCAACGATAGAATGTGGATAAATCCGCATTGTTCCTCAATGCAACTGCCTGGTGTTTTGCAGGGCCAGCCGTGTTCCTGAATGTAACATCAACCGCTACAAATCTCTCGCCTGAGACAGCTGCATTTAATAAAAATCGAAGTTAGGACTCATCGTCGATTGATCATATACATGTTAATAACTATGGTAACGTATAAATCAAAACTCTTAATTACCGAAGGTTGAAGAATTATAAGTAGTCCAGCCATCGAGGACACTATGATTTCCGGTAATGACAGTGCGATTAATTCCGTCTCCGATCAGAAAAATGTTCTTCTTATACTTGGGCACGACTACATATTCTTCATAGTAACCTTGTTTTACGTAGATTATGAAGTATCCATCTTCAGGCATTGAGTTATTTGGAGCAAATGCAATGGCGTCTTCAATGGTTGTGAAGTTATCTGTTCCATGTTGGCTGACAATCACAGTTTGGTTGACGAGAATTCCTTGGTTTTCTAATTCATCAAGAGTTCTTTCTCCTTGATGGCACTTAATGCAAGACCCCTTCCTTAGAACCTGAAACCAAGTTAATTACATCAATATTAAACCCAAATGAGTAATTCCTACGTAAGATAGTCTTCGTTACTTCATTTTCCTAATCATAATTTATCAATAATTATTGTAATGAATATATAATTTTAATTAAAAAATTATACGAATACCTATAACTTTCAATTATAATTCAATAAATATAAGAAGAAATTTGAAGATGGATAACAGACCGAGGAAAAAGTTAATGCAAACGTAAGACAAAATTGACCAAGTCAAGGATGACGTCTACGCGTAATCCCGAAATTGATACAGCTGGCATGGAGGAGCAATTGTTAAGAGTTGAAAATCCCAAACCCACGTGACGCTGAGTCGCTAACTTAGGTATGTGCTCCTCAAGTTGCAAATTTTTACTTTACACAAAACCCTCCATTTTGTCTTCTACTTGTTGCTAAAAAATTACTTTTAAATTAAATATTAATAATTCAAAAAACTTTATATACAACGTTTTAATTAATTTCATTTTTCCCCACTTATAATTAACTCATCTATTTCGTTTAAAAAGTACAGAGATGACTTTCATTATAAGTGGTTTTATTATAGCCATAGGATATAACATTCAAAGTTTATCTATCTAGAGTGATATTACAGACTACAGAGTATTAAGTATATTTAAAATTTTGTATACAAAGCAATATGATATTACCCTTAATTTGAAATCATTTAATCTTATTTATTACGCATTATATCATCTTAATTTTCATTTTAAACGTAATTATATTTTATTCATTTTCAAACATACTAAAAAAATAGAATAAATTTTACAATTAAAAAAAAAAACCTAAATTTTTCATCTTCTTAAAGATTATTTTAAAAATTCCAAACTTACAAATTAGGGGATGCCGAAGTTTAAATGTAAGTGGATCTAGTCTAGGTCTTATAGTATATGCATATATTTAGGATCACTCAAATCATATGACGCGTATTTGACCATGTGCTTGACTTAGACTTATTATTTTTATTGACTATTAATTAACTAAAATATTAACTTTACAAAGATCTATTGGGCCCCAAAAAGATTTTAGTTGTGACCCATTTCTCAATGCACTCATTTCACCAAATCTACCCTCACTCCACTCTCTTTTTGGCCGAGCTCAAAATATTAACAATATGACACTCTTTTCTCAAAATTAAAAAAAAAAAAAAGACCCAATTTGGCCATTTTACCACCTATAAATTCTCTTCGTAATCACCAATTCTAAGCAACCAATAACTCAATTAATTTTTATAAGATTTTGATGTACTATAGTATAGTTAATGGGTCGGTTCTAACAACTTCAAATTTCAACCAAAAAAAAAATTCAAAAACCCTAAAAATATAAATTCAAATTATAATATACGTAAAATCAACAAGTATTATATAACAGGGTTTTTTTTTTCAAAAGAGAATTTTTATAATAATAATAATAATAATAATTAAATTAGCTCAATATATACTTAAATGAAAATTCATAGATATAGTTTGTTTACCTTGATAAGAGTTTCGAGCGGTTCACGAACCGGGTTCGGGTTTTTCAAAAACCGGTTTTTCGACCCTTTACTTCTCTTGTTCTTCTTCAAGTTCCTGTCCAACGCGTGAGTCACCAGACCGAGCGAGACACTGTACAACTGGGTCACATTCGAGAGCGGTTCATACAAAGCACTAGCAATGCCACTCTTCGACTCAGCGAGACTATCAAAACAAGTGTGCTGATTCGTGACGATTCCACTGAGCAAACTCGTGACTCTGTCGACAAGTTCATCACCCAACGACTCGGCAGCCTTGAGCTCATTTCCAATGGACTGGAGGTAATCCACATTGAGGTCCATGAGTTGCCAGCAGTCTTCCAAGGCGCCAAGCTCGAGGTGGGTGAGCTTGGAGCGTTGTTTTTGGTGGGTGAGGGTGTGTTTGATAGTTTTGGAGAGTTTTTGGGCTTGCTTAAGAGACTGTTTGATGGAGAACTTGCCGTAGTTGTACGGGTTGGAAGGGGAGGGGTTGAAGGTGGAGAGAAGGGAGCGGCAGAGCTTGGGGTAGGTGGTGGATTTGCAGGCGAGAGAAGGGGATTGAGATTGTGAAGAGGTGAGTTGAAGGAAAGAGAAGATGAAGATGAGAGGGAGAAAGAGAAGAAGAGAGATGGATGGAGAATTCATTTATGATTTATTAAAAGAAAGATAGAGAGATAGAAGAAGATGAGTGTTTGCATGTAAAGAGAGTGGAAGTATATATAGAAATTAAAGCTCTTGTGATAGGCATGGGCTAGTTGCATTCTTTATGAATGGGGTAAAGTATTGCTTTTATCACTAATAAGTTTGTTTATATAGATTAATTCATGTCAAATTGATTATTTGAATACAAGTGAAGAAAAGGGTTTTTATATGTTTAAGACGTTTGAGGGTAAATGTGGAGTGCATACATATTTCATATAATATAAAGAATTTATGAATTCATAATTTATGCCACATTTGCTTTAATGTTCAATATTTTACTTTTCCTCTTAAATTAATATAATCCTAACTCTAGAGAATGTTTATAACAATTTTTAAACATATAGAGTAGCTTATATATAAATATTAACATATATCATATCTTCTTTTCTAGAGGAATATATAATTTATAATTACCTGTTATTAAATCAAAAGGTAATTAATTTATCATGAACTGAAAACTCTTGTTATATATGATATTGGTAGCAATTAATAACGACAATGGAAAGAGGTTAAAGGCATAGAAAATGGGAAACCAAATGTGGGTAGAGAGAAAGAGGAAGAGTGTATGAATAACATTATTGCCGTTTCTGTTTTGGTGTCGGTTTGACATATTTATTATTGCACGTGATGCCGGAACGTGCAAGGAAACACACTTTCATCTTCAACTCTTTCAGTTACAACCAAAATCTTCTTCTTCTTGCTCCAATTTATGTCTTGTAATTATTTTTTGGTCTTTCCCATGTCTAAAGAAAGAAATTATATGGGATGGGCTCGCTCACAGCTTCTAGTTTTCTATTTGATCGGGTACTTAAAATGAGTAATACTATATTTTTTATCTCAAATGATGTGAAGTTTACGTGTAAATGAATAATTGATGTGGTGAATGATACGTCGGTGTTACATAAGTAGACACCTCATTTGGTATGAGAAATTTAATATATTTTTTGAAAAGTGTAATATTTATTTAAAATCATCAGTCTGATCTCTATTCATAGTTTCAAGGTAATTTTTTTTCCATTTTTTAGTTTCAGAAATTAATAATGACATCATTTTAAACATTTATCTTTAAAAATTATGGGTGATATTGTTCTTATGCTTAAACCCTAAATCCAAATTATAGATACAATTCCATCTCTTTTGTTTCAAAAACTAACAATGTCATGCTTAATTCTTAAAGTCAAACGATGAAGTTAATAAAAGAATTAATGGGTGACATTGTTACTGTCGGACATTAATAGAGTATATTTTGTGAACCATATTAATAATCATATTGAGTCAATAATATCATTTAAGGATTCTTTATATATAAAAAGTATATTATAACTATCCCATACTAAAATTGACATTGTAATAAAAAATAAAATCTAATGCAATCTTAGATCTAAGATTCAAGTGCTCCTATTAAGAAATAAAAATGAGGAATCTCTAGAACTTCTATTATTAGAGTTGTCCCATCTTCTTTATGGAATGATGGCATGTTTATAGTCATAATAACAGTGTATTTTAGTAAAACATACTAAAATTCGATGACAATATAATTGTAAAAATAGCATAATAAGATTAAAATGAATCCTTCCTTTTGTTATTGTTTTATTTTATTTGTTTTCTATTGGGTTAATTTCATATATCCCTATGTGATTAGTAATTTAATTTGACAGTAGTTAAGTTTTTCGAAATCCAAAAAAAAAAAAAAAAAAAAAAAAATTATCCCATCTCTTCTTCCTTTGTTAATTCCTCCCACCTTCACATTAATGAAGACAATGTACTGGTAAAAGCATGAAACAGACACGGGCATCCCCAGACTAAGCAAGCAAGATCCATTGACGTTCTCCACAAACTGTAAAAATTTAACATTTTCAACCCTTTCATAATCATTGTCTCTCAAGTATCATTTTTTTTTTTTTCATAAATTTAATCAAACGATATCTGAGACAAATCCTTAAGAAAAAAGCCCATTTCGACAGTTTCAGATTGAACTCAAAATACAAGAAATATTGTATTATAAAAGCTCCTACTAATTTGTTAACAGTTGGAATTTTTTTATTTTTTATTTTTACGTTTCAAGTTTGATATAATATTATAAACATAATTTCCTAGGTAAAAACTAGTTTATTGAGTTTACTTTTATATGCATTCATTCAACATTAACGCGTAATCTATTAGCAAATTGTTCAACATTATGAATGTTTATGTTATGCCTGGGAAATCAAGGGCTGACGTAGAGTCACATGATGAAACGTGGCCTGCTTTCGTCAGAACGGTAAGCGCACGTCAGGCCTGCCAAGCGCCCTGAAGCTCCCACGTGTCCGCTGACCTGCTCCAAATCGCGTAAAATCGGCTTGGGAAATGGGTAATGGGACGTAAAGCCAGATTATGTCCTGACATTCACACAAACCCAAAGATTTAATGATGATTACACGCATTCAGCTTGGTATAAGAAGGGGAAGACCCCTTCATTAAAGGGATTCGATCATTTTTACATTTGAACCCTCTCTCTCTCCAAAAAGAAGGCTTTGCATTTACTCTTTAATCATTTGTAAGTCAGTCCGCTTTAGCGACCTGATCCACCATATTAATACAAATCAGTGGACGTAGGATTTGCTACCTTAGCATCCGAACCACTTTAAAAGCTCTCATTGCATTTACTCCATACTGATAATTCTTATTCACGTGTGTTCCTTGTCCAATCAACGCTGCACACGTGTCAATTAGTTGGTGCCTAAATCACGCATCAACAGTTTACGTTTTGAGTTATTGTCTGGAAATCAGGCTTCTTCCTTCCAGGTCTCATATTTTACTCTGCATTTGAGTTCAGAATGCAGAGTTTACTTAGTGATGGATGGGAAAGGCTATAAAGTCAAAAAACCAGCAATAGTTACCCAAATTAATCATTAGTCTATATATGTTTAAATATGTGTATACATACGATATTTATATACATATACGTATATATACATATTTACATATGTATACCAAAGCGGGCGGGGTCTTTAAGAAATCAAATACAACTACTAGGTCCGCTGCTAGATCCTCCTCTCCCGATGCCCCCGGCCATGCCGACCACGTTGTCACCTGTTAGTTCCTTTCCTACTAATCCAATGTTCAAGTTGATTTAATCACCTTTTAACCACAAGTCGTTGATCTGAGCTGCGACATCCTTGATTCATTGGTTTTGGTTGGAAGCCACATGAAGGAGTTGCCTCCCCAACTGCGATAAAAAAAATAGTTAGAAACACAAAAATAAGAAACACCACAAAAATTTTAAAAGTTAAAAGAAAATACTATTGCAGAGCGAAAGTCTCGGCCAAAACTAAAGTATTGTTGCAGGGTCGTTAAGCAGTTACTAACTCAATCCTATGCTTGATGTTCGTACAAAGTCAAGGAGTTGATTTCCTGATTCAAAGCATCGATTTACTGATTAAACACATTGATTTGCACATACCAGGCGTTGATTTTGTTCACCCAGACCATTCACAGTTAGCATTTCCTTGTTAACACTGTCCATTGTTGTGTGTGTGTGTGTATATATATATATATATATAAAATAATATAACAAAGGTTACTACCAGGACAAAAGCATGATTTTTCAGAATTCAAATGCAACTATCAAGACGAAATCGGGTTTTTCAAATATTAAATGCGACTACTAGATGACTACTACACCAAATCGCCGTCAATTCTCTTATCTCCCACTGCCAGGTCTTTCCCTCGCACCTACGTCCTCTCCCACTAGCTCCTTGCCTAATACATCCACCGTTCAAGTTAAATTACTCACCCCCGAACTACGAGTCGTTGATCTGAGTTGCGACATCCTTGGGCCCTTGGTTTTGGTTGGAAGTCACTCGGAGGGATTTCTTCCTCAACTGTGAAAAAAAAGTTAGAAACAAGAAAAATAAAAGTAAAAATACTACAAAAAATATTCAAAGTTTAAAGAAAATACCCCGCATTGCGAAAGTCTCAATTAAAAGGAAAGTATTGTCCTAGTTAGTAAATACAAGTACGGGCAAAAAAAAAGGTACGAGAATTTTACAGGTATGATCAGCAAATGGTGAAAAATATGTTTGTAAAAATTCGGCCATAAAATTTGGATACAGGAAAAATACAGTATGAGTATATACGGGTTTAATACGGCACATTATCAATAATACGTTTTAAAAAATACGACAATATCAATCTTGGTTTTAACACTTTTCATAGACGACCTGGTAAATCAATATAGCATTTCAAATGTAAAGTATTCAATCAACCAATAATCATTAGACCTAATAATATAACACAAATACACAATATATAACTAAGATTCAAATTATATATAGTCTCCATACTCAAACACAATATATAGCTAAGATTCAATTATAGTCTCAAGCTAAACACATAATAAAACCAAAATTCAAAGTCAAACTAGAGCTCCAAACAAAAAAAATAAACAAATTATACAACCAAGATTCAAATTATATATAGTGTATAATAGAAACCTTCAAAGTACATAAACAAACAATAACAACTCAAAAAAGAGCATCATTCAACTAAGAAATGTTATCATTATCCATCAAGTCATCCATGTAACCAATCATCAGTGTACAATTAGCATCTTCGTCCATATGAATTTCTTCATGTTCCAAGTCGCAACTCATCGTGGAAGTGAACTTATCTATCATCATCATGTGCATCCTTACATACACGAGCGTGTCTAGCATTTCATGTGATAACCTATTCCTTTTTTTTTTTTTTTTTTTTTTAGCAGCTTCAAAGGCACTCTAGTTTCTCTCACATGATGAAGCGCTACAAGGTTGACTCAAAATTCGAATGGCACACTTCTTGAGCACAGGAAGATCATCCCCATTGTAACCCTACCATATTCCTGCAAATGACATAAAAAGCTTTTTTGAATACAAAGAGAGCAATGTACAAAAAGATAATGGAGATCGAGGTGCTGACCAAGTTGATGTTCCCAAATATTCTCAAGATCCTTTGCAAGGAATTGGCTGTCCAATGACTAGGGCAAAGACAAAGAGGATGAAAGAGGCTTTGCAAGGCTTGATCATGGAAGTGCAATACAAAGAGGCTATACTAGAAGACTCTAAGACTAAATTCGAAGATTTCAAAGCTTCACCAATGATAGTCTATTATCTTTTTATGCAAGAGATAGATTCGGAAGATCAAGTTGGATACAAGGATTAATTTAGAAATTAATTTTCGTTTATTTAATCTTGAGCTTTTTATGTTTTAATTATCATTAGATTCTTTAGTCTTTTATTTATTTAAGGTTTATTTAGGCCCAATTCGCTTGTACTTAGGCCCAACCCATTTTTCAATTAGCTAGGGTTTTCTTTTAGGGTTTGTTGCTTATAAAAATGGGCGGCTATGTTATTTTTTGGGACAAATTATTATCAATTGAAGTTTATTTCAGAAAGCTATTTGCTTTACCTTCTTGTGTTCTTAATTGAATGTTTGAATATCGACTTATCAAAGGGAGTAATCAACCTTTGTGGCGTCTCAAGATTAGGGTTTTAAGGACCTAGTTTCCTTAGGGTTCTAATTCGATCATCCTCAACACATTCCTAGCAAACCAACTTTTTCTTATTCCATTGAGTTCAAGGGTTCCTAGGGTAATTCACCTATAGGGTCTACATCAAAAGATATACAAAATTTTTAAAAAACTTATGAGGATGACTTGTTTGTAACATCGTTTTTGCCGTTGCAGTAAATAAGGTAGCTGGCCTACCATGATACAATTGAACCTCTCTCATAAATAATTTTTTTTCTTCTACTAGAAGTAGGTTTTCATGAATGAAATTGATGCCATCTTTCATCTCCCTTTCCTCTCTAATTTTTTTTTTGAGAAAAAGTAAGATGGATTGAGAAAGGCAGCTACAACATGTTTTGGATGAATGATGTTGTTAACCCGACGATTCTCAAACAATTCCCAAATTCTCTCATACTTGGTTTCCTCACTGTTACATCTTTTCTTGATTGCAACTTTTGCTCTCATTATTGCTTCATATAAGTAATCAACAATAGATCCATCACCATCAACCAAACGAAGAACTCGAACCAATGGCTCAATAGTTTTTATAACCTCCCTTCCTCTAGCCCAAAAATCACTCTAAACAATTTCAGTGACCCTTTTACCTGATTCGGTCTTAAAATAATCAAAACCCCTCCATTTAGATGAAGCAACAAAGAGTCAAAGTGCATTCTCCAAAACCAACATAGATTGAAACATTAAAAAGTTTGAAACAAATCTTGTGGTACAAGGTTGTCTCAATTGTCTATCTCTGGGTGTACTCTTTTATTGTTGCATGAAGAACTGTGTACCGTGTCATGAACATAACTATTATTCTTGCTTCATCTGTGGCAACTTTTACCTAATTAACTTCATTATTTATGTCTTTCAGAAGAAGTTGAATTCCATGAGCAACATACCTCGTCTTATACATTAGAGGATACAATCCAATGAGCAAGTCACTAGCAGATGTGAAATTGCTACCATTATCAATTATGAATTGCATAACATGTTCTTGTCTAATTGATTCAATCACAAAAACAACAATTTCTTTCAGATAAATCCCAGTTTTTCTTTCTCGGGAAACATCCAATGATTTTATAAACATTGCACCGCCAAGTGAATATGCCACAAGATTAATGAAAGATCGATGCCTTATATCAGTCCATATATCAGACATTATAGTGCAACCAGATTCAGATGTATCCCAAGAACACTTCAACATAGCAACATACTTATCAACACCTTTTCTAAATTCTGGAATTAACTTAGCTTGAAGAGTTGAGTAAGATGGAAGCTTGTATGCTGCACCATATTTAGCCACTGCCTTAACCAATTTGAACAATATTAAAAGCGATATTGTTCACCACAAAACACTTAGCAAGCTTTTTATCAACAAACTCTTTGTCTTCTTTCTTATTCATTTCTAGTAAAGATACTTGACTTTGACGTCTTTGGCTACCTTTAGAAAGTGGTGAAAATGGTGCATCTGTTTCCTCCTCATGATTATTAGAGTTTAAAGCAATAGAAGAACTGGCTGAACTTTTTAATTTTTTGTTACTTCCATTTCCAGACATAGCTAAGAATGCATATGCTTGTGTCTCATGATTGACTTTATTACAAATCTCAATATCATAGCTAGTAATTCCTGATAAGTGTGCTTTAATTTTGTAAGCCCCACCACTAAATACTTTTTGACAAAATTTACATTTTCATTTATTCCCCTAGAGCTCCTCAACATGCTCCCAATTTTTTTTTTTTTTTTCATACTATATTGTTTTGAGTCTATATTTAAAAGAACAAAAAAAAGAACATCATCAGATATAAAAGGAAACTTAGGATGATATGCAAAAAAAAAAAAAAAAAACACAATCAGTAGTGCAGAATTGTAGATACACACAAGTTCACAAAACACAATCATTTTTTTTTTTTGGGGGTAACTAACAACATTACCACTAGAATCAACAAAAAAGTTCTCACAACTAAGCCACACCTCAACCAGGTATTCACTAGCCTGCAACGTTCACAATAAGTGACTCTCTAGCCACTAATCATCCACCTACCACCAATACAGCACCCATAATCCAATTAATCAACCAAAGGAGAAACACACAAGTCAAAACACCACCACAGCATAAAACTCCCCCACATACCACCTTGAATCAAGCCTACTCTAATTAAAACACCAAGCCAACCCTTACTGCTACTCACACTACAAGAACTAAAAAAAAAAAAAAAAAAAAATGACATTACTAATCACAATCACTTGAATCAAGCCTACTCTAATTAAAACACCAAGCACTTAGGCTCTTTTTTTGCTTGTTTGTGATTGTGTATATGCATTTTGTGAATAGGAAAACAAGTAAAAAAGATTCAGAAATAGAATCATATGTATTTCATTTGTTCTCAATAGCCATGAGATGATTATTTTAGGGTGTTCCTTTTGTGAATGGGCACCTTTTAATTGTAATAGAGTTTGTTTGGAGTGTCAGAATGTAAGATTATATTTGAACTACAAATTGAAAAGACAAACAATACACTCTCATTGATATTTAAGAATTAAGAGAGGAAGTTTCATTAGTATATTAACAAAAAATCCAACTACCAACCAAACTAAGCTGCCAGAACACAAACCCATTAAGCCTACTACCAGTGTCCAGGAAAATGTCCTGATAATCCGATGAAAACTCCCAAAAACCTGCAATGTCTCACCAAATGCACAAATAACGCTCGAAAAGGAAAAGCAATGAAACACCAAGTACATAAGTTAAACATCCAGTATCCATAAAGCCTCAAGTCACACATCAACACAAACACAAGCAATCCACCAACATAACAAGAATCTAAGACAATCAAACAAAAAAGACAAACACACACAAGGCTTCACTACGGATAACACACACACACAATCAATCAATCATTTCATAAACAAATCAAGCAAAAAAGGAAAAAAAAAAACAATAATAATTAATAAGTTAATAAAAAAAAGTGTGTACCTTGAGGCTTGAAGCTTGGAAAACAAATTTATAAAGAGAAGAGAAGAAAAGATCAAAAGATGAAGAAAAGAGAGTTAATGAGATTCAAAGTGAAGCTTAACGGGCTGACAGCCTAGAAGGAGGAACCGTGGCTGGAGACTGGAAGAGAAGAAGAGATCAAGAGATGAAGAGGAGAATTTGTAGACATCAAGAGAAGAATAGTTGAAGAAGAGACGAGGAGAAGAACTGAAGAAGAGGAGAAGGAGAATTCATTTCATTTGACAAACCCTCATCCTAAAACGACGTTGTTTTCCTTTATTAAATAGCGAATTTTTGTTTGCAAAAATATGGTCGAATAATTTGCGAATAAAACGTTTGGGGCATATAGTTTGCGAATTATTCGACTATGTTGATAAAATATGGGAATTCAAGAATTATACGGCTGGGCGTATAATTCGCGTTTTATATGCAAATTTATTAACTAGGAGTATTGTTATTGTTGGATACAAGTGGGACACCCATGATGAGACCCACTTGTACACCCATTATCCAAATAAATGGTAATTGTTTGACAGTTATCACACACATACCTATAGCAGTTACCAAAGGTGTCGAATTGGTTGTCACAGCTACAAAATTAACCTAAGTACTATAATTAGCAATAAGAAGGGTCGAATCTACAGAGAGCAAAGTCTAACGACCTAATGTATATTTGAGTTAATGAAAGGGAAATTGGCAAATTGATTAATGAAACTAAATGCAAGAATTTAAGAGCATAAAATTAATAACGAACTAAAACTTAATAATGAAGGCGTTGCCCCACAGCTTCGGCTCAACTCAGGATTGGCACACATTCTTCTTCTCACTCCTAGATTTCCTAAACCTACAAGGCTAGACAAATCTCATAAAAAGTCTCTCCACAACTTAGGTATAATCTATCATATCTCCATGTCGTCTTAGTTACAGGTTGATTGGTTAAAGACTATCTTCAATTAATAAAGAGACCCAAACAATTAAAACCACTAATTGGTATAGAGATAATAAATACAATCCATAACCCCTGTAATACAATCACAAATTTATCACAGTTGAATGAACTCATAGCAGAAACATTCCTAAATTATGATATATAGCAAGATTGTAATCAATATCGAAATAATTGGAAACCATAATCCATCATTCAGTACTTTCAAACCCAACATTCAACATACAATCAATTTGATTTCACAATGAACACAAATCCAACAAGTATTTCATAATTCAAATCGTGCATCGTATTGTAATCGTATCAAAACAACACAATCCTCAAATCACAAAACACAACAATCAAATCGTATGTTCAATGTGTAATTAATAATCCAATTAGTCAAGAGTTTAAGTGAAGAAAACTATGGCCTTAATCTTGGTCTTGCCTCTGCCTAACGAGCAACCAGTGCTCAGCCGCTTATGGTGGTGTCGACGGAGGCTGGGGAAGGTGAACGGTTGCTATATATATATATATATATATATATAAAAACAAGTCCCTAGTAGCTGGAATGATTGTTTTTTGGATGAGGGAAAACAAAGGTGAGTTGGGAAGTCAAACGGTCAGCTGAAGATGAAGAGACGTGTCGGTGGCAATGGATTCCAGCGGTGGTTCACGGCGGCGGGTGGTGAAAGGCGATGAAAATGCTTGGGAACGTTGAGGCAAGGATGTCGGCACCTGGGGAAGCTAAATCGATGCGGGAGAATATGAAACGACATCGAAAAAAATGAAGAATCGCGGTTGGAAGGTGGAACATTGCGGCGACACAAAATGGTGATGTGAGACGTCGATTGGCAGCTCTCGACGATGGGAAAAAGAAATTAGTACTTGGGGAGCTGAAACGACATCGGAGAAGCTCTAAAGTCGCCGAAATGTGAAGAGGCATGGCGGTGGAATGGAATGCATAACGTCGCCAGAAAGCAGTGGAACGACAGTGGGGGTGATGATGGAAGGTGAACTGGCGCTTGGGGAAACCCAACGGTTGGTAAAGATGGCCAGAATCTGGTGGAGATGAGCTAGGGTTTGGGTGATGGGCAGCTAACTCCTTTTCACTACTGTTCACTTTTCTTTGATAGAAAATGTGGCAAAATATTGAGTCCTTGCTCATTTAAAAAGTGACAAAATCAACCCCTTGGAAACATGACATTTTACCCCTGATAAACATAAATGAGACAAAATAACCCTAATCCATAAACCACAACCTAAAATCAACTCAAACCATTTCCAAAATCATTTCAATCATGCAAAATTCGTAAGAAAACATTATAATGCGATTTTTCATCAATAAATTCATAATTGTCTCAATATATATATTCAATTAAATCATAACAAAGGGTATTAAATCACTTTAATGGAGTCATTTTCATGACTCTAACAAAAGACAACTTCTATATAATAGGGAAGGATGAACCATCTTTCATATAAGATATATTTTACTTTTGAAACAAAAAAATCCCTTTCTTTCTTTCTCAAAAATTATGTGTGGTTTGAAGAACAACTTGGGTATCTATAAGAGGTATTTATGCTGTGAACTATATATATTGCAATTTGTTATTTTATATATAATTTGATTGCAATTGAGACCTTTGCATGTTTATGATCTTGGGATTTTGCTTCAATTAAATCGTTGTGATTTCGTGTTTAATTTTCAACAATGGTATTAAAGTGAGGTTAGAAACATGTTTTCTGGCATGATTATTCTATGCAATATGTGAGATTTTTTTCAAAGAAACTCGTAATATTTATTGGTTTGCTTTTTTTTGAACACTTATATTCATAAAATGAGACTAGCATATATGGAAAGTACTCATTTCCAAATTTCCAACGACATATTATTTGTGTTTTTCTGAGTTCTATAGAAAAAATTATGGTCTATTTAATACCCTTATTTTTATTTATATGACTACTATATGAATCAATTAATGGTATGATATGTTTTTTTTAAACGATTGCTAGGAAATTGAAATGTAAACTTAATTTTTGCTGGGAAATTGAAATGTAAACTTAATGTTTGCTAGTTGATTTTTTACTTGGGTTATTTCGGCTATAATTGAGAAATATTGTTGCATGTTGTGTAGGTATATGTTTAAAGCCCATATGTTAATAGTGTTGTTAGTGTCATAAAATTGAAGTATAGATGACTCATAAAAAGAGTTGGGCTAGACCCAAACACAAGATATTGTGAGTAGTAATGGGTATATTGGGTTGACCTTTGTTTTTTTTAAAAAGGATATTACCAAAATATGATAAAATGATAGTAGAATTGGGGCCATTTTTATTTTTTTAGCAAATATATATATATATATAACAATTAAGTTTTTTTTTCTTTTTTTGTATTTGTTAGAGGAATTCATGACGTTGATTGTGAGTAATGGGTATAATGGGTTAGCCTTTATTTTTTTTAGAAGGATATCACCAATATATATATAAGAAAACAATTAATTTTTTTTTCTCTTTTTATGTATTTGTTAGAGGAATTCATGGCATTGATTAGAATAACCCGAAAGGCTATTAGGACAACCCACCAAAGAGAAGGATATGATGATAAGGACACTTTGTGGTTACAAATTTGAACCAAATGGAAGAGAAAACAAGTTAGTCCGATTAGTGAATCATTTTATCAATGTGAATGAAATGATCCAAGAAATTGTTTGGAAATGGGGCTTAATTTGTGAGACTATGAAGGTTAATGCTCTCAAAACAACTCTTAATTACCCAAGTCTTGCTGGTTTCCATGATTTGCTTTGGAATAAGATGGAGGATAGAAGTTATCATCTTTTACTTGATTCATCAAGGAATATGTAAACTGGGGTGCTAAGAAAACAATCGGTCCTTCAATTGGCGTTTCCACTCGTAAGGGACACCATAAGACGATAGGAAATTCATTGCCTAAGATGCATTATGAGCTAGATAAGGACCTTAGAGATAGGCTTTATAAGTCCTTCTCAATCTATATGATTGAGTATAGGATTTTTTATTTATTTATTATTAATTGTCGAACATTTGAATTACTTTTTTAATATTAGTTCTTGTTTTATGCAAACAAAAATTGTTTTATTTATATATGTCGAATTATACTTAAATCATCATTGGAATGAGAATTGTATGTTTGCTGAGTATGAATTTAAGTTTTGTAACTTTATAAGAATTCCTTACACAATTAATTATATTAATGATGATTAAATATTAGTATTTTAGATGATAATTGTTGACACAAAGTGAACTGTAGATTCTAAATCTAATGTGAGATTATTATTGATATAATTAATTAATGTTAAGAAAATGTATGTATGTTCTGAGCATTAAATGACGTGCATAATGTGGTTAAACTCAATAAGGGTAAAAAATTGAATGGTGAAAATTATGAGATATGAAACATGAAAATACAATAGGTATTAGAGGAGCAAGAGGCTCTAAGGCTCTTAACACATCCATGGAACAACCAGATCACAGAAACACGGTACAACATAGGAAAGACCTTGCAGCTTATGAAACCTAGAAGAAAAAGAACTTCATTGCTTGCATTACATTGTTGAGCAACATGAACAATGACATAACGAGGGAATACAAAAAGTATGAGAATAGCAAAGGACATGTGGTCTGCACTTGTTGCAAAGTTTAGAGGTATGTCCATTACCAAACTTCGATCACTTACAATCAAGCTTGACACCTACAAGAAAAAACTTGATTATACAATGAGGCAACACTTGAGCACATGTCAAACATGATAAGTGTACTGAGAGATGCAGGTCATGTCTTAATAGATGAAAAACATGTTCATGCTATTATTTGATAATTGCCCCATAGTTGGGAACATATAAAGATTAACCTAACCTACAATGATGACATCAAAACTATAGAAGATGTTGTGCGACATTTGGAGCTAGAAGGTGATCCCTTTAATATTAATAAGGCGAATACTGATGTGTATATGGCTAACTCCAACTCACAAGGTAGGGAAGGATTTAAGCATAAATTCCAAGGTGAGTCCCAACAAAGGGGCAACAAAGGAAGTGCTCAAGCTTATAAGAAAAAAAAGTTTTACCAACGTGGAAAGGGAAAGCATCCTTCCAAAAAGAAGAATATAGCAAAATCAAATGTTATAACTGTGGCAAAATGGGACATTTTGCTCGCGATTATAGTGAGCCAAAGAAGGTAAAACACTTGTTTGCACAAGTAGGTATAGTAAATGTTTCTAGTTCTATTTTTCTAACTGAATCTCATCCTTTGTGAACTATAGACTCAGTAACGACATACCATATAACAAGGGACAAGAGTGCCTTCATGGAATTTCGACAGATTCCACAGGGAGTAAGATGGATATATGAAGGAAGCAACCCCAAGGTGGAAGTTAAAGGGGTTGGCACATTCAAGTTGGTTATGTGTGGAGGTCAATCGTATTTCTACATGATTTGTTATATGCTTTCGATATTCATTTAAATTTGATTTCTGTGTTGGTATTACTTAAATTAGGATTTAATTTGAACTTCACAAACTATGGTGTTGACTTGTCTTTGGGAACAAGTTATTATGGATGTGGATATTTTTTAGATGGTTTTATTGTGTTGGACATGAATTACAATATTAGTAATGTATGTTTTTCCTTCATTACATTTTCTAGTACTGATGGAAATGATGTGAACATACGGCATGCTAGGCTTGGACATATTGGTCAATAAGGAATGAATATACTAGCAAGAGAAGGCTTGTTTGGGAACTTAAAAATACTATAATTGTCTACTTGTGAGAATTGCCTAGTTGGAAAAATAGCACGAAACCCATTTGGAAAAGCGATAAGAGCCGAAGTTCCATTGCAATCGATTCATTCTGACATTTGTGGTCCAATGAATGTGAGGGCAAAGAATGTGTTTGTTTATTTTATCACATTTATAGATGATTACACATTATTCGGTTATGTTTTTTTTATTTCTCATAAATATGAAGCTTTAAATTGCTTAAAAAGAATATAAAAATTTAGTTGAGAATCAATTAGATAAGAAAATAAAAGTTCTAAGAACCGATCGAGGTCGTGATATCTATCTGATTAGTTTAGAAATTTATGTGATGAGATGGGAATAAAACACCAATTAACTATTCCAAGAACTCCGTAACAGAATGATGTTGCAGAAAGAAGAAACAAAATCTTGCTTGAAATGGTGAGATCAATGATGGCACAGCCAAATTCACCCATCATTTTTTGGGGTGATGCCTTATTAACTGCTACATATATACTCAACAAAGTACCCTCCAAATCAGTTACCACTACATCATATGAGTTATGGACAAATCCAAAACTCTATTTGAATTTTCTAAAGCCATGGGGATGTGTTGCCTATATTCACGAGTCTTCTCATAAATATGGAAAATTAGGTCCAAGAGGAAAGAAATATATCTTCATTAGATACTCGGAGCAATCAAAAGGATACGCGTTTATAGGGGAACAAAATAGTGGTAACAAAGCTGAATTTGAATCACGAGATGTCACATTTTTTGAAAATGATTTTCCAAAGGAGGGCGAGATAGGTCAAGACTTATCTTTATGTGAAACTCAAGACCACATCAATTTCACTATTGAAAATCAATTAGATATAGTACATATGAGTGGGAGCGACATGAGAGTTGATGAATCTGTTTCAAACACTCAATTGGTACCCATAATATATCCAACTATGATGGCTGGTCCAAGTGGGAGTAACTTAGAAGAATCTCAAATATGCCGAACAAACAAGAAAAGTGTTCAATGTCGTCAATTTGAGATTGAGGGGGGAGTTTTTCTAATTACCCCGCAAGATAAAGAAGAGCCAAAGAATGTAAATAAGGCTTCAAATGCCTTTCAAAGGAAAAATGAATGAAAGCAATGGAAGAATAAATGGAGTCTATGAAATCAAACCAATTGTGAGAATTGGTTGATTTACCAAAAGGACGCAAAGTCATTGGGAACAAATGAATTCTTAAAATCAAGCGTAAAGCTGATGACAGTATTTAGGCACCTAGCCACATACAAACACATGTGGGTTCAATTGAACCCACTCAACTTTAAAATAAAAATTAAAAAAGTCTTTATGTTTTATAAAATTTACAATTTTAACCTCATTTAAATTCATGTTGACCCCACAAAAATAAATTATTAATTAACACTTTTTTTAAATTTTCTCTCTTCTTCATTTCCCCTCATTTTCTCTCATATTATCTTTTTCCTTTAGTTGGATACTTAAGAAATGCTACTCCTTTGGATTACAAGGTAAGATGATGCCTTTTTTTTTTTTTAGCTTTCTTAATTGATGAAAAATCATGAGTTATGCATTTTTGTTGAGTTTAATAAATGGGTTTGAAATTAGAAAAATAAATTTCTAGATTTTGATGTAGGTTTTGATTTAATCTTGTTTATATTCAGGTATGAGTTAATTAGTTGTTATTTTAAGTTGGGTTTAATAAATTTTGGTTAGTTATTTAGTTAATTTTGAATGGTTTAAAGAATTGATGAAACCCAAGTTGTAGAGATTTGGGGATTTGGTTTAATTTTGATATATTGGTCAATTGTTTGATATTTAAAGTTGGATTTGATGAGTTTTCATGGGTTTATGAGTTGAATTTTATTGGGTTAGTAGAATTTGTCGGAAAAACCTAAGTTATGAGTTGAATTTTGATAAATTAAGTTGTAATTGGAAAGTGTTGAAAGAGCATTTTTTACAATGAAGATTGTGAAAAATCGACTACAAAATCGAATGAGAGATCAATTTATTAAATGATTGTCTTATTACCCATATTGAGAGGGAGATATTTGATGGAATTGTCAATGAAACAATTATACAACGTTTTCAGAATATGAAAAATCGTCAAAGACAATTCTAGAATTGATAATTTGGTATGTATATATAACTTTTAAAAGTACATTTTTTTATCCTTATTACTTCAGTATATATTTTATTGTAAATTTATCAACTTAGATGTTTTGAACCCGCTCACTAAAAATCCTGGCTATGTCGCTAACAATATTGAAATATTCAAAGTTTGCTTAGTCGCAAAAAGGTATACACAAGAAGAATGAATAAATTATGGAAAAACTTTCTCACTAGTTGTGAGGTTTACCTCAATCTATCTTATTCTAGCTATAGTCACAAACATAGATCCTGAATTGCATCAAATGGATATAAAAAAACTGTTTTTCTCAATAGAGAATTAAAAGAAGAGATTTATATAGAATAACTAATAGGTTTTATTATGAAGGTCAAGAACATAAAGTGTGCAGACTTTTGAAGTCAATTTATGACCTAAAGCAATCTTCAAGACAATGGTAAATTCAATTTCATAATGCGATAATGTCATATGATTTCAAAATGATTGATGAAGATCACTGTGTGTATACAGAGAGATCCAATGTCAAATTTGTTATATTATCATTATATGTCGATAATATACTTATAGCTGGAAATGACAAGGGTTGTGAATGAAATCAAAGGTTGGTTGTCATCTTATTTTAAGATGAAAAATATGGGTGAAACTGCATATATCCTTAGAGTCAAGATTTCAAGAGATCGCTCAAAGAAATTAGTGTCTCTTTCGCAAGAGCCATATATTAAGAAAATTCTTGAATAATTTCATATGCAAGATTGCAAACCCATAGACAACCCTATCTCCAAAGGTGAGACTTTGAGCCGTAGATTGTGTTTTAAGACTCCACAAAAGAGTCAATAAATGAAAAATATTCTTTATACAAGTGTTGTTGGAAGTCTTATATACGCCATGATGTGCACAAGGTCTGACATCGATTATGCTGTTGGGTTGGTAAGTAGATATCAGTCCGACCTAGGACAAACATATTGGAAAGCAATGAAGAGAATCTTAAGATATCTAAAAGGAACAACTGATTACTCATTGGAAATGATCTACATTTGAGAGGCTACAACGATGCTGATTGGGGAGGGGATTTAGATTAGTGATGGCAATGGGCCAGGCCGGGATCGGGTATCCCTTGGCCCAGGCCCAAGCCCGACCTCATGACACAGGCCCAAGCCTGGCCCGAGCCCGCCACAGGTATGATGGGCAAAGCCTAGGCCCGGCTCGACGGACTTTTTATAACCTCAGGCCCGGCCCAAGCCCGCCTTTTTTCATAATGTCAATTTTTAAATATTAATAAATTTCAAAATTATTTTTATATTTTTAATTCTAGAAACAGTTTTTAAATATTAATTTATTTTTGAATACTTACCAAATATATAAATAACATTCAACAAAGTGCATTTATTCATTTTTAGAGTATAACATAACCATAAGAGCAACAAGCAAATTAAGATAATAAAATCTGAACAAATACAAAACAATAGGGGTGGAAAAATCCGGTTAACCGGACCGGTTAACCTGTTGTTTGAACCGAACCGGTTTTCGGTTTTAAAAATAAATTGAACTGAAACCGATCCGATTTCGGTTATAAACCGAACCAAAAATTCGGTTCGGTTAACCGGTTTTTAAACCGGTTAATTAAAATTCATGATGGGCTGCCTTTTTCGGCCCAATTCGGTCACCATTGTGGGTTGCATTTTTTGGCCCAATTCAGTCCTTTTTATTTTTTTTTTCCAGGTTTAATGACGTTGAAACACCAAGATCCAAAATCAAACAACTAGTCATTTCTAACCAAATAACAATTGATTCTCAACTCCAAAATCATTATTCATTTATTGATGAAGTAACACAAAAAACTTGTAGTTCTAAATCATTCATTCTAAGTTCTAACTAACAAATACACAGCCATCAGTACATATACAAGAATTAAAACCAAAATCTTCAATGTCAAACCCCAAATCTGAAAACGTGACAACACAGATCTGAAAACCCACCGGCAACAGACGATGACGGCGACTGCGACAACGGCGACTGCAGCTGAACGACGACGACGTGAGAACACAGATCTGAAAAAAGAAGAGACAATGAGAGTCTGACAGAGAGTGAGAGGCAGAGAGTGAGAGTGAGAGACAGAGACTAAGAGAGAATGAGACTGAGAAAACTGAAGGAGAAGAAGACGAAAAAAAGGTGAAAAGTGAAAAGAACAAGGGAGAAGAAGAAGATGAAAACGAAAGAGAAAAGTAAAGGAGAAGATGATGATGAAAAAGGAAGTTGAAAGAGAGAAGTGACGGAGAAAGATGAAAGAGAAAAGTGAGGAGAAGATTGAAAATGATGGAAAAGATAGATGAAAGAGAAAGTGGCGGTGGGCTTAATTATAATAATATGTATTATTTATTTTTGAGACCGATTTTATATTTCGGTTTCGGTTAATCGGTTTAAAAATATGTGTAAACCGAAAACCGAATCGATTAATCGGTTTATGAATTTTTTAAACCGAAAATCGAACCAGATTTTAGAAAAACCGAATTTTTGGTTCGGTTTTTGGTCCGATTTTCGGTTTGATTCGGTTTTCAGTCTTTTTTTTTCACCCCTACAAAACAATAAACTCTATCACAAACTGAGGATCTGGATCCCCTGAAAGGGGCTTTGCTTTCAACTGAAGAGGAAGAACAGATAGAATCCATTGTTCATAGCCCAAAACACAAGGGTCAGAGATAGATTGTTAACAAATATAATATAAAAAACCAAATATATCTTAACCATCCATCATGATAGTGGGTTACATGTCACAAGATTAAATCCAAATCAAATTAAACATATTCCAATGACCAAGATAAATGCATATAGAAAACGAAGAATACTTTAAAATTTAATGACAATCAAATCAACACATCCATTAGATATGTTCCACTATAATGTTCATAAGATAACTCACTTGACAACCACAATCATACATCAAAGTAAGCCATCATATCCATCAATTTCACAGGCACCAAACTATTTCTTTCCACACAGAGTTCCCATGACTTTGAATACTTCTAAATATTATTACATTGCAGCTCGGAGGATGCAAGTTTGTAGAGAAGCCAAGAAGAACTGAAACAAATAACAGACATACAAACCAACTAAAGACCTTGTTCCACAAGATAATCACCAAGCCTTTCCACAATCATGTTGCACTGTCCAGGAGTCATTGGCTCATCATAGATACCAATAACGAAGGCCATATTGGTCTTCTTGACAGTAACACCACCAGGTCCCTGAAATTAAAATGAAACTAGTCAACAATCAGCTATGAAACAAAACCAAATGTAAGAGGCAGCTTAACGCATTATGTCTTAAAAACCTTTTTTTAAAAAATGTATCAAACAACTATTCACATTGTATCTAACTCTGATATAATTCTTAGATATTTTACCAAACACATTTTCATATTCAAATCCAATTCGATTTAATTCAACTCAAAACACTTTTTCAGAATAACATTTTTCAGAAAGTGTAACAACAGCCTTATAAGTTTTCAGCGGTCTTATGATATTTGAATAATAGTTTTACACTTTAATAAGTTTTCAGGGGTCTTATGATATTTGAATAATAGTCTTGCACTTTAATTTGGGTTCTAACTCATTTAAAACTTAAGTCTACGTATCAACTTAATTTTTTTTTTATACTAATTAATAATATTTCAATTGTAATTCAATGATCAAGATATTGTTAAGGTAGTACAAAAGGTAATTCTTTGTTTATTAAATTGTTTTAGAATTATGGTCAATAATCAATATCCCAGCAATTTAAATAAAAAATTTGAGTTATTAAAGCTTTCTAACCTTAGAGAACCAATTTATAACTCTAAGCGGAAGAGAAGTCAATTTTCTTTTGGGTTTCAACATAATCTCTTATGTATAATTAAATTACAAAATTTTCCCTATAATTATAGTAATAATTGAAATTCCTCTATTTATAAGTTTTTGGTGTTAAAATTAACATCAAAGGGAAAATTAGGTAAATATTTATTAACTCATCATATTATAAATTTTAACGGTACAAAAATGGGTCACATTTATGTTATTTTATTAAACCTCAAGGGGTTCAAAAACCCTTTCTTTTTTTTTTAACTTCAAAAAGTGATTATCTTCTATTTCAGTTAACTGCCACATGATGAAATAAAAGCACTTTTCTATTAATTTCAGAGTCTTTTTGACAATGTCAAAAGCTAGTCTGTTTTTATAATGTAAAAGCTGTCCCAATCCAAACACACACTGGTTTTTGACAATGTAAAAGCACTTCCACACACACAAATAATAGCTTTGAAAATGTTAAAGTAATGGAAAACACAAAAATAAGCATGTATCATTAAGGGCATGCATGTTTACTGAGAATCCAAAATTAAAATTGTTTATAATAAATTTGATAGAAATTCACTTAAGCCTGTATTTTATAACTTCTGCAACAAATTTGATTTTCTTCATCTCATCTATGCCAATGCACATAAATGTTCTTCTACATTCAATTGATTTTATCTTCCAGAACTAGCATTCAAAAATATGTTCTTTTCTCTACACAAGTTTGGAAACATTTTTCTTCACTATCTACCAACCCCTTATGCACAAACTGTATGCGCCAGTCAGTAAGTCATTGTAAAACTAGTCAACTATACTTCGATAAATTTTGTTGTCTTCATCATCCATGATTAATCGATGTTCATGTGCCTTGACTATAGTAGCACAGCATGTTTCCAAACTTACGATGCTTTTTCTTACACCTTATACAGTTGCAGAATGGCCTTTACAGAATGCTCAACCGACACTTCCAAGAGAATTTCATCCAACTGGAAAGTATGAATTAGCAAAATTTGGTGTTTGTTCAATCTCGTAATGGTTATGCTTGGATATTAGTACCTGATGATATGCAGAAAGAATCAGACAACAAATTTAAATCTCAAAAACTAGACTCCGTTAAAAGCAACAGGATCCAACTCACATGTTATTACTGCAATCATTTTCTGGTAGAAGGTAAAAGCTCTTCAACTCCAACTTTCATGTTACTGCCAGATAATTTCTTTCTTAACCCTCCCTCGGCCACCTCAACATCCACCAAAAATGTCCCACATACAGGCCGGTGGTCAGAAAAACGAGACTCCCCTCGTATGTAAGAAAGCTGCCGAATTCCATTTCCATGCCAGAGTATTCTATCACACCTGTAATTCTTAACTGTTAAAAATAAATTGTAGCCAGTGTAGTTGAGACATGTAGATACAGGTTTAATTTAAACATACCAAGCTGGGGTTCTCCTTTTGTTTTTGGTTTTAATAGTCTCTCCGGCATACATGTCTGAATTATAAGAGTATTTGTATGTAGGAGCAAAGTAGATTTTTCCTTCTTTCCATCCTTTGAATACTCGCCCAGCATCCTTTTCAATCTTGAGCTATCGAACAAGAAGCAGAAAGCTCTTAATGAGTATATGGCAAAAAAGCTAAATCCTGACTATATTACAAAAGATGCTGCTTCGGAATCAATAACGTCTGATATCAATTTCTATGATGGTTTCTATGCTAGATGAAAAAGCTACTACTATTTCAAATGCTACTGGAGATTAAATGAACGAACACATTTCCACATGGGAGCAAACCACCCAAGAAAAAAGAAACTACCTGATCTTTGTCTAATAGCGTATCCCAGTTGTTCTGCTCCAGAAGCTTTCGAGTGTCAGAGTAACTCAATGCTATCCGGTAGTTCAAATCCCCGAACCATATAACCCGACTAGGTCCATTAACAAGTAAAGAAAATGTTCAGTGAAACGGATAAAGAAATTTGTTGAAAAAGGAATTTTAAAGATACTTTTCAATTATTTGTCAGATAAATTAAGAGATGCTCACTCATGGTCCAGAATTTTCTCAGGCACCCCACTGCTGGGTGTTCTGCAAATCTTTGGGAATTGCGTGTTTCTAAGTATCTCTATGACATCTAAATTTCTCCTGAGCTCATCACCCTCTTTCTGTCCAGATGCTAAATGACTGCATATGAAACAAAAATTTGTCTGATGAAAAGACATGCTGACAGAAATACACCCCTGCAACCACAAAAACAAACAACATACTGCCTCAGTTGACATGTTAAGTAATATGTTATTTTCTTGTTTCAGTTTCAAACATGATTTTATCATCTACATAAGATGCATAAACCATGCTTGCATAGGTTGTTAAGTTTCTGGGGAATAGAAGCACTAAAAGATTATATTATGCCCAAGAAATTTTAAAGCTACCTTGTTTCCAAGGCAGCCCATGATTCCACGACTAATGCAGGAGATCCTCAAGTGACCTACATAAGGCACAAGTTCCTTTCTCATCCAAACAGTGACAAATATTCCCACCATTTGTTTGCTTGCTACAAGGCTATATTTCATTTGACTGGTACGGATGGAAATTTCGGCCAGTTCAAAGTTACTAGGCACGTCGTCGTCCTCTTCTGACGAATTGTCATCTTCACTAATATTTGATTGTTGGCATCTAAAACAGAATTCCTTACTGTTCTTCTTTTCCAGCTCAGGCATGCAGTTGCAAGTCTTAAGCCTCCTTTTACTCTCTGTCCTGAAAGTCTTACTGACCTTTTTAAGAGAAGGTTTCGGGAAGAACAGTGAGCTGCTGAAAGAAGGGGTAGATTTCAATCCTCTAGAAGACAGACTATGCGACTTGTTCAGCGACTGATTAATTAAAGTCAGCCATTTTGCAGCTGGTTCATTATCTTCTATAACTAGCACATTACCAGCATTTAATGGGACAATTTCCTGAAAACTGACAAATTGAAACAACAGTTAAAATAAGTAACAAACTTTTATGCATCTCAGACATAACCAAATAAAAAGAGAAAATACGAATCTGTCCAACTTTTGATTATCTTATGCATTTAAACTCTTTTTCATAGTTTTGTAGTATTTAACCAACATATGTAGCGAAAGCCATGTTAGCATCATGGTTGGGACCGGAACCTATATTGCAGGTGCCATAAATTGACTATATTAGGCACCTCATCTGCTAAATATTCCTTCCAATGTTGAGATAAAAATGCAAATACGGGAAACTAACAGTAGGAAGCATCTGAATTACTTGTTTAGTATTCTAATAGAATTTTGTCAGAGTGCGGAAGAAATCATCAGGATTTGAGGGAAAACATGACAAGAAGTCAATTTGAATTAATACGAAAAAATGAAAAAGAAAGGAGAAAGAAAGTACCCTAAAACATATATATCTGACTGATTGTTAACCTGAAGAAAATCGTCCAGATTGAGGCCGCTGTGAGGAGGTTTCCCTCCAACATTCCATGTTGCGACAAAAACCCTTAAACAAAGAAAAACAGAAGTTCAAAATCTAAACTTACCTAAAAGAACTATTCTGTTAACAATCATTGAACGCCCCTTTCTGATGGGAAAAAAAAAAAAAAAAAATTATCAGTACCGGAAGGACTGGACACTGTGACTTGGCATTTGTACGCTGCTGAAGAACAAAGACTCAAGTGCTGAATCAGAAGGTGCTTCTGCAAGTATAAACAAGCAAAAAAATAAAAATGGTTATAATCAAAAACAAGGAAAAGAAATCAAAAGCAAATAAAACTACAAGTAGTGAAAAAAAAGTCTCAAATTTATGGCAGATACTTTATATGGAGATCACTGCTCATGCTAGTGAAACATCTGATGTTTCTTAATTAGACCATTTAGTTTCCACTGATAACAAGAATTTATAAGCAAGGACGAAGAGAAGATTAAAGAAGAATAACAATGAAATTGGGTTAGATAGATAGAAACAAAGATAAAGTTATACCATTCTTGCTTCCTTCCTTAACACTAGATAAAAGATTAAACTCCGAATATATTCTCAGATTTACATCAAATTGCAATTATGCTGAAACCCCTATTTCTTGTCATTACCTTTCGCTTCTTTTATCCCTAATCAAGCCTTATCAACTTATTACCTTTGAATTTCATTTACCCCAAAAAAAAAATAATAAAAAAAAAAGTAAAAAAGAGGAGACAAAATTGTTCCATGATTCAGTAAGCAATACAATATCTTCATCTTCAGAACAAAAAGAAAAGCAATTAATGTATACATGCACATGTGAATCTACTTTAAACATTATAAAGACGCAACACAGCACATTCCCTTATACTGCATCTTAACATAAAGTTACT